>NC_056731.1:1470814617-1470889617 GCF_019279795.1 Protopterus annectens
GTTATATAGCCTGTTTATGGTAGGGGTCCACCAGACTGGTTTCCTTCTCTTAGGGGAGTGAGTCTTGGTTTTGCTAGGGATGGCACAATCCATGCATCATTGTAGGTGCTCATAGAGTGCATTTATAAAGGTTCCTGCATTTTGGACACTGTTATCCTTTAGCATGGGGGCTGGGAAACTTACCATCTCTGTCTTAAGTAAGGTGAATTTTGCTATAGAAAAGTTTTTCACTGTGGTTTCCTTGGCTGGGGTGGTGGTGTGGTGTGGACATCCAGAGTGATTATTTTATGGTCTGATCTAACCAGTGACGGGTTGACCTGTGGTGCGGAACACCTGTCACCCATGTTGGTGATGACCAGGTCCAATATGTTTTCACCTCTAGTAGGGGAGTTTGCCAGCTGATCCAGGGCATTTGAGTTGATAAATTCCAGGAAGTGCTGGACCTGGGAGTTTGTACTTCAGTAGTTTTCCCAGATAACGGTATGGTAATTGAAATCACCCAATATCAGGGTGTTCGGTAGGACCTTCATGTTTTCCAGTGTTTACAGAAAGGCAGAGTGGTGGTCCTGGGTCATGGAAGGTGATCTGTAGCAGCCCACAATTTGCATTGCAGTTTGCCCGATGTTAGTTGCACATGGATGATCTCAGAGGTATCATGCTACGCCACTAACCTGGAGGTGTAGGTATCCTTGATGAATATGGATACACCCCCTCCTTTTGTGTTTCGGTCCATGTTCTGTGGCCAAAATGTGTGGTATGAGTTGTAGCCCGGTAATGCTGGGGTGCTCTGTGGAGCATTGAACCAGGTTTCAGTTACTGCACAGATGTTGACATTCTCCATACTGAGGAGTGCTTTGAGTACGTGCATTTTGAGAATTAAACTCCTGACGTTGGGTAGCATAACCCTCATTTTTTTTATTTGTGCTCTTTATGGAGGTAGGTTTGAACTTTGAGCCTTGCCTAAAAAAGACACTATGGGGGCAGCAAGAGCCTTGGCCAGTATTTGAAAGCTTAGGGGTGACAGGTGCAAGCCGTCTCTTGTGAACCGAGGCTTGTCGAGCATGTCGTCCCAGGCTGACAGACACTGGATCCACTTTGAATGACACCAGAAGCTTAGCCAATTGTTGAAAGTGATTATTTTTTCTTTATACTGCTGTATCATTCTTAGTGAGGGAAGGATTCTACTCAGGGTCAGGGTCATACCCGCCTAGGCTACATGATCAGAGAGTTCTTCCATGTCTCTTTTCATGTAGTCCAGGGAGGTACATCTCAGGTCATTCACACCAACATGAACAATGACAGTGTCATATTTGTACTTGTTCTGGAGTGACCTTAGTGCTTGTGTTATGTGGCAGATTTTGGCTCCCAATAGGCAGCTAACAGTAACCTTCTCCTTGTTCAGCCTAACGAGTGGGATGTCAGTATGCCTGACTATAGAGTCGCCTATACTAGTGTGTTAGGTATGTTATATCGCCTTAAGGGCTATGATTGTGTTGCACACTGATTTTGTGTTTTATGTGTTGTCTGGTTTGTGACAGGAAGTGCAGGTTTTTTGGGTGTCTGCTTTGGAGGTCTCAATGCTTTTGCGGGTTTTTATTTAGAGCCTCCAAGTATGATTTAGTGTATTTATGTGTATTTTTTGCCAGTGCTGGTTTAGTATGTCTATGTGAGGCTGGAGGTGTGGTGCAAGTGTTAACCTTCTCCTCATGACTGCCTGTTCCAGTCTTGGGTGGAGAGAGCTTAACCTCCAATTTAGCTATATAATTGCATCTCTTGCATATGTTAATGTTTTGTGGTAGGAGGAGAGGGTTGTCTGTGTACATGAGGCAGTTGTAACATTGCCTCAGGATACCCAGGTTCACCAACTGGACTGAAGAGTATACCTGAAATTGCCCTTTGGTCATGCCTGAATAGTAGGATGAGCTGCTTAGTCACTTGGTTGGTGAGTGGTGAATAATTAGCCTTGCACTACTGGGCAATCAAGTGTCAGGGTATATTAGTGCTTGCTATTAGGTCTGAGCAAGTGCTGGACTGTAGGATGCTTTTTAAGTGCTTAGGCTGAGAGTTACACTACTTTCAAGGGAAAAACTGAAGAGGAGACTTGTTGGAGCCGGGAATAATTTAGCCCTAACTAACTGGCACTGCCAAGATGTGTAAAACCATGCAAATGCATTTTTTTACAGCAGGGAAATGAAAGAGATAGAAATTAGCCCAAAATGGCCTATAAACTACTAACATCTTGGCTGGAACCACTCCTCCAGGGACAGGTGGCTGCTCAAAGATCCCTCTGTCCCAGGTGAACAGAGAAGCCTCCTTCTATCCAAGTAAGGTATGGGCAACTCAGAAACTTGAAATACAGCCCTGAATTCAGCACTAGCCTGAAAACTGGACTATACTAGCTTAGAAAGGTGAGACACAAAGAAATATATCTTTTTAAAAAGATATGGCAAAAACAGTAAAAAAAATACACTTAAAACAGCTTTAGATGACTACAAGCAATCAGAAAAGGCTTTTAAACAAATTACCCAATTAACCAGTAAAAAAATCTCAAAACTGAGCCCTGTTCCTGTAGTCTTCAATCATGCAAGTTCTAACTGCACACTCCTGCCACTGGGTTGCAGGGGAACCTTCTCCAAAAAAGAAGGCCTGGATTAGTGCTTAAATTATACAAACAAAGCTAGATTCAGCAGGCCTGAATCTAGTTTATGCAACAACAAACAAGGCACACCAATTTCAGTAAGAAACAGTTCAAATATGCAGACACTATAAGCCTCTAACCAGAAATTCCCAGCTCAGAAGGTCAGAGTCCAGACTCTCCTACCACAAGAGTGCAGACCACAAACCTTCTTAATGTAAAATGACTGACCTGAAGCACAAGTGCTTAAACCAAAAGGCTTAGAATTAGATACACCAAACAGTAATAAATACAATTGAGTACTTTTAAGATGACGCAAAAGCAAAATAAAGTAATAAAGTAGGAAGAAACACAAATACAGTAAAAGCAGATGAATAAAGTGCAATTTTTTTTTTTTGAGTGAGCAAATGAGATGGGCCCAGGAGGAGTATCCAAATGCAAATTTACAAGAGGGGTTGGCAGTTTCAAAGCCACCAAGATTAACACCAAAACAAAAGCAGAGAGGGTGGGTGGGGAACTAACTGAAAAAACAGAGCCACAACTTCCAGCTAAATAGTATTCAATGCAACACAAATAAATCAATTTAAGTGCTGTATTATTTGAAAAAAGTGCAGTTAAAGATTTACTTAAATTCACTTATATGTCCAGTTGATTGCAGGTAGGTTTTAGCTGGCCAAAGCTCAGAGTTTAATATATAATATAATAAATATATATATATATATATATATATATATATATATATATATATATATATATATATATATATATATTTGCAGATGACATTGTGATCTGTAGTGAGAGTAGGAATCAGGTTGAGGAGACTCTGGAGAGGTGGAGATATGCTCTAGAGAGCAGAGGAATGAAGGTCAGCAGGGCTAAGACAGAATATATGTGTGTAAATGAGAGGGAGGGTAGAGGAATGGTGAGGATGCAAGGAGTAGAGTTGGTAAAGGTGGACGAGTTTAAGTACTTGGGATCAACAGTTCAGAGTAATGGTGAATGTGGAAGGGAGTTGAAGAAGAGAGTACAGGCAGGGTGGAATGGGTGGAGAAGAGTGTCAGGAGTGATTTGTGACAGACAGGTACCAGTAAGAGAGAAAGGAAAGGTCTACAAGCGGGTAGTGAGACCAGCTATGTTATATGGGTTGGAGACAGTGGCATTGACAAAAAGGCAGGAGTCAGATCTGGATGTGGCAGAGTTAAAGATGTTAAGATTTGCACTCGGTGAGACTAGGATGGATAGGATTAGGAATCAGTTTATTAGAGGGTCAGCTCATGTTGGACAGTTTGGAGACAAAGCAAGAGAGACGAGATTGCATTGGTTTGGACATGTGCTGAGGAGGGATGATGGTTATATTGGGAAAAATATGCTAAGGATGGAGCTGCTAGGTAAGAGGAAAAGAGGAAGACCTAAGATAAGGTTTATGGACGTGGTGAGAGAGGATATGCAGGCGGTTGGTGTGACAGAGCAAGATGCAGAGGATAGGAAGATATGGAAAGAGATGATACTCTGTGGCGACCCCTAATGGGAAAAGCCGAAAGATGATGATATATATATATATATATATATATATATATATATATATATATATATATATATATATATATATATATATATATATATATATATATATATGCATTGTGTGTATATCTCTGCATGGATATATAGATATATATACATGTATATATGGGTCTACTTCAAAATATCAAATACTTACATTATCTGATCCTATTTCATCAAATTTCACTTCATCGACTCTCATCATATTGAACTCCCAGAGCTACAAAAAAGGAAACCTGGGAAAGGAAACAGTTGGTTACCATGGTAAACTTTGCCCTTCTTCCACTGTAGTGAAATCTCGCAGTTGGTATATTTAGTTAGGGGGTTTGTTGTTTTGTGTGGTCAAGTGGCTCCTATACTGGGGTTTCCTTTTCATATTTCCATGAATTCGATATAATGACAGTCGATGAAGTAACATTCGATGAAATGGGATTCAGTGAAGTAAGAATTCGATAATTTAAAGTAAATATATATATATATATATATATATATATATATATATATATATATATAGATATTTATGTATAGATAGATAGATAGACAGATATAAAATTTAATTTCAATACATTGCTGACCCACTACACTGACATTTAGAAAATAAACCACAAATTTTCAAAATGAACAATAGAAAAAAAAAATAGAAACCAATGTTATATGCAGGGATAATGCCTCCCCTTCACCTCAGGAATGGGGACCTGCACCCTGACACCCCTTGCTACATGTCTACAGATATGTATATATAGATATAGACTCTCTGTTACGTTGTCACAGACGCAGCTTGTAAAATTTGTCTTTGTCGAACTGAAAAGCATGAAAAGACAAAATAGAGAAGCGGCTTTTCAGCAAATTCTTTGCCTGGGAAAGAATTCATTTGGCCACTTTCGCTACTTTGCCTTTTCGGCACTGTAGTGCAATCTCGGAGTTGGTATATTTTAGTAAGGGTGGTGTGAAGAGCAAAGCCACACACATTATTTAATGTTTTACAGTTTTTTTTTGTTTCGGAACAGCAATTGTTTTCCCTTTGAAAAAAAATTGCTGTTCTGATGCTTCGACATTGTAAGCTTTGGCTTACATGAGGTTGATTATGTGTCATTCGCTCTTTTGAGTATGCAATATCATAATATAGACCCATAGATATATATAGATATATAGCTATAGATATAGATATAGATATATAGATAATGTATGCACTGTAATGGCAACCTAAGTTCTGTTGTGTCAATAAAAAACTGAAGCGGCCATTTAGGAGCAGGACAGCAGCGCCATGCATATTAATGAAGGCGCACTGCCTGAGTTCCTAATCTTACACAGAGCATGTAAGAGTGCAGGGGGCATGTCCTAGAGCAGAGCTCTCAGAATATATAAGCCCCTGCAATGAAGAACAGCAGACAAGTCCCAAAAGAATGAGTGAGACCACTCATAGGTGTATGCATACCCCCAGCAACTTCCCCCCATGTGTACAAGAGCAATAGTTAAAACAACAAATATAAAGATATATTTTTTTATGAAACAGATGCAATTTAACCATAGGTGCGTGGATTTACCCATCCTTTAGCTATTGTTAATGCAGCTTAAATGGCAGAAGAGGATAAAAAGCAAGATATATGCCAAGGTAGCAGTATCACAATAATGTAGTGGGCAGAGCATTTGTCTTACGAGTAGTCATTCACAGTTCGAGTCCCACTGCAGCAGATTCCATTTTCCATGTCAAATCACTTTATGACCAATATTTTTAGTTGCATAACCTACTAAATAACATATATTTCTAAACTGGAGTACTGCATTAAATGCAGATGTGAGGTGTCAGTGTCATAATGTTGCAAAGTCCACAGATAATCATATGTTCCCCACAGTATATGTACACAGGAATCAGGGATACAAATGGAAGGTAAAATGTGTAATGAATGATAACTCCATACAGCTTCCAAATCCACCACTTTCCCAAGAACCATTAGACATTACTGTCTAAATTAGCGCAGTGGTAAGTGGGAGTAAGCACTAGTAAGTAAGTGTAAGCACTATTAAGCAGTAGTAAGTGGGAGTAAGCATATGTAAGCACTAGTAAGTGGGGTTAAGCCCATTTGTGTGGGCTTAAGCAATGTGCACACAGGTTAAGCAATATTGAAGCTAACTATCTATAAGCATATTTAACCAAAGGTTAGCATAGCTTACCCTTGCGCAAACCCGCTTACAAGTGCTTAAAAGTGCCTTAATCACTCTATATGCAACAGCCGCTGTTCTGGCCAGAAACAAAATAAACAGCCTTTGCAAGTTTTGAACCCAGAACCCTATACACTATAGTCAGAGTAGTTAAACACTAAGCCATCACAACAATACATAAGACTGAGGTATCACCAAATAAATCCTCACTATAGTAAAATCAAACTGAACATGTGAAAGGTATCTATATACAGTCTCCTGTTGTATAACTTACTACATAACATAAATATGTGAACTGGAGTACTGCAGTAAACCTAGATGTGAGGTGTAATTGTAATAAAGTGTCGAAGTCCCCTAATAAACACAAGGACCCCATAAATGTATGTACACATGAATTATGGATACCAGACACATATATAACATGTAATGAATAATAAATCAATGCCAAAAAGCAAATAAAATGCAAATTAAATATTAAGCAATGCTAAGAATTCCACAGGCCAGCTTAGTAGGTGTAAGCAATGTGTAGGCCAGCTAACTCAATTTGCCCATTGGTATACTCCTTTAAACAATGCCAACCTTAGATAAGCAGGTTTGCCCATATCGTAGCCTTTTCAAAACTATAAAATCATGGCAAAATTTGGGAAATCAGCCCTATTTAAACCCAACAGGCAGGAATACATCTCATAACTGGTTGTAGCTTCCCCTTGCAGGCACCATGTCTGGATTGGGAGAGGGTGTCTACTTTCTGGTGCAGTGCTGGGGCATCCAGGAGTCCAGAGCCATGACAGGACTCCTTGTCAAAGACCATGAGCAGAGACTGCTGCAAGGCCAGTACCAGGGTTCCCAATATAAAGCAGAAACCTGGGACTGTCTCACCCTTGACCTCACCAGAGACACTGTCATACCCCAAACTGGTGAGCAGGTCAGGCATCGCTATGCCAGCCTGAAGCAGTGAAAGAGGGATCTCTTGGATCAGTGGATCCAAAAGGCTGGGAGTACAGAGGAGGTCCCAACTGTGTGTAAGTATCACTCCTATACCCATTTAATAATTGCCAACTCATGTATATTATGGATAAGTATGGCTAAATATTCCTCTTATGTCCTTCACAGTGGCAAGTGAGAGGGCTGCAAACCAGGAGGCCCATGGATGTCGCTTGGAGAGATTGTCAGTGCAAGGCAGGTTATTAATACTCTTGCATGTACTGTCATAGGAAATAAATCTAAAAGTATTAGTAAGTTAATTACCTGTATAAAACATGTATTGTTTAAGGCAAGTACTGCATACACCAGAGAATAAGGCAGGAAGAGTCTCATATAGGTTGTATGTAAATAAAAGAATAATAGCCTGACAATGAAGGTCTAACTGCTGGACTGCATGTGTTTACTCTGGTATCATATGGTAATGTAGATTTGCAATCACTTAATAGTACTGTTGTATTAGGCACTGCTACCCACACTGTGCAACATAAGTAAAATGTGTAGAAATGTCTGTATATGACTGGTGTAATCCCCAGAGGTCATTTAGTACAACTGAGAGAGACATAGACAGAAAACATTGAAAAGACAGACAACAAAATCCAAATAGTACATGCAACTGAGATGTGAACTGTTGTATTTTACCACACACAGCCATGGTTCAAATCCTGGGAGTGATAGTAGGCTACATACAGAATCATACCCCGCAACTGTACAGATATATCCAGAATGTCCAGTAAATTGGCCTATTTCTGCTGCCTGTCACTCTGTCCCACTGGGAAATCAGTGGGATGGTCCCAGACGTATAGGCAGCAAACAAGCAATACAACTGATTGTCACACATCTATAAGAACAGACCTGTCACTCTAGTAACTCCCTAAACTGTTATGACAGTAATGCGTGAAGCAAGTCCCATCTACACCCTCATGTTGTCAAGTTGTGACCAGAGTGTGTACAGTAACAGAGTGAGATGTATGTGCATAATACTAATGTGAAATCTGGTACTTTGGCAACATTCAGGTAGTGCCAACAAACATTTCTTCCACAGGTCTGTCAGATATGAACACTGTGCACAGAAATAAAAGATTGATACCCTGTACTGGTACTATTTACTTTGGTATTGTATGGCATTGTTAGTGTTGCAGTTGCTCTGAATAATAAGGTATCACTCATCACTGTCACCCACACTGTGCTACATAATATAACTGTCTAGGAAATCCTGTATAAGAGTGTTATAATACAAGGTCAGAATGTAAAACCACAGGAGAATTATAGACAAAAATCAGATAAGAGATATACAGCAATATCTATATAGCACACGCAACTGTGATGGGTGGTGTTTTAGTGTTAGCAGACACAGCCATGGTCTGAATCCCAGGAGTGGAAGTAGGCTGCATACAGAATCATACCCTACAACTGTACAGATATGTCTAGAATGTCCAGTATATCCACGCATATCTTCTGTTTGTCACCCTGTCCCCCTGGGGAATCAGTGGGATGATCCCAGATGTTTAGGCAGCAAACAGGAAATACAACTGATTGTCACACATCTATAAGAACAAACCTGTCACACTAGCAACTCCTCAAAATGTATACCTGTATGTTTGCCATTCATTAGCTGGGACTAGGCTGTCACACATGGTGGTCAGGGTTTGGGACACTGCAAACTGACACATGTGTAGGCCATAGTTGTCAAGCATTTGCAAACAGGCTGATGTTGGGGAGTGGGTGTCATCATGACACAACAGTGCACTGAAGCAGGGATCCAAAGGATGCTACGAATGGCTATATCTGCACGTAGTCAGGGTCAGGAACTGTGACAGCTGTAACCCTGACTCCACAGCAATAGTGATGGCAGTATGTGAACTGCAAGGGATGTGCACATGAGTTGACCTTGCAATCATGCAGAGTTGGGGGACATGTGTAGGGCAGATTGACCATATACTGGCAAATACAGATGGCCCATGCTAGTATACCCCCTGCCAGGAATAGTGACTGCTGTAGTACACATAACAGTAGGTGCAACAAACTATTATAATAAGGGCACATACCCATATGCACCCATGATGTGTATGCAACTCAATCAGCATCAGCACAACTCACATTTGTTTGACACTTCATTTGATTGTACAGGACATATGTCACATATCAGGCTCATGTAATGTTAACATATGCAGTAATGTGGTCCCATGGCATATAAAGAAAGAGGGTGTCATATCAATAAGGGTGTGTACACTCCCCATAGCCACTGTAAGGTTTGATGGTTGTCAGTGTAATAGTATTGTATTGGTCATACATGCACCACTGATGATGACATCTGTAAATCAAACATCAGGCTCTCACAAATGACAACTGTCCACATATCATCCCAGGTATGTGTCTGACACACACATAGAGGCTGTGAGCATTTGATCAGACATAACTTACACAGTAACACACATTCAGCAATGGTGTGTACACCTGTGAGGTATCGTGCATAGTACATGACAGGGTGCTGGACAGGTGCACAGCAATACTATGTACATGGGTGCAGTGTTTTCCAGGGGAAGGGGCATCACCTACTAACACAGCCCATGCATCACACACATGTATACTGTTGCTAGCATGGATTGACTATAGCTGCACTGCATGCTGTTGAGGACCATATGTTATAAATGTTGACAGATGGGTAATGGGGGGGTCTGTGTGTACTATCTTTGTGCAACCTCACCTGTAAGTGTGTGTGTGTGTGTGTGTGTGTGTGTGTGGGGTTATTATGTCTGTAAGTGCAATCTGGTGGAGTGGAGGGGGGTTGATGCATGTAGGATGTGTGTGTGTGTGTGTGTGTGTGTGTGTGTGTGTGTGTGTGTGCATGTGTGTGTGTGTGCGTGTGTGTGTGCAAGTGTGTGTCTTTTGTGGGTATCCCTGTATGCACGTGTGATTGTGGGGTTGCTCATACGTCAGTACTTCCCTTTGGAATCGTGCAGTACATGGACTTGGACTGAAACAGGAGACACCAGGAATACTTATCTGATATGTAATCTCAGGACAGCTGATGGTATAATAAGGTCTGTAGCATGGAACATGCATTGGGGGGGAACTAGACACCAGGTATACTGTTAAAATTGCAATCAACAGAAAGGCGAAAGACTACCTATGTATGCAGCATTACAGATGCATTGTGGAATTACTAGACAACACCAGTGAGTGAATCCAAATATTATTTTTGTCCACATAATAAGTTGATTGAACAACAGATCTTGCATCTACTGAGCAATAGGTAAGTATGACACTCCAGTCTGTGACATCATTGAGTGACCATAGTAGCCCCTAACATATGGGGGCCATGTCACAATGTCCTGACATATCCAGGGTGAACACTGGATGACAGCAGTGAGTCCTTGTAAAACCTACTCCAATCAGGTCAAAGAGCTAATGGAGTAACAGGTCATATTTTTGATCACTTGTCTTGGCAAGTAGAAGAATGATATGTTAATGATTGGTATTAATGAGTGTACATTTCCAAGTGTGATGCAGGATGGAGAACTTACGTGAATAAACTTGGGACAGTATGTAAACTCAGAGACAAGTAGGTATTATGGTGGAATGTCAGTGTGTGTGTGTGTGTGTGTGTGTGTGTGTGTGTGTGTGTGTGTGTGTGTGTGTGTGTGTGTGTGTGTGTGTATGTGTGTACTGTTAAGCAATGATGTACAGGTCTTAAAGTGCATTTCTTGTTTTCCCCTCACATATGGTGAGGTGGGTCAGGGTCTCTCCTGCATGCAACATGATGTTGGTGTCCATACAGACACTGAAAATGATGATAGCTGTGTTGAAGCACAGGCTGGGTTGTCAGAGGCTGAAACTGCACAATTGTTTGACATCCCCCTGCTATCCACCCCATCCATGCACACAATCATAGTGCCTATACATACTCCATCACCAGTGGCTGTAGCAGAGGACAGTTGGCAGGTGGTGTCAGTGGACAGGACAGTGTGGTATCTATGACTGTTTTGTCTGGAGACAGCAGACATAGCCAGATGTCTGGCAGGGTTCCACATAGGCAGATGTACCGGGGTGCTTGTGGGAGGGCCGCTGGTCATCATGCCCCTGGCAGAAGTGCCACATCTGGTACCACCAGATGCATGTTTCAGGCTGTCATGGAGATGCAGGCATGTAATGAATGGTACATCAGACAGGGTCTGAGGCTGCAGAGAGCTGCTTTTTCATCTGTAAGTGACAACATCCGTGATCTTGCAGGTGCCCACCATGAATATACAGAAGTCATGGATAGATGGTTGGGTGAGATGATGGGCCTCATCAACCGTGGATTGTCTGTGTGAGAGCATGTGGTGGGAGTGGTGCAATGGCCACACACACGTAGACCAGCAACACCAACAGCTGGTGGTTGATGTGTACATGCAAGGACACCAAGCCTCTCCCGTAGTGGCAATACCAGCCCCAGCAGTGCAGGGGGGGGGTGCTGTCCTCACCACAGCACAGCAGGCTACGTGCACATGCCCTGGCCAGTCGCAGTAGGAACCTGGTTCCAGCAGAGATATGTCATCATTAGGGGAGAGTGGCATATTGAGGCTTGTACCTGGACGTGTCTGTGGAACCCCTGGCAGGCACAGTTACTGTGTCCATGGCCAGAGGCAGTGAACTGCATATCCTGCCAGGTATGGTCTGCAGCTGTCCAAGAAACACCTGTATAAGGCAGCCACATGGCAGAACTGTATGTATGCATACCCACACACAATACAAACACAGCTAGGGAAATCCCATACCTACACACACCACATCACCACACCCATACCAGTAACTTACACCCCTCACTCACACACATGGTGTCAAATGTATGGCCCACCCTAGGTCTCTGGCAAACCAAAACACACCCTGTGGATATGATGATACCTGTACCACATCCCTGTCATCCATAACATAGATGCAAGGACAGGCTTATATGGTTCTGATGCACATGGTGACTGTACTATAGTGTACCAATGTACCACTGTGTAACATGTTGTCAGCAGTAATGTTTAATGCTTACATGTCAGGTAGTGTAGCTTTCCAGCCATGCTGCATTATAGCTGTTAGTAACACTCAGTGATTGTGGTTTCCATAATGTTATCCATTTGTGTTGTAGGTGTACATGTGTCAGCAAGAGGATGGTCTGTTGTCATATCACACAAGGAGTATGGGACTGTGGTGACACCATGGCTGTGTCATATCCTGGGTACAGTTGAACACATCACAGGTCTGTATAACAGTTACTGCCTGTGCCACATGGACAGATGACCCCCTGGGACATGTATATTCAGCAACCTGAAGCAGATCCCAAAACATACACGCACACTGTGACTTGGCAGCCCTGGGACTAGACCCCTGCTTAAGTATGTAGTGCTACTGATGTGTGTGGCTTTCATTGCACACACCACACAGTGTTTAAGATGAGGTGTGCTCCAGGTTACATGTTACATGCAGGACATTCCCAGGCATGTACAGTATGGTAATGGGGGATGTAATGGTTGTATATGGACAATACATAGTGTGACATATCATCATATACACATTAACAAACACATAGCAGTCAGATACACATCCAAGAAACCTGGGCCTATCAGTGCTAACTAGTCAGCGTGTCCAATGTGTTACAGGTAGGCTGCACACAGCACATGCATAAATGGGCTGGTTACCTGTATGGTTGATGGTGACAGTGGTCACCATACAGTGGTACATGGGACATGTACCAGGGGTGCCATGTTGTAATGACAGTATACCCAGCACCCACACACCACTGTGGATATTGTATGCACTAGAACCCATGATGACACTCTGACATACCCAGCATCACATATTGACCAGGACTGCAATACAACCCCTTCTCCATCCCATAAGTGCTACTACAGGGATATGCATCTAATGCACATGCCACAGACATAGTAGTGTGATGCAATGTCATGCCTCTCTTATGGGCAGCTACATCACTATCCCTAATACTGTGTGGCAATGTTTATTGTAATAGGAGTATGCGGCCTTGGAATGCTGTACCTTACATATATACACACATACAGTCATGCACACACTTGCCAGAACTCAGTGGGTATCCCATGCCTATCCCCCATTTGTACAAAAGTGTTCTGTTGTACTGCAAGGCTCAGGCAGCCCTTAGGGAGAGGAGCATAACAAGGTACATGTAATGTCTGGTACAGCAGCAGCCACATCTAACTATGGCAATGGGTGTTGCGGTGGGTGTGAAGAGCCTCAGGGTATTCCCAACTACAGGTGTGAGGCCATTCCCATCTACAGGTGTACTAACACACAGACACTGATATCCTCAGTAATGCACATGTACACATTTGTCAGTACTGGGGTGCATTGCTACAGGTGTTCATAGGTGTGTGCCTGGCTATTGTCCATGGAGAGATGGGAAGTGTAGGGGATGTGTGTACAGTGGTATCATGCCACCTGCCATTTGCCCAGCAGGCAATCTATCTAGAAACACCACTGTGGTGACCCTCAAGTTGAGAGTGACATGCATCAGCCAATCCATTGGGTGCTTGCTGCAACTGGCCGGTGACATGCTCCAGTTGACATGCATGCAACATGTATTATATAACATGGTTAGTGTCTGTCTTGGAGTCCTGTACCCAAGCATGTTTTGCTGACTGTGGTAGAGTAGTGGAGGTACCCATGGCATGTGCTGCATACAGGGTGCTGTGTCCTATCTGTACCAGTTATAACACAGCGGGGCAGACATGTCAGTGTCATTCAAAATACATATCCAAGCTGGATACCTGACATTTGCACATCTGTACAGGGACTGACAAACATCGGCTCGCCAACTAGATATGCAGTTGGATGAATGTGTTGACAGATAGACATCTGACACTGATAGGTATGCCATTACTACATGTTGACAGCCCTCACAGACATGTGCTATACAGACAGCAGTCTACAGTTAATTTCCACATGTCAGATCATTATCCAGTAAGAAATATATAATGAGACACAGCTCACACACCAGGAGCATGACAGTGAAGACTTGGAGTCCATCTATGCATGCAGGGGTGTTTGTTGCCAGTACTACAATTAGCAATCTACTCTTGCTTGGGAAAGCACTTTCAACAGTAGTAACATCATGATACACTACATGCCAGTGTGACTGCACATAACCTGGGATACTACCCTTGTATGTAACACATTCACATAGATAAGAGTGTTGTGCAGGTCATACATATACTCAAGTGTACCAGACAGGAGATTCACACCCATTGCTACTGTACTGACAGCACATAGATGCATGTTATGTACATGGCATCACATACACCTATTACAGATGTCAGTACCCTGTTATGATATCAGACTGGGATATGAGCACAGGTTACCAGGGCTGAGCCATGCTTAGCAGGTGTCAGCATTGCTGCAACATAACAGCTAAGCAGATATGAATGCTGGTAAGCAAAGCCTACACAGTGTAAGTGTCTGTATGTTTAACCATAGCTTAGCACCACTTAGCTTTGTGCAAACCCATGCAAACACTTAAAGCTGCTCAAAACTGCCTGAACCACTCTGTATCCAACAGCCCTTGTTCTGCCCAGCAACAAAATAGACAGCCTTTGCAGGTCTTGAACCCTGGACCCTGTACACTATAGGCACAACAGTTAATGACTACACCATGACAGCTGTGAAGACAGCTGTTATTTTTCCAATACATCTGTCAGTAGACATATCGAATAGTATTGAGCAATTGCTGTGACTTCTACAATTGTATAGTACTTGTTAGTGATATTACTGTTGCATCACATATGTTGTTATATCTAAATATAAACAAATCAAATACATACAGTGTGATACATCTGGGAAGTTATACACAACAGTAATGTTTACACATGACAAGGATATGGATATATAGATATACATATGTAGATATATGTCTACATGCACATACACATATATATTCATAGATATGTATTTATACACATCTGTATAGTGCATCATATATATGCCCATTTATAGATCTGTCTCTCTCTCTCTCTCTTTATATATATATATATATATATATATATATATGTACATCATATATGTACATATATATCTATTTATGTCGATATATATGTAGATATCTATAATTATATGTGCATATATATCTATATATCTGTATATGTATAGACATATATAGATGTGTATATATATATATATATATATATATATATATATATATATATATATATATATATATATATATATATATATATATATACATATATATATATATATATATATATATATATATATATATATATATATATATATATATATATATATATATATATATATATATATATATATATATATATATATATATATATATATATATATATATATATATATATATATATATATATATATATATATATATATATATATATATATATATATCCATATATGTATGTATATTTATATGTATATGTTTACCATATGTCCAGAACATGGAGTGGAGTCATACCTCAGCACCAATAGTCTCAGCCTCTTAGTGCAAGGAGATGTCATATATGTATAGCAGGTATATATGTAAACTCTTGCTACTGTAACAGGGTTTGTCTTACCAGACATGTTGTGTGTGGGAGGTCACATCTGCTATTGACATGCACGCCATCAGTCACTGACAGACATCCTAAGGACATCATAGTACAGTATCACTGATAGCACAGTAATGATCCTGTGGACTACAGAAGAGATATGACAAATAAATGTGGACAGTCTGGCACACTCTGGTCAATCCAGAGGTATACACAGATCCCCTTAGTGCGAGACATGTGCACCAAGCCTGACAATGTGGATGTTAACAGCCATGTACATGGGTATATCATGTAAATACTGGACAACATATGCCCAAAATGTTTAAGCATTCATGCACACTCCTGTCTGTGCTGACACATAATAACTGGTGGTGCAGAGGTCACAAGGCCACATACTACCCAGTAGTTAGTGACATACATCTGTACAGCATCCCGCAGCGTTGTCAGACATACACAATAGTTATGGTGGCCTGGCAGAAGTATGTCATGCAAATATCTGGACATAACATCACACTGGGTAATTGCACTAAGCTGCTAGGCATGTAACAAAGCACTATGGAAACTACAGGTAGACTGCCAGAACATTGGCCTACATTTCTTATGGTGGAAAACACATGTACCTGCAAATATAGTAGGCTCCACAGGCATGTCATAGCACAGAGTAACAGACACCTGTGGGAAAGTGCATACCCACAACCATTGTGAATACAGCCACAGCCACATATTGTACACAGGCTTAATATTACAATATATGACCTGTCTCATCAACATCATCCTCATATGTGCCACTCACACACTAACCCTACATATACTGGGTCATGACACATTGTGGTCCAATGCCAGTCTGTGGTATTGGACATTAAGAATAATTTATATTTTATATTAACTATTTATGCATAACCCTACAAACACGTGAGCCAATAGGGTACCATACACTCGAGCAGCATGTAACATCAGATAGAACAGGACCAAGAACAGTGACATCTACTACAGTCTGTACACAGGCTAAGGTATGTATTCACTGTCAACAACCACCATAAGTACACATACCCCACTACTGTACACACAACCATAGAATGCCCAGGTTATGTCCTCAGAAATAACCCCTACTATACATAACATGTCTAGCAGTCTGATATTTGACTGGCTTGTTATCAGGTATGATGTCAATACATAATGGTGTACAGAACACATGCACCTCTCACTGCATGACATATGTACAAAGGTTGAGAGACTTGTGGCTGGAGCCATAAACACTGGACCAATATTGGCATATTGCTGTGATACCCTCATACATTTACTGTTGTAACATGTTTTGTTGTGACATATGTCCTATGAGGGATATGAAGTCAGTAACTCTCATGGCTATCACCATGTACTGACTACAATCTTCAAACTATGCGTCTGCAATTCTAAGACAGGTGAACTGTGAGTAACACAAGATACATAAGACTCTAAACACTAGCCTGTCTGCAGATAACCCTACAGATTGGTGTTTCCTCAAACACATACTGTCATGACAGGCATTAATTCATGTAGACCAGGCATATCCACACAAACCCTATTAAACTAACATTAATCCAAAGGCAGAAGAGCAACACTTACATTCTGTGATTGGCCTGTCTCCACAGTGCATGTTGTTAGAGGTATATTCTACTACCATCTGTGATGCTGTTTGCCAAATACTGACATGAAGACCTGCTCACAGTGAATGAAAAGGGCCAACACCCACATGATGTTCCTAGTTATAGAAATGTGCTTCCATGCAATTGGCTATGGGAATGTTACCACAGCTGTCCCACTTGCAATCAGCTAGTGGGGGACTGCAATTCGTGCAGAGGCTATCAGCTGATCATGAGCATCCCTTACAAAACACAAGCTGCTGCTTAAGCAAAGCACGTGTACTTCTCCACATTCGCCAGAGAGGGAGTGAGAGAGACAGATAGAGACAAAGTAAGACAGGGAGGAGGTGGGAGAGTAAAACCTAAACATTTTTGCATCACACACTTACCAGTACAGTGTTTCAAACCCCTGCCTGACTATGCATTGCTATCACACGTCTATGCAGTTATTGCATGTGCCACAGAGCTTATATGTTGGGGAGCTGTCCAAAGGTATATTCGATGGTGTGTGACATCCACAACAGTGATAAACAAGGGATAAGGTAGGTGTAGTACACGTGCCTGTACACATGAACAGGTGTCAAGGTTGACACAGCAACACTCTGTCAGGGACTCACACACATTATTACAGTTGGCAGGGTCAGGCTTAAGCTTCCTAACTAGCTAGTTTGCCACAATACAGTAAAATGCAGGTATCACATGCACTACAGGGGTTATCAGGATAATATATGGGCAAAGAGTATGCCAGGATGTCTGACATCAGAAAGCATGCTTCAGTAGGCCAATGGGAGGTGTAGTGAGTGTGAATGGCGTCCAAATTATTATACTCCACACAGACACACAGACACAGGTTGGCAGTACTAACATGCATGGGTGCATTGCTTCATAGTTGTGTTGTGGCTGACTGTGTCAGAAGGCTGTACAAGGTTAGGTAAAGGGTATACCTTGGCATCAGGCTACTTGACAATGGTCTGCTGTGTGGCTCAGGGGTGTAGTGTCTGGATTGTCCGCTGCAGGTGGGTATTGTATTCACCATCCAGTCATCTGGGTTACTATTGTGGATGGCCAGTGCTGTGCAATGCTTGCCATGTATGTGTTCTATAGTCCATAACATGGATGTTGTCTGGGATGTGCACACATCCCACATCCATGTTCTGTGACATGTGGAAGTGTACTTGGGGTTTCTGGGGCATGTTGTGTACACAGATTGTTATCATCAGATGTGGCATTCCTGGCCTCATGTGGTGAGAATTGGCAATGGACACCAGGTTGACCCTGCACCTACATTGGCAGCATGATACAGGTATTCCCTGGTGTCAGTGGCATCTGTCCATAGAGGTCATGTGTATAAGGCATGGTCTGCCCTTTATGGGTTACATTTGCTGGCTCTACAGTTGTTGCAGACGTCCAGTGGGGGAACATAGTGAAGGAGCACTGTATGCAATTATGTGCCTATTGTAGAGATGGAACAGGGTGCCATGCCCTCTGCAGTCCACTGCAATCACACCATAGTTATTATCTGTGGGCAATATGCATGGAGCTACCAACATAGTGGTTGTTGCCCAGCCGAGTGTGTTTGTGTATGAGACATGGGTTTAGAGTGTTCTCTGGGTAATACAAGGGCTGCCTATATCTTTCACCAGGCCATGATGTCACATGTTGGGGTATGGATTGTTTATCCCTGCCCCTCTGCTGTTTGACTTCTGTTATCCTTGAAGGTGGACATTGTGACATATAATAGGCCCACAATATAGGAAATCTGCATAACCCGTTCCACAATGAGTCCATTTGTTACCCACTCACAGCCACCTCCACACAGGATACAAATGACAAACACACACACACACACACACACACAAGTCTCACAGTTGCCATGTCTGGGATTAGAACTCCTACCTAACTAGTACATCACACTACAGCATGACACAGTTATAGCATGCGTCACAGAGATTACTGGGATACTTTTCCCAAAGGTGTATTTCAAAGTGAATGACATCAGCAGGCTTGCCAAAGTAGGGCAATGGAGGTTGTAGTGAATGGCCTCAAATGCATTGCTCCCTACAATGACATACAAACACACACACAAAAACCTTTACACTTGCCATGTCTGGGAATAGAACTCCTACCTAACTGGTATATCATACTACAGCATTATGCAATTATAGGATGCGCCACAGAGATTACTGGGTTACTCTTTTCCCAAAGGTATATTTCAAAGTGAATGGCATCAGCAGGCTTGCCAAAGTAGGGCAATGGAGGTTGTAGTGATTGTGAATGGTCTCAAAAGCATTGCTCCCTACACAGGAGAACAAACACACATACATCTAAACTTGCCATGTCTGGGAATAGAACTCCTACCTAATTAGTATATCACATGACAGCATTACTCAGTTATAGGGTGCACCATGGAGATTACTGGGATACTCCTTCCCCAAAGGTGTATTTCAAAGTGAATGATATCAGCAACCTTGCTAAGGTTGAGCTATGGAAAGTGTAGTTCATACGTTCATAGGTTCATACGTTGATACTAGGCTATCGGACCTAGGGCCTATACATGCCTAGACATGACAATTCCCTGGCTATGACTTCCCACAATATTTACTTCCCTGCACCCCTGTCTAGCAGGGCAGCTGACATGATCCTCGGGGTCAATTCTCTATTCCCATCCAATCATCCAGGTTCTTTTTGAAGAGGGCCAAAGAGGCACTCTGCTTGACATGTATGGGTAGTCTATTCCAGAGTCTGGGGAGTCTCTGGGTCAGGAACACAACCATCCAGTATGTATTGTTTATTGTGATGACAAGATTTGGATCCCTGGTGCATGTGGCTGTGAGGGCTTGGAATTCTTTAAGTGTAGCATATCCAACAGCTATGGGTTTAACATGGTATGGTATGTTTAGCAGAGATTGTCTCTGAGAACACAGTATGTGACAGAGTATAGCTGGATGATTTTTAGACGGTCAACATAGGGCATCTGGTTTAGGCCTGTGATTCATTTCATGAGGTATGTCTGCAGCCTCTCTAGTTTTTGCAGATGTCTTGTGAGGTACATACGTAACGGGCCATTGTAGTCTGTACTGGGTCTACTGAGAGATGACTACAGTGGGAGTAGACACAATTTCCAGCACCAAATACAGTGTAAATCAACAAAATGAAGCTATTAAGTTAAATACATAAGTATCTATTGGATATAACAAATGACCCAGACCGGTTTCAGCCAACAGGCTTTCCTCAGTGGGAAATGAACATAATAGCAGATAAGCAGTGACAGACATATATATAGCATGAGTCATCCAATAGGATTCTTCCCAAAGTGATCTTCCAAACATTCAAACTGTTCCCTGTATGGAAAATAAAAAGAGAATATAAAAGTTATATAAAAAATCAACCACACAGTTACTGTCCATTGTGATTAATAAAAATTAAAATAAACATATAATATTTTTATAAATGATCATTTAAACCAGGTGAAAACAAGGCACCCAGTTTAATGATCCAATACTTCTCTTTTTAGTGAAAATAGAATGCCATCCTTTTTTATTAGACCTATCACCAAGAATTCTGTCTATGATGCTAAACTGGAATCTGGCTGAGTTGTGTTGTTTGTGTTGTATACATGTCTAAATAGGGCATTGATCTCCCTCTTGGTTCGTATGTCACTACGGTGCTCCGACATACTTAATCGGAGTGGTTGTGATGTCTGTCCAACATAAAATGAATCACATGTACATGTTGCAAGGTATACCACCCAATCACTGTTACAATTGTCAAAGAATTTTATGTCAAAAATCCTATCAGTATTTTTACTGGTGAAATGTTTTGATATAAAAATATATGGACATGAACAGTGACCACATTGGTAGGTACCCCATAGTTTGTCACCTGTCATGGTTAATTGATGGTGTATCGCTCCAGCTGAACTGACCCTTTTATAACGTGAAAAAAATGACCCAAGTGTCCTCCCTCTCCTGTATCCATACTTACATGTATCACCAATCCAGGGTATAAGCTCCTCATTGGCAGTAAGAATGTTCCAGTGTTTGGACATACCATTCCTAATTAGGTTGATGTTGCGTCCAAGTGTTGTGATAAACCTGATAGATTCATCCTGTTCGGTACGAGTCTTGTCACAATATCTAAGAAGGGAAGTTCTGGTGGAACTGATAGCAGTTTGCTGGGCACCCCGGATGTCAGGCTCTTTGTAACCAGTAACCACTAGCTCTGAACCTGTTGGCCAGATCCTGCTGGGATTCTTCATAGTCATTGTCTGAGGAACAAATTCTGCGAATCTGGAGGAACTGAGATTTGGGTATATTTCAGATGATGTGGTTTGGATACCTCCTCGTTGCATGTAATAGATTGTTATACTGGGGGTATTTGAGAAAAGTTTTACTTTGTAAAGTGTCATCTGGATTTCTGGTTATGGTCACATCCAGAAAGTTAATTTGATTGTCATAAATAGAAGTAAATTTGATACCCCATTTGTTCTGATTTAGGTATAATACAAATTCTGCCAAATATTCCTCATCAGAATGCCAAACCAACCAACAATCATCCAAATATCGGCGCCAAATATCAAGTTCCTCAAGATATAAGTTATGTGCCGAGTCATAAATAAGATGTTCCTCAATGTAACCCATAAATAGGTCTGCATATATGGGAGCAAAAGATGCTCTCATAGTGGTGCCTTTCAGCTGCCAATAGCATTCTCCCTGAAAATAAAAAAAAACATTTTTGTTGAGAACATGTTCAGCCATGCAGACCAAAAGTGAGTTAAAGCCTATGGGATAGAGTTGGTCTCTCTCTAACCAAAACTTAAGGGCTTCCAATCCAGCCCAATGTGGTATATTGGTGTATAGAGCCTTGAAACCCAGGGTTCAGAGTAGCCAATCAGGTTTTATTTTATTGTCAGCAAAAAATATGTAAAAATTGTGTGGTGTCCTGTATTCTGGCATGAATCAGATACAATGTGAGAAACTCTGATAATGGTTCCATCAATTAACCCATTCCAGATACAATAGGTCTTCCAGGAGGTTTATTAAGGCATTTATGTATCTTGGGTAGCAGGTATAGTGTTTGTTTTTGTGGATCCTGGACCGTCAGATGTGTTTTCACTGTATTGGATATGATACCCTCCGAGACTGCCAGGTCCAAAAATTGTCAATTTCCCACTTAAAATTAGGAGTGGGGTCAATAGGCATTTTCATGTAATAGGAAGAGTTGGAAAGTTGTCCATTTCCCTCCCCCAGATAAAAATCCGTGTCTATGATGACTACCGCCCCACCCTTGTCAGCCTGAGTAATGACAATGTTTTTGTTATCCCTAAGCTGTTGCAATGCCTGTTGTTCAGTATTCGTTAGGTTATGTTTCAAGGGTGAAAACTGATCCAACGTAAAGTGTATATCCCTAAGTACAGCTTGTTGAAAAACAGCTACATTCTGGTTCATAGGTGATATAAAGTTGGATTTATGAAATTTAAATTCATTAGATCTTTGAGAATCAGACCTGGAGCCAAAGAAAAGTATTAGGTTAATCCTGCAGCAAAAATCGTTAATATAATTAACTATGTCAGATTCATCAACAAAAAAACCCAGGAACAAAGTTCAGACCTTTATTCAACACTTTCTTTTGATCCTCTGTTAAAACAGTTTGAGAAATGTTCAAAATGTTACCATCTATTGTCTCATAAGTGTTTGTATGAGACCCTCGATTGTGTCTATCTTTGTACCTTCTATGCTTTGTCCCACCCCTCCTCCTAATGTGTTTAAAGGGTGGGTCTGACTCTTTGATGTTTTGGGGGACCAGGGATTCCCCGGTGTTAGTCCCTTCAGTGTCTTTAGTGGAGGAATCATCTGCTGATGTACTGCTGTACGTATGAGACCCCTTTAATATGGATCTGGGTCTTTTTTTGTAATTTCTTACCAGGTTTCTGTCTGATGTCCATAAATCTAACATATTTGGTGGTGTCAAAAGGTCATCCCCTTTGATAATCGGTTAGGTCTCTGTTACATTTTTGATTTTGATGACTACAGTGGGACAATGGCCTCCTTTTCCTGGATGTAAAGCCCTAAGTGGAAGGTGTGCCGCATAGGCGAGTTTCCTGACTGTTGTGGCGATGTGGTTATCAAAGGTGAGACTACTGTCCACCTGTGTCCCTAACTCTGTTATCACACTTTAGGTGTTTAGTGTACTGCCAGTTATGTGGTACTTCACAGGTACATGTACATTCCCAGTGGGGATAACTATATATTTCTTGGCATTTTTCTTGAGGCCGTGGCTCAAGCACCATCTGTAAGGCCCTTCTGTAGAATATCCACATCATGTGGGGATTCAATATTGGCTCCCAGTGTGCAGTCATCTGCGACCTTTGTTTGCCAGTGACCCTTACTGTTGGACTGTACTTCAGTGCAGTAGATGCCAAACAAGGGCAGTGCCAGGACTGAACCCAAAGGTACTCCAACTATCACTTGTCTGGGGCTGGGGTTGGTGTCACCTACATTTACAGTGTGGGTTCTGCCAGCACAGCAGTTGGCAGCACATCAGGTGACACAGGGATTAATGGCCAGCTTGATACATTTATCTATGATTCCAGATTTGGGTATGGTGTTGTAGGCCTTGGCAAGGTCTGGATAGGTTGTGTGAACCACCTTACCCTCGTCCACAGCTCTTGAGATGGATTCACAGTTGTCATTCAGGTTGAGAGGACATGATCAGCCCTTCAGAAACCCAAACTGGTTAGGGTCCAGTGTTTGCAGGTTGCCAATGTCTTTGTTTTAATTTCCATGATAATACAATCCATGGCCTTCCAGATCAGGCATGTCATACTGCTGGGGCTTTAGTACCCAGGATCCAAGGTGGATCCCCCCTTGTAGACTGGGATAACTGTAGCTACGTGCCACACAGATGGCATGAAGCTTGAGGGGTGGCTATGATTAGACATGGCACGTAGGTGAGGTGCCAGTTCAGTTTGTATCACATGTATTACACAGCCCATGATGTTGACTTGTCCCATGGTTGCTGTTGTCATAGCTCTGGAGAGTGTGGTATTTACCTATGTGGCCGTTATGACTGGAATATGGCAATCTTCCCATGTTGAGACGGGCCCTTTTGGAGTTGGGAGGGGGGTGCAGTTGGCACTGAATCGATCTGCCAGGATATTGGCAATATCCCTGGGAGAAGTATATTTAATACCATCCTGTTGTAGCTCAGAGCACTTCTGAGCATTGCCATTTAAATTCCTCACATAGCTATGGAATGGCTTGCAGTTGTCTTTGACATCTTTGGCTATATTATGTTCGTAACTAGGTTTGGTGGATGTTATGAGGGATCTCTGCCTCTTACTGTAGCTGGTAAGGGAGTATTTTGCATCTTGAAAATTCCCTCGTTTCGGCAACAGTTTCCTCCTTTTGTTGTACAGTATGTTTTTATGGCAGGGGACCACCACATTGGTTTCCTTTTCTAGGTGGGGGGCGTCTTGATTCTATATTATATGGCACGATTCATGCATGAGTGGATGTGCTCATACAGTGCCTTCATGTATGATTCAGCAGTCATCCTGTCAGTTCCCATCTCCATGGGTGTCATGACTTTAGTTGCATCTGACATGTGTAGCATGAAATTGGATGTGTAGATGTGTGTTATGGAGGTTTCCACACTTGGGTGTGGGGGAGGGATGTTGATGTTAAGGGTGATTAGCTTATGGGCAAACCTGACCACCGATGGGGTGATCATAGGTATGGAGCATTGATTTCCCATGTTGGTAATGACCAGGTCTAGGATATTTGAGCCCCTGGTGGAACTATGGGTTACCTGATCCAGGGAATTGGGAATTATAACTTCCAAGAACCGTTGGGGACATGTGTTGGTACACAAGTGTTTTTTCCAGTTAATGGCAGGGTAGCTTAAGTCAGTCAGTATTAGGGTGCTTGCTTGTATCATAATATTTCACAGTATGTTTCAAAAGGTGTAGCGGATGTCATGGGGCATGGTGGGAGATCTGTAGCAAGCTATACAATTTGGAATTCAGTCTAACCTACTGTTAGTTGCACCGGTGGTATTTCAGACACATTCAGTTGGGCAAGTAGCCTGGTGGTGTGACTATCCTTGGTGAATATGAGCACTCCTCCACCTTTATTGTTTTGGGTCTGGTTTGGTGGCCAATAGGTGTGGTGAGAGCTGTACCTGGTATTGTAGGGGTGCCCTCTGGAGCCTTGGATCTGGTTTCTGTTACTGCACAGTTATCAATGTTCTCCATTTTTAGGTGTGTGTAGTGACTGTGAATGGCCAATAAAACTGATTCCTACACACACACAACCAAACATACACACAGAGTTTCACAGTTGCCATGTCTGGGAATAGAACTCCTATCTAACTAGTAGATCACACTACAGCATTGCACAGTTATAGGATACACCATGGAGTTTACTGGGCTACTTCCCTAAAGGTGTATTTCAAAGTGAATGACATCATCAGCCCTGCCAATGTCGGGCATTTGAC
Organism: Protopterus annectens; assembly: GCF_019279795.1. Lineage (NCBI taxonomy): Eukaryota > Metazoa > Chordata > Ceratodontiformes > Protopteridae > Protopterus > Protopterus annectens. The sequence continues at coordinate 1,470,840,627 of NC_056731.1, forward strand.
ATTGTAGTGAGTGTGACTGGCCTAAAACCCATTGATCCCTACACAGACAAACACACACACACACACACACACACACACACACACACACACACACACACACACACACACACACACAGTTGCAACATCTGGGATTAGACCTTCTACCTAGCTAGTACATCACACTACAGCATTACGCAGTTAAAGGACACACCATGGAGATTACTGGGCTACTACTTCCCAAAAAGGTGTATTTCAAGGTGAAGACATCAGCAGGCTTGCCATAGTAGGGAAATGGGGAGTGCAGTGTGTGTGCATGGACAATAACCCATTCATCTAGAGGCAGACACACAACACTCAGGCACACACAGATTTATATTCCACAGGTACATGTATACAACTGCTAGATGACTACTGACTTGTACAGTCATGTTACACAGTTAGCAAAAGCACCACAGACACTATAGTGCCGAGGGATACCTGAGGCAAATGTCTATGGTGATTGACATTTGCACATCATGTTGTTTTATCCAATTGTATGTGTGCTAGGTAGAACAGGCCTCATGATGGGAGCCTCTTTGTTATTGTCACTCTCTTCCACACATATGTGTATGCATATTTTTGGCCAATTATAGTGTGTTGTCCTTGGATATATGTGTGTATTCCTATCCAATACATGTGCAAAGCATGACTGGTGTGTACTGAGGAGTGTATGCACTAACATCTGCTACTGCCAGATACTTATGGTCTGCTGTTGTTGCCAGACATGGGCTTCATTTCTAAGTGTGTGAGCATGCCCAGTATGACCTTTCAGTATTTTGTTGTCTGACATGGCCTTCATTTCTCTAAGTGTGGGTGCATGCCCAGTATGACCTTTTGAATTGAATATGTGAATCCATTCAAGGTAGATTGTACTCCAGTGCAGACTTTTGTGTTCTACACCTACAGCTAGCAAACAGTTTCTGCAGGATATCTGTAGATCGGTTGACAATATGGGGTCAAAATGGGCAAAGGATAGTGGGCTACTGTAGGTAATTGTGTCTGTGCTGCTTCTGCTGCATGGTCCTGGTGTTAGCAGAGATATTCAGACATATGTACTGTTTTACACTATGATATTTTATGTCATCAAGTACTGTCAGGCATACATATTTGCTTGCAGTGATGTCCTGGGGAACACAGGGTGAATGCAGCTGTGTCCAGTATTGTGGTCATCAGCCTACATATTCTTTCACAATCATGCCATTCTGGAGGAGAAGCTGCAGACACTTGCTGCTGAGTCTGTGTAAATGGTTCAGCACCTTGGTACAGTGGTGGCAGAGGATTTCATGTTTGTACATCCATCGAAGTGACAGTATGGCCATATCCTGCTGTGGCCATACCTCACAGCTGTACAGATTTACACAGGTTACTCAGAGGCAGGGGTTATAATTCTGGACATTACCCCTTCACATTGTGGTTGACGAGCATGTTTGTAGCCACCCATTCTTATGTTTGCAGCCAGGGATAGTATGTTCACACGACTGAGTTTTGGACTTCACACACTCCTTGCCGCTCATGCTCCTACCCACTTCTACTATTCTACCCTCTTACATACATTATGCAAATGTTATTTGATATGTTCCCTATAGTTATCACCTCATCCCAGCAGTAATTTGGTGTTGGTCCAGAATTCATGCAGTAGGACATGATGGACATGTTACTGTGATTTGTCCACTTGGCCTTGCATTTGGGAACTGTGGACTGTGTTTTGTTGTTATTTGGGAGTCCATGACATAACAAACATTGGCAGTACGGGTGAGACACAGGTCTTTGGCAAAGGACTGTAGGAAATTTGGTAGTGATGCAGACCAGCTGTAGCAGGCCATTGCATTCTGTCACTCCTGCAGTCCCAGACTGCAATACACTATATTCCCCTGGGATGACAGGGTAGGTGTGCAAGTTGTTCATGCCAATACTTTCTGTCATTATTGATACAGTGGTGTGGATACTGGTGGGGTGCTGCTTACAGTTAGGGACACACCTGCATGGGACACCTATTCTGCATGCTGCATTCTTTAGCTATTGCCATACAGAGGTGGAGTCAAATTGTACTCATTCCCAACAGCAGGGATAAGACCGGAGAGGTACCTGTGGGTGGTGGTGGGGTGAGCTGGGTGCATATGTGCTATGGACACTACATGCATTTGACTCACAGATATGCATGGGGCATTCCACTTATGCTGGCTTCTGCAGGGACATCAGCTGTTTCTCAATACTTCATTCCTATGACATTTGTGGTCTGCCAGTGTTTGGCCAGACGACATTGGTATTCCCTACTACAAGCCCAAATAATATGCTGCTAACCTGTATGTACATTTCCAAGGGTGTGTCTATTTGACAGTCACATATTATACACTGTCTGTCTGGGTACTTCCCCCTGTGTACTGCTTGTATGTCTGGGCCCACATTCATGCCATGTCCATCTTTCAAATGGTGACACATATTACTTCCAAACATTTACTATGGCTTACTGCTGGAATGTGTTTTGCTGGGAAGCATTGTGTTTGGCACTGCAGTTGTGAGAACTTGTCTCTGTCATCGGTGGTACTGGGCAATGCCCACCAGGACAAACCTCACCATGCATACATACTGATCACTCTCACACAATATATGGCCCACACCAACCTAACACACACAGCCCTGCATACTGTACACATGCTACAATCTATCCTGCTACCTTGGCCAGCTCAGGTAATCTGTGCTCCACTGTTATTATACCTACACATGCATGTTGCTACATTTCTACATAGGATTGGGGGGGCACACCTGACTGTTACTTCATGTCAATATAGGATTGGGGGGGCACACATAGGATTGGGGGGCATACCTGACTGTTGCTATATCTCTACATAGGATTGGGGGGCACACCTGACTGTTACTACATTTCTACATAGGATTGGGGTGGCACACCTGACAGTTACTACATTTCTACATAGGATTGGGAGGGCACACCTAACAGTTGTACACATTTGCTATGACTGTACTGGTTTTTCAGGTACTCCATTTCATTCTATATTCTAACATATCACGCTGACTAGAGGCATATCAGTGTACTACAGGTCTTAGGTTTGATTGGCCTACATTTTAGTTTCTGACTTCTTACCCTTCAGAACTAACATCCCACTGCCTGACCTGTTGTAGTCTAGGTCTGGAGGGAGTGTTCTCCATAGCCATCAATCAGAGGCCTTAGTACAGCTTTTGTTTGTGTTTGTCTACACCTGTCCTGCTGGCTGAGACTGTTGTTGGGTATGTGAGCCTCCCTGATTGGCATGCGTGTTCCCTATGGACAGACATGTCGCCCAACACATTTCCTGCAGTGAGTTTTGTCACCTTGTCTAGTACTGGCTTCTATGGTGATGCCAGTATTTGTTACAGATCTCATGCTGCCACTATAGGTGTCTACTATCTGCTGACATCCCATTCAGCCACCCGATTCCCTTGCATGCTCACATCCATACCATAGACACAAGTAACAACACATACTACTCCATTCAGCAATTGGTAGGGAGAGTGACTTACCTTATGGCTGGGCCAGTATTGAGGATGGTGCTGGAGGGCATACTGGGCATGCCTCCTTCTGCCTATTGGAGCAGGCTTAGGTTGTTCCTCCTCCAAGTCACTGCCTGTGCTGGCCTTGGCAATGGTGGAGGGCTATGTGGCCCTGTCCCATGCTGTTCCTGCTGCATCTGTTTCCACAGGATCATATTGTGTAGCATGGCGCATATGATGACAATTTGGGTAAATGTAGCTGGTGAGTACTGCAAGGCTCCACTGGATGTGTCCAGGCACAGGAACCATGACGTGAGCATCCCAAACACACACTCTATTATGATTCTGGTCTGTGCGTGTGCCTCATTATGGAGTTCTTGTTCGGGTGTGTGCTCATTTCTGATGGGTGTCATCAGCCATGGCTCAAGTGCATAACCAGCATCCCCCACTAGGTGACCATAAGAGATGTCTCCATTGGCAAATCTCTAGTACAGCTATGTCAGATATCAGATGTGGGAGTCGTGATACCTTCCAGGGCAACCAGCACACACATTCATTATAATGCCCTGGGTATCACACATGACCTGGCAGTTGATGGAGGGGAAGCCCTTGTAGTTGATGTAGACCCTAACCTGCTCACCAGGTGGTGCTTTGATGCATATGTGCATGCAGTCTCTAGCACCCACTACCTCAGGCTATTCTGCTATTTGGTGGAAGAGACGCATATTGCTGGCCAACGCCTCATGGGTGTTGTGGAAATATACGTGCTCACCAGCATGTGCTGACATGGCATCCAGGAACTGGTGGAGTACCCTGGATGCTGATGCCTGTAAGATCCCCATGATATCCCCAGTTGGTATTTGGAAGATACCTGTAGCTAGTATTCATAGGCCTAAACATGCCTTGGTATCCAATGGGATGGGTTCCCTTCTGTTGGTTCTGTGTGTGAGGTGTGGCCAGCACAGCTCAACAATTTGCTGTAGGAGGTCCCTGTCCACCCTATAGCGCTCCACTATCTCAAGCTCATGTAGACCCTGGTAGATTACCCTGGATTTGTACAGTCTTCTCCTTCTCCTCACTATGGGTTGGATGACAGCATTCTCATTCTCACCACCCTCAGCCTCTTCCAGATGTTGATTTATGATAGCTGATGCAGCCCCTATCATTTTGTTGCTTTTGATTGTTAAAACTCCCCCGCTTGTGTACACTGGTGGTGTAAAGTTTGTGGGAAAAAACAGAGGGAAAGGTGTTTGCATAGTTTATAGTGGTGTGCTGGGCTGGGCTGGTCTGCTGCCCTTGTAATTGGCTGATTCTGATACATTTCACCTGCCAGCTATGCTAGTTCACCTTGATTACCTTCCTACTGCTGTTTTCCCTTCACATTGCCTTTCTGTTTAAGCCCAGGGGCACGCCGCGGAAACACAGTGCTCAGATGTGCACGGAGCTGCCATTTCCTGATTCACTTTTTCTTTTTTCCTTTAAAACCCAGTGCGCAGTGCACACATCCGCTTAGGCAATGTAAAGAGTGCTAGGCAGCCTCAGACACACCCCCATGCTTAGCTCTGCTAAGCTCAGGGCAAACCTGAGCCACAGGGCTCCAGTAAGCTTAAAGTATGTCTAACACACCCCCCTCTATGATGTCAGCTAGCTCTTCAGCTTGCACCATGGTCTTCCTGCACCGTCACGGTTGGGTGCAGGCTAACCATGAGGGAGAATTTGGGATTCAGTATCATTCCCCTCATTTGTATAGGATTGCCTGCTAATGCTTAGTTACAAGTCCCACACTGAACCTTCCCCCTTAGCAATCACTATTCACTGGCCATATTGTCTTCTGCCTGCCATTTAGTATAATGGCAAAATTGTGATTTTGGATACAATGCTTATTTCAGTTTTTTTTTTTTATTTTCGGTCCAATCCTGTTTGCACGCCACTGCCCTACGCTTAAACAGCCGAAAATGGCTAAAAAAAAAATAAAAGCTTTTTTTTAAATTTTTGCAACGGTTTTCCATGCCAATGGCCATATATTTGGCCACTGGCATGCTTTCAGCATAATGTACCCCCTTTATTTGGAACTATCATGGCTCCGTTTTGTAGTTTGCAGAAATGTACTTGGTTACTAACTGAGTACATTTCTGCAGACTACACTAGTCCTGCATGGCTGGCTGCTAACTTCCTGGATAGCAAATTCACCTCATTTGCATGTTTTTCACCTGCAAATGGGGTAATTTGCATACAGGAGCTGTGTCCGTGAAGGAATAGTGCAGGAACGCTCGTGCACATCCCAGGAGCTTATTCCTGGATCGCACGGTGGCCATATTGCCTCCAGCAACTCCTGCACTATTCCTGCACGCCGTGCAGAGCTTGCTGAATCCAGGGGATTGTGACTTTATTTTATGCTATAAGTCGTGTTGGTTGGACTGTGATTTGTCTTAATATATATATATATATATATATATATATATATATATATATAGATATACATATGTATTAATTTATTATATATACATATCATAGCTCTCAACTGTACAGATTTTCGCAGAATGCCCAGATTTTTGCCTTGTATCTTTCGTCTGTTTTTCATAAAATTGTGGTTTTCTGGCAAATTACTGGCAAATCATTAAACATTGAAATTAGAAAATAATGACAGACATTTGAGTTTTAGACTTCATACCCTTCAAAAAATTCATGCTAATGCAAAACAATTTATTCTGTCAACTTTCTAAGTTTGTAAGAGCAATGTTTAAAAATTGTCCCTATTTTTGGGCCTTTGTCCCACTTTTATATATGGCTTTGTCCAGATTTCTTGCTCTAAGAGGTTGAGAGGTTTGATACATATACTTTGTGCATAGCATAACATCAGGCACGTTGTAAAACAGATACGTTTCAGAATATACAAAACCAACATGCAGACTTAATTAGTTCTAATAGAAGATATGTTATTCATATTGATATCATATGTTGTATGCTATAATTTTCAAAAGCTTTAAAAATATAAGGTTTAAATGAAAACAAAAAACTCAGCAGAGTATTTCAGTATTCTGCGTTGACCTTTATTACTCACATATAACTTTTCCTGTCAGCTGTTTTCATTCAGCTGTACCATTTGCAAGGAATGAAACATTTAAATTTAAGCAGAACTCATTAATAACTACAATGGATCTTCAAAGGCCTTGACCTCATTTTTAAATGATGCCAACTAGTATCTATAATGTCAATTAGCCTGCACTCAGAAAATATGAATTGCTGACTGTCAGTGCTCAGGTTTGCTAATAAGGCTGGCAACAGCAAAGTCAAACAAAATGAATTAGCACCAATTCAAAATTCCAAAAATACATTCCCCAGAGTATCACCAGGATTCCTAGTGAAAGAATAAAGAAGAACCTAATGAAATAAGCAAATCCATATGCAAATAAAAGATATAGATCACTGCAGCTTAATTTAATTGTTCGGCTTACAACAGTTATGTTGCATAGCTTAAATTGTTTCTCTTCTTTTGAATGCAGTCCTAACATGTCAGAAAGCACACACAAACATTTACTATTTTTTTCTTGTGTGTGTGTGTGTGTGTGTGTGTGTGTGTGTGTGTGTGTGTGTGTGTGTGTGTGTGTGTGTGTGTGTGAATATGTATGAGCATGTGTGGGTTCCCTAACACATGCACATACATAAGGAGTAGGTTGTTCAAATGAGGCAGACATTATTTATGATCAATTTACAGAGAACATGTGTTTTGTCTTTACTGTGTAAAATAATTTATGAGATTATAGTTAAAAAATAAGCTAGATTATGACACTGATGTTGGGAGGTTAAGGAGCAGTGTGGAATATAATTTGTATAGGCCTTTTTAGGTTCATAGGCACTTGCTAGGCTATTGATCTGTGAGGATCTTAAGAAGCCTAGCCTTATATTGTTCTGGTAGTTTTTAGCCCTTGTAGTTTCCACATGAATAACCCAGACGTGAAAAAAGAAGTATATGTTGGGACATGTAACTGAGGAACATGGGTACTAAAGCATCTTGAAGAAGTAATAAGTGTAATATACAGTAACAGCTCACTATGACAGGATGAAATGGTATGCACAAGTCACTACATGCTAACCTAACTTTGTTCATTGCTTGCATGTGGATCTGAAATGGAAAAAACTAAAAGCACATAGAAATTATGTAAAATGTTTTCTTTCTCTCTCTCTTCTCTGTCTCTGATATGTTCAAAACATTTTTCACAGAATGTCATAAAGCATATAAAACCATGGTACTAAAGTCATATAAATGATCTCAGCCTAACTTATTTGCCCATTCACCATGTGTGTTATAACTTGCAGACTTTGTTTAGCATTTATGTATACATGTATGTATGTATCTGTCTATCCCTCAATTACGTTTTCTCCACCTGTTTTGAAATACCGCAGTTTGTATCCCATGTGTTCCTGAATTCATTTTCTATTACTTTTCTAATTAGGATGAATGTTTTATTCTCCTATTATCTTTTGTATACTAAGAAATGAAATGTTTATACAACCCAGCTGATCTGCCCACCTTGTAATATCAGATTATGCCCTCTCACACACTCTTAGTCATTTATATTTCTTACAGATAACACATCATTTAACTATAGGTAATCCTTTAAAATACATCCATGTCTCAGTCATGCCTCCCCATCTTCCTTTTCCTAACCTATGTAAGCTAAGATATTCTAGTTATTCTGACATTATTCTACACTTCATCTTTGTATGACTCCTTCAGATAGTATTCCTTTTTAATTATCCTTTCTGAATATCATCTGTCACTTTAATGTCCTTAGGACAATGAGGCCACCATAAATGCAAGGATGTCTTCAACAAGGATTATACCAGCTGTCTGTAAAGAGGATAACAAACTTGTTTTTTTCTATTTCTACACATCTGTATCTATACAGGTAATTGGACTGACTTTCTTCTATTACAGCAAACAATCTTAAAATGGATGTCAAACTTCAGTTGAGTTTAATGCAGTCGAACACAAAGCACACAGCATGGTTACAAGCTGCATTCATTCTGATAGCTATTATGTCACACATCTAATGCAGTAGAAACACAGATTTACTCTAGGTGCTGCATTTCTGCTCCACTTTCATTGACTGACTTTAATACCTTCATGCTTATACGTAACATCACTGTATAAAATAGCAGATATATGTAATGTTTACTTTATAAAAGATAGACATTTATTGAACAAATAGTCCTTACCTTTCACAGCTAAAAGCAGGGCTACAAGCAAAAAACATCAGTCAATTGCACAACAGACTTATAACCAAACTGAAAGACAAATGACTTGAAAGAACTATATGAATAGTAGAATAACTTTAAACAAAATATATGTGTCCATGACAAAAACACTTTTTAATGCCTAAAATTTAAGATTCAAGGTGAGTAATATGAAACATTAAACTAATCTGAGCCACTGATTGTGGGGATATGTTTAAGGTGTTAAATGATATACTGACAAAGAACAAAGTTCTTAAAAACACTCCCCACAAGAGAACTGTTTGCACCCCCTTAAATAGTTAATGTTACAAGGCCATTCCCTTTAAGGACTCTGCAGCTAAATGAAGCCAGCCACAGTATGGAACTGTTTGTAAACGATTATACACAATTTTGTATGGCTTCATAAATTGGCATGTCAGTTATGGATTGGCAATTATCTCACATTTATTAAAGGTCTCACGCATATCCTGAGCAGGTCTGTGTGCCCAGGAATTTAAAGATTGCAATGTCTTGCAGCTCATTGAAACATATGTCTAACACCTGATGTAATTTGTAGGAACTATGACTGTCAGTATCCAAGTTCAGGTTTAATTTCTCCAGTTGCCTTAGGATTCTAATACCATGATGGGAATGGTTCCCATTCCTAAATCAAAATGCTATTAGAGTTCATGACATTAGTATTGTTTCAGTCTTTGATGTTAGCTAAGAGGGCTCTTTTCAGTACTCACAATGTGTCCAGACTTGCCTTCTTCTGTAATTTATACAGGATTATATGTATTAGTAGCATATTTAAGTGTAATTGCAAATTCTGTTTTTTACTATCCCCCTAGCTCCAACTAGTATTGGACCTGCGTGGGTATCTTTCCACCACATTGCTTTTGCTCCCACTTGCAAATCATGTGCCTCTCTGTATGTAAGACACTGTAATCACTGAGTGTAACAATTTCAAAGATCAGTGATACTTTTGACCCTTTTCCATGGTCTACTATATCTGATTTTCTCACATCTATTTTTTGAATTGTTGGTAATGTGTGATCATGTGATATACACTTCATCATTCTCTAAAATTCTTTGTGGGTGACGTTTCAATGCTTTTTAGCTACTTCTATATTGCAGAGTTTGCACAATCCCCAGTGCAACATTCTTAACACATTATTGTGCCTTTCAGTATACGCCCCCTCTGGTATCAATATATCTCACCCAACAAGATGTGCAACTGTTTATAGTTCTGTTGTACAGAACCTGCATTTATTTGTTTTTCTAACATTTTCAATGGATATTGTAAACCAACATGTACATAGTCCAGTATCCTAAGCTGACATTATTAACCTTTCATCTTTTGATTTCAGTTCACCTCTCCTTAACCATTCCTGTGAGAAATCTTGGTCAACATGATGGTGTTCTTGGAGATAATTTTACCTGCCACTATATTTGTGGATTTTTCTTTTTCTTTTTTCTTTTCTAATCTTTTCCCTTATATTCTTTCTTTTGTTTTTTTGACATATTTGGCTACCATACAATATTTGTCTACTTCTGGTTTGATTTCTATTCCCACTTTATTCTAGATTGCTTCTGCTAAACTAAGGAAAGATGTCATCTTAGACATCTTCTCTTTATGTTTTAAAACTTTCACTATATTTGGCTCTGATGAGGTCAGTATACATTTATGCAGTCCAGTGATTGCAGATCTATTTGTGTAGTCAATTTTGAGGCAACACATATCTCCTTCAGAGCAAGGAATATATAATCACAGTATACATTGAATTTCTATATGATTTGATAAACATACAGAATTATTCTTGTTTTTGTGTTCAACTGATCCAGTAATTTGGGGGTCCAAACAATCACCCCAAATTGTAATTTAGAAGAGGTGGAGCAAACTGATTTATAGGTTAAACATTATTCCCAAATGTCAATGCAATTTTCACTATTAACTTTAGTCTTCTAAAGTATTCCTTATTGACCTTTATTAGCATTTGTTCATGTTTTATTGCTGACCCCTCATGTTTTATTGCTGACCCTTCACCTTCTCCCAAATATTTATTCACTCCTTTCTGTCTAAAATCGTTTATATCATATTCCTTTTCCAGGTTGATATGTTCTTGGTGCTGCAGCTTTCCTTTTGTAAATGTTGCTTTTGCACATTTATCAAGACCAAATGTCATTCTTATATCATCTGAAAAAAAATAATCATTTGTAGTTGTGCTTTCAGTTTCAGAACTCATGAAATATACAGTTTATGTCATCCACAAAAAAGTAAATGAAATGAGATATTTTTAAACAAGGTTGGTCTCTAGGAACCACATTGTAACCATTGTCTAATCTGTAAGTAAACAGCTTAAATGGGTTAAGGGCAATACAAAACACCATGATGACGAAGAATTGCAAAACACAATAAAGGTGACAGATTATGTAAAGTACTTCAAATGCATTAAAACTGATAATATAAAACAAAAAAGCAGAAGCCTTAAACCACTTCAGAGAAGGATGTTCTCTGGAGTACAGTTTCAGCTTGTTTGTTTTTTAACAAAGAATTACTAATAAATATCTCCCTTAGATTTTTATTCTTGTGATAATTATTTGCTCTTTGTTGTGGTTCAACTGCAAAGTGGTTTGCCACTATTTCAAGGTGATTATAAAGTAATTGATCAATGGAACATGTCTGCATACATGAATGTAAGATGCTGTCAGACACTTCATTGTAATCTGTCCTTGCCATACTTAGATTCTTTCCCTTTTTACAATTCTCTATTATGGCTTTATTAAGCAATAAATGATTTTTTATTCCATATGACTTTCTTTTGCTATGTTTTTGTTCTATTGCTGTAACCTTTTTTTTCATAAATGACTATGAACTCTATCTGCATCAATTTGTGTAGTGTAGGAAGACAAGTTATTGGTCTACAGCTCTTAGGATGGCTTGAAGGTTCAATCTTAAGAAGGAGTATAACCTTTCCTGTTGTTAACCAGATACATGTCTGTTTGGGGTGTAAGTAATTCTTGCTTGGGGCTAATTCTTTGTGTAAAGATGTTAATGCCTTTAACCAGAAGTTAGGTGGTGCATCTGCTTTTCCAGTTAGGACCTTTTCTGAATTTTCTCTCAGTTTCTCTGGTAGTTACTTCATCTCATTTCATATCTTGTACTTTAAAGCTCCTTACTCTGTCTTTTAATTCTTCTGTACATTCAGCATCTTTATTCTGTTCAACAGGGTCTTTATAAATACTTCTTAAAAATGAACCTATAGTGCTTCTGTTCCCTTTGCCTTGTTTCAAATTATCTGTAAAACCTTTTTTGACATTAATAAAATACTTATTTTGTTCTTTTCCTTTATATTTATCAGCATATAGTCTTAGAAGTTGATATATAAGTAACCATATTTGACCAATTTTTTGCTTTTTTCCCAAGTAAGATCTATAAAATCTGCAGACCAATATATAGGTAAAAACATATTAGTCATTATAGAACAAAAAATCTAAAAGTGCTTAACTGAGCCTCTGTCAAGCAGAGCCAATGAAGTGATATAGGTTCAAAGGTAGGTACTAGGCTAAAGAATGGCCACTAGGAGTTAGTAGTTCCACTACCTGGGACAGTTGGCCAATCAACCTCCTGGTTTCACTTACATTGTCATTCCACTGACCAAAACAGTAAACTTTTGAGTGGATTGATTCCACTGGTATGAATGCAGGTGAGCGGTTATGACAGGAGGCTGGGATTTTAATACATTAATCTTTATTTGTTAATGGCATCTCAAGAAAACTTGTTTATGTCTAGGAAATGGACATGGAGAAGTATAAGAGACTTGTGAAACTTGGGAGTTGTCAACCAGCCGTAAAAACATGAAATATAGAAAATCTGTATAGATATAAGCTAAATGTAACATTTTTTGGAGAAAAACAACAAAGTAGGCATCTGCTTCCTGTTTATTTTGCAGCATGTAAATTTATATAACATGTAAACATGTGCATAATAATCTACAGTCATCTTTGAGGGGAGGTGCAAAAACTCTTGGAAATTTAAACTGCTTCTCATGTGATCATTTATAGAGCTAAGTGTCCCTCCCACCTTGTTCTAGTTGTCTTTTAAACCCACTGTATATGTTTTTGCCCTGTATCTTTAATATAAAAGCTATTGACTTTACTAATACAGCTTGCACTGCTTTTACTGCTAAATTAGTGAGTTTTTGCTAAAATTAGTCTATTGGGCCCTTCTGGTGGCTGGATAAAGTTTCCAGGATAGCTGTGAGCGTTCCTTGACATGGTGGGTAAATTGAAGAGTGTTGGTATTGGTTGGTGTGTTATACTGAACTTGTTGTTGCTTATTTTCTGTGTTAAAAATGGCAATTTAGTGTGAAGCTGCCAATAGCATGGCATTGTAACCGAATGCATTATGTAGACAGAGACATTTAGATCCCTAAGTTTCTCTATAAACCTACTCCCCTGGTTTGTATTGCACTGCAAATATTCAGTAGCTGAGCGAAGAGGCTCTGGCTTCTTCTAGGTTGTGCGTTGCTCTTCATGTGTAGACTTTGACTGTTTGTTTTAGACAAGTAGCATCCTTGGTAAATCACGTCCATAACCATAGACACAGCACCCACTTCATCCTACATTAGTAAGCACCCGGAATGATAGATTTGCATTTGCACCATATGTATAGCAAGCCTAGGTGAAATGGACATTCTGAGACAATCTGTTAATTGTCTTATCTTTACTGACAACCACATACTACTAAAAACAGCTGGTACAGTATGTTAGAGTTGTAGTTATACAATGTTATTGTAAGCAAAACTCTGTCATAAAACCATAATAAATAACAAACAAGATGTCAGTACCACACAACCTGACTCTAAAAAAATGCACACAGTGCAGACCAAACACAGAGACCTACATATGATGATGCTCTTAAAAGTAACCCACATGAACCACAAAAACCTTCCAAAATTTAATCTAAAAAAGTGCACTCAGCAATCCCACAGGCACAAATCATAGGTAGTGTTCACCATGAAATATACATTTAAGAGTACACAATATCAGGGAGACTGTGTGCTGAAAATGCACCAAAACACTAAAGTTCGAGCACACTCATGGAGCACAAAGCATGATGTAACCCAAACCACAGCTTTATTTCACACTCAAAGGACATGAACACTACAAATGTAGAAATATGTTTTTGTCCTGTAATACAGACGTCATCAGATACAGCAACAGTTAAAACCCTTGACATATATACCCATTTTAAAAAATGCTCAACAAATAAAAAGCTACGTGGATCAATTAAACAAGACCTGTAGAAAAGTAAGCACGTAAATAAAAATTCACAACCCTGCAATCCAGGTAGAAAAATTGTTAAAATACAAAATACATTCAAAATTGAATAATTCATGCTATTTATAAAAAGTTAAAAAAAAAAAAAATATATATATATATATATATATATATATATATATATATATTTTTTTTTTTTTACATTAGTTAAAATCCCTAATAACTATAAGGTGTGTGGATAGTATATAAGTTTTATGATGAATAATGACATCTAAAGGACAAATGTCATAAAGGCGGTAAATCCAGTTGAAAATAAGGCAAATGTTTTTGTTTAGTTAATTGTTACCCAAGGAACCAGGGTTCTCATAGACCACTACTACAAACAATGTCTAACACTGTCATTTTATCTGATTTTACCAACACAAATAAAAAATAATAATAATAATAATAATAGTAGTAGTGGTAGTAACAGGGGGTGTAAAGTGCTACAAATTACAACTTAGCTGCCCTAGGTTTTAATAGGGAAGCCATACTGATGTTCTCTTTAAGCCCTGGGGGTCTCCCTGAATCCAGGGTAACCTGCCAAAAATGTTCCCTGTATTCTAGTCTTGTCTCCCAGGGCCTCCCCTAATGTCAGCCTGAAGAGACAAAAACCTCGCTCCCTTACAGATTAAGGTGTGTTTAAAGAGTGTTCCTCTCATTGAGGGTCCTAATATGATAATAATGTTCGTATATCAGCTTTCTTAGTTTATGCTTGGTTTTTCCAATGTAGAAACTTGACATAACTCACAGATAACAAGGTAAACTGCCCCAACAATGTTACAGTTGTAAAAGGCACCATCAACAATAACTCTCCCCCTGCTTTCAAGGTAGACCTTGTCACTGTTTAGAATATACACACATTGTGAGCATGCCCACATTTGTATGTGCGATTTCTCTTTCTGTTGGATCCAGGAATAGAAACTGTATTTGACTCAGTGAGTTCGTTCAAATTTTTCACTTTTCTAAATACAAAACTCAACAGTTATTTATGTAATACAGTCAAATCAGTTAAATCAATAAATCTATCCCATTCCTTTTTGATAATATCTTTCACTAAAAAGGTGTCACCACAAAAGTCCATAGCCAAAGCCCTATTGTACAGGGTAGTATTTCCCCCAGTCTTTCCAACAATGGACCCTAAAGACCCTTTTCCTACCAAAGGGAAGTATTTTTCAGATCTCTGTTGTGTAACCTCCCTTCTTATCTTCTTAATCATGTTAGAAGGATACCCCCCTTTCATTAAAAAGTTTCTCTAGGATGTCACATTCAACCTGAAAATCCTCATTATTGGAGGTCATCCTACTCACCCTGATGAAGTGACCTTTCACAATACTTATTTTTTGTTGAAAATGGTGCGCACTGTGAAAGTGCAAATAGGAGTTTGAGAAAATGTTTTTATGAAATACGGTGGATTTAACCCAGAGCTTATTTTGTGAATACTCACATTAAGATAGTCCATTTTATAGGCTCATAGGTTGGTACTAGGCTATCTGCCCGAATGCATTTATAAGCCTAGCCAGAATGTGTTGGCTTTCCCTGCCCCCTTAGATTAGTTCCCTGTGCCTCTGTCCAGCAGAGCCATTGAAGTGATCCCTGGGGTAAACTTTCTGTTTCCCATCCACTCGTCAAGGTTTCTCTTGAAGAAGGTTAGCGAGGAGCTCTGCCTAATGTAGACTGGAATCTTGTTCCAGAGCATGGGAAGTCTCTGGGACAGGAATCTATCCCTCCAGCATGTCCTATTTATTGTTGTGGTGAGGTTTAGATCCCTGATGCGTGTCGCTCGAGAGAATATGGTTTTCTTTAGGTGGAGCATGTCCATCAATTCTGGGTTGGACATGGCCTTGTATGTCAGGCAGAGATCACCTCTGAGTAGGTGGTATGCAACCAAGTACAGCTGGAGTTTCTTCAGTCGAGCTGCATAGGGCATCTGCTTGAGGCCAGTGATCCTCTTGGTGAAGTACGTCTGTGGTCTTTCCAGTTGCTGCAGGTGTCTTGTAAGGTACATTGCAAATTGGGCATTGTACTCTATGATGAATCTGATGAGTTATGCGTAGAGGGGCCCAATGACCTCTTTCGATCTGGATGCAAACCCTTTTGTGATTAGGTGGGCCACATAGAAGGATTTTCTAACCACTTTAGCAATGTGATTATCAAAGGAGAGGTTACTATCCACTTGGGTCCCCAGATCCCTTATTAAGTCTTCCGTATTTAGGAGGCTACCACCTATGTTATAGTTTGTGGGTACTTTGTTTTTTCCAAAGAGTATGACTATGCACTTTTTGGCATGGTTTTGACACCAGGTATCTGTCTTAGTGAGACCCATTTGGAGGATGTCTGTGTTAGGTGGAGAGTCAATTATAGCCCCTAGTTTGCAGTTGTCTGCGAACTTGGTCAGCCATTGTCCTCCTGTGCTTGCCTGTACCTTTGAGAAGTACATGCAAATCAGGAGGGGTCCTACTACCGAGCCCTGGGGAATGCCATTTGTAACCAGTTTAGAGTCAGACCTAGCTCCCACAACTCTTACCATGTGGGTTCTGTCTGTGAGTCAGTTAGAAACCCATCTCGTGATGTAGGGGTTTATGTTCAGGCTGGTGAGCTTGTCTATAATACCTGAGTGAGGAATGGTGTTGAAGTCCTTTGCGACATCTAGGTAGGCTGTGTGGACCATCTTTCCCTCGTCTATAGCCTTGGTAACTGTCTCAAAGAAGTCCACCAGGGTTAGGAGGCATGATCTTCCCTTAACAAAGCCAAACTGGGTAGGGTCCAGAGTTTGGAGGTTTCCAATGTCTCTGTTAATGAGATCCATGATGGTGCACTCCATAGCTTTGCAGACCAAGCTAGTCAGGCTTATAGGGCGATAGTTCCCAGAGTCTGATGTGGCTCCACCTTTGTGGAGTGGAATAACTGTTGCTGTGCACCACTCTGTGGGCACATAGCCTGTGGAGAGGCTGAGTTTGAACAGTATGTTTAGGTGAGGGGTTAGTTCATCTTTGAGCTCATGTAGGACGCAGCCTGTGACACTATCCAGTCCCATTGATGCTGTGTTTTTGGCTTTGGAGAGGGCTGTTTTAACCTGAGTGACTCTTATTTCAGGGGCACTTCATTCTTCTGGTATAGTTATGGGCCCTTTTGGGGGGGGGGTGAAGTTTGCACTGAACCTGTCTGCCAGAATGTTGGCTATATTGGTCGGTTCAGTGTATTTTGTGCCATTCTGCACAAACTCCAAGCAGATCTGAGAATTGCCACTCAGATTCTTGACATAGCTATAGAATGCTTTGTGGTTATCTTTGGAGTCCATGGCAATTTTTATTTCAAAGCTAGCCTTAGATGATTTTATGAGGGAACATAGTTTCTTGCTGATACTGATCAGGGATGTCTTCCTTTCTTGGGATTTTACTCTTTTCTGTACTAGTTTCTTCCTTCTATTGTATAGCTTGTTTATGGCAGGGGTCCACCAGACTGGTTTCCTTTTCTTGGAGGAGTGAGTCTTGGTTTTGTTTGGGATAGCACGATCCATGCATTCTTGTAGGTGCCCGTAGAGTGCATTAGTAAAGGATTTTGCAGCTTGGACAGCGTTATCCTTTAGCATAAGGGCTTTGAAACTTCCCACCTTGGTCTTAAGTAATGTGAAGTTTTCTTTTGAAAAGTTTTTCATGGTCGTTTCTTTGACTGGGGGTGATGGCAGAATGTGGATATCCAGAGTGATTAGTTTATGGTCAGATCTAACCAACAAGAGGTTGACATCTGGTGTGGAACACTGGTCACCCATGTTGGTGATGAACAGGTCCAATATATTGTCACCTCTGGTGTTGACCTGTTGATCCAGCGCATTTGAGTTTATAAATTCTAGGAAATGTTGGGCAAGGGAGTTTGTACTTGAGTAGTTCTCCCAGTTAATGTTTGGGTAATTGAAATCACCCAATATCAGGGTGTTTGGTAGGACCTTTATGTTTCCCAGTGTTTCCAGGAATTCGGAGTGGGGGTCCTGGGACATGCATTGGTGATCTGTAGCAAGCTATAATTTGAATAGCAGTTTTGCCCATTGTTAGTTGCTCAGGGATGATCTCTGAAGCATCATGCTGTGCCACTAACCTGGTTGTGTGTGTATCCTTGATGAATATGGATAATCCCCCGATTTTATATTTCGGTCCGGGTTTTGTGGCCAAAATGTATGGTATGAGTTGTAGCCTAGTAGTGCTGGGGTGCTCTCTAGAGCCTTAAACCAGGTTTCTGTTACTGCACATATATCGATTTTCTCCATACTGAGGAGTGCCTCGAGTGTGTGCATTTTGAGGTTTAGACTTCTGGCATTGAGTAGTATTACAGTTTTTTGTTACTTGTGCTATTTACGGGGGTGGGTTTGTCTTTTGAGCCTTGCCTAAAAAAAGGCACTATGGGGGTGGCAAGAGCCTTGGCAAGTATTCAAAAGCCTAGGGTGACAGGTGTAAGCTGTCTCTAGCAAAGCAGCGTGACTTGTTGAGCATGTCATCCCAGGCCGACAGACACTGGATCCCCTTTGAATGACACCAGAAGCTTAGGCAATTGTTGAAATTGATAATTTTTTCTCTATACCGTGGTATCATTCTTGGTGAGGGCAGGATGCTACTCAGGGTGAGGGTCATACCGGCCTGGGCTATGTGATCAGAGAGCTCCTTCATGTCTGTTTTCATGTAGTCCAGGGAGGTATGGCTTAGGTCATTCACACCAACATGGACAATGACAGAGTCATATTTGTACTTGTTCTGAAGTGACCTGAGTGCTTGTGTTATGTGGTGGATCCTGGCACCCAACAGGCAGCTAACAGTAACCTTCTCCTTGATCAGCCTAGTGAGTGGGACATCAGTGTGCCTGACTATAGAGTCACCTATCACTAGTGTGTTGGGTATGTTATTTTGCCTTAAGGGCTGTGATTGCGTGGCACACCAGTTTTGTGAATATGTGTTATCATAAGAAACATTGTGGGTAACCTTCAAGAAGTCAGTACTGTGACCAAGAAACTCTAAGAACTTCCCAAGTTGGTCCTCCGTATCTTTCCAAAATAGACAGATATCATCCAAAAACCTCTTATAGAAGGACCAACTTGTCTTGCATTCAGAGCAGAGTACAAACTTTTTTTCCCACCATGACAAAACAATGTTCACATAAGTGGGGGCACAGTTGGCCCCCATTGCTACTCCTGTGGTCTGGTGGAAAAACTCACCACCAAAGAATATAAAATTGTTTTTCAACACAATTTCAACCAGTTGTAATACTACCTGCAAATCATGGGAGTTTGTACAACCTTTCTCTACCAGGGCCTCTTCCAACCATTCAAGAGGAATCTCGTGGGGAATAACTGAGAAGAGATCCTTGATATCCACTGTAACAAATAACATTGTTTCACTACTTTGCTCAGTGTCAATACTCCTAAGAAAATATGAGGAGTCTTTAAGGATCTCATCCTCAGTTCCCCACATCGACTTCAATTTTTTGTCAATATACATGGCCAGAGGAGGAGTCTTGGACCCCTCAGTAGAAACAATGTGTCTCAATGGGGGATCCCCCTGGTCCTTATGGACCTTGCGGATACCAAAAATGGTGGGTACCCAAGTCTAACATTCCTCAAAAGTTGTGCATATCCAAATCAACAAGTCCCTTTAGAAATAAATCACTTAGGGCCATATCTATTTTCTGGTATGCAATATTGATTTTGTTTCTTGAAACCATTGTGTAGATATTCGTGTCTCCTGGAATGTCCAACATTTTATCTTCATATATAAGAGAGTCTATAATAACTGTGTCCCCACCTTTATCAGGTTTCATCACCCTGGTGTGTTTGTCAGACCTCAATTCTTCCACAATGGCCCATTTCCTAACATAAAGATTAAATCCACATCTTTGTTTAGGGATGTTCTTTCTAAGTTCTCTTTCTATCACTGTTTCAAAGTTTTTCAATTTAAGGTGTAGTAGAGGGTTGACCTCACTCTTTCTCCTAAGTTTCTCATTATTAGTCAACCCACTGGTTTCATTAAACATTAATTCCAGGTTTACCTTTTGTACAAACATTTTCAAACCCAGTATGACCTTAGTCAAGTAACACCTTCTGTTAGAAACAAACTTAAAACCTTTAGAAAAAAGGTTAAAGTGGTCAGTACTCAGGTATATATTACTGTAATTAAAAATGTGGTAATCGCCATAAGTAAATTTAAATCCATTGTTAACAATCATTGGTGTGGTAGGGTCAGTACCTACCCCGCCCACATCCTCCCCCTCACTTCCCACCTTGAAAAAGATGGTTCTGATTGTAGTATTGAGGATTCTAGTTCCTAAGCCTCTCAGATCTATTTAGGGCCAGATACTCCTGGGAGGTCCATAATGTCCATAGAATTACAATTTTGGTCCTCCAACAATAAATGGTCAGGGGGACACCCCACAACAATGTTCCTATTAACCATGTTCTCCGACATATTGGGTTTTGGGTAACATCTTTTCTCTTTGTACTCTAAGATGTCCCTGTTTAACTTCTTAATTTTCATCTTAACAGCCAATGAACATTTTTTGTCAACATTTTCCAATATGGTATGATACCTTTGTTTTTCTATATCAATAGTGAACATCAAATTACCAGTTGCCTGCTTGTTCAATTGCTCAATCTGTAACTGTAAATTATTCATAAACATCTCATTTTGTCTAATAATAATTTTAACTATATCCACCCCACACCTATTAAAAACTTCCACCAATTCATTGGATAACTCAGAGCACGTGTCAATGTTGTTGAGGTATTTAAACACCCTCAACCCTTTATGTACAATACCCTGTTAAGACACTCTTTTAAGTAATCATTGTCAATGCTAAGCAGTTTAAATTTAGACAGCAAATCATGCAACTTGTTCAAACAAGTATTGTAACTGTCCTGCTCTACAGAGCAGTCCATAGATGCTTCAGTAGGGTTAAAAACATGTTTCTCTGTTAACCAGCTCTTAAAGTCCCTGTGAACCACTGTATGAGAATTGTTAACAAAACAGTCACCTTGTCTGTTGCCACCTCACGTTCCACAGTTTACTGCTTGCCCATCACCTTCACAGGTGTCTGTGGAGGAAGCAAAACTATTAGGGACCCCGATGTCTTGATTACTAATTGCCTTATTGTGCTGCTTTACTCTAAGTACATTGTTTCACTCATTTTGCTGGTTACATTCACTAATGGCATTGTTGTAAACAGTCTTGTACCGTAATGTCTCCTGGTTACCGGTTTGGAGCTAGAAGCAAGCATGCCATCCAAGGTTCATAGGTTCATAGATAGGTACTAGGCTATCTGCCCGAGGGCATTTTTAAGCCTAGCCAGAGTGTGTCGGCTTTCGCTGCCCCATTGATTAATTAACTGAGCCTCTGTCAAGCAGAGCCAATGAAGTGATATAGGTTCAAAGGTAGGTACTAGGCTAAAGAAGGGCCAATAGGAGTCAGTAGTTCCACTAGTTGGGACAGCTGGCCAATCAACCTCCTGGTTTCACTTACATTGTCATTCCTCTCTACCAAGGACCGAGCTGAGGAATCTAAGCTCTCCATGTCTCCAAAACCAAAACCAAGAACAAAAAATCAGGGAGATTGTGTGCTGAAAATACACCAAAACACTAAAGTTCGAGCACACTCATGGAGCACAAAGCATGAAGGAACCCAAACAGCAGCTTTATTTCACACTCAAAGACATGAACTCTACAAATGTATAAACACATTTTCGTCCTGTAATACATAGACTTCGTCAGATACAGCAACAATTAAAACTCGACATATATACCCATTTTAAAAAACGCTCAACCAATAAAAAGCTACATGGATTAATTAAACAAGACCCATAAAAAAGTAAGCATGTAAATAAGAATTCATAACCCTGCAATCCAGGTAGAAACATTGTTAAAATACAAAATACATTCAAAATTGAATAATTCATGCTATTTATAAAAAGTTGAAATGTATATATATTTTTACATTAGTTAAAATCCCTACAAACTATAAGGCATGTGGATAGTATGTAAGTTTGATGATAAATAGTGCCATCTAGTGGACAAATGTTATAAAGGCAGTGAATCCAGTTGAAAATAAGGAAAAAAGTTTTTGGTTAGTTAATTGTTACCCAAGGAACCAGGGTTCTCATAGAGCACTATCACATACAATGTCTAACACTGTCATTTTATTTGATTTTACCAACACAAATAAAAATACTACTAATAATAATAGTAGTAGTAGTAGTAACGGGGGTGGAAAGTGCTACAATGTACAACTTAGTTGCCCTTAGTTTTAATATTGGGGCTATACTGATGTTCTCATTAAGCCCTGGGGGACTCCACCTGCCAAAAGAGTTCCCTGTATTCTAGTCTTGTCTCCCAGGCCCCCCCTTAATGTCAGCCTGTACATGTTCAATCACAAAAACAAAAACCTTGCACCCTTACAGATCAAGGTGTGTTTAAATAAAGTGTCCCTCTCAGTGAGGGTCCTAATATCATAATAATGTTCGTATATCAGCTTTCTTAGTTTATGCTTGTTTTTTCCAATGTAGAAACTTGACATAACTCACAGATAGCAAAGTAAACTACCCCAGCAGTGTTACAGCTGTAAAAGGAACCACCAACAACATATCTCCCCCTACTTTCAAGGTAGACCTTGCCACTATTTAGAATATACGCACATTGTGAGCATATAGTTTTTAGGGATTTTAACTAATGTAAAAATATACATACATTTTAAATTTTTATAAATCGCATGATTTATTCAATTTTGAAATATATATACATTTTAACTTTTTATAAATAGCACAAATTATTCAATTTTGAATGCATTTTGTATTTTAACAATGTTTTGACCTGGACTGCAGGGTCATGAATTCTTATTACATGCTGACTTTGTTATGGATCTTGTTTAATTGATCCACCTAGCTTTTTATCAGTTGAGCATTTTTTTAAATGGGTATATATGTCAAGGGTTTTAACCATTGCTGTATCTGATGAAGTCTATGTATTACAGGACAAAAACATATTTCTACATTTGTAGTGTTCATGTCTTTAAGTGTGAAATAAAGCTAAGGTTTGGGTTACTCTGTGAATGTGCTTGCACTTTAGGTTTTTTGATACATCTAAGAGTCACAATGACTAAGTTCAAAAGCTCATAAGGCAAACCTCCTTGCAAACCAATATCTCAGTCATAGGTGATGCCACATTTAGATGAACTAATACCCTACTCAGCAGGCTGTGCAAAGAGAGGGTCATGATCAGTCATCTATCTGGTACCAAAATGTATCACATTACACAAGCACTCTAGTCCTTCTACCACAGTTACACATAAGACACAGTTCTAGTCCATTTGGGTGTAAGTGACTTGAGATGCACCTCCCTGGACTACATGACGAGAGGTATGATGGACCACTTAGAATATGTCTCTAAGCCTGGTACAAACCTAACCTTGACCAGCATTTTACCATCTACAGAATGATGGCATAAAACAAACAAAACATTATTGATTTCAATGATTGGTTTAGCTTCTGGTATCATTCAAAGGAGGTAATATAAATATATATATATATATATATATATATATATATATATATATATATATATATATGTATATATATATAGATATTAATGTGTGTGTGCGTGTGTGTGTGTGCACAGACACAAGTGTGTATGTGTGTGCATCTGTATATATATATATATATATATAAACACTTTATAACCTCGAATTACTGAAATGTCGAATTTCAGTATCTCGAGACTATAAAGCTGAATGTTAAAAATAGCGAAAGGTCATAATCGCGAACTCGAATATATGTCGAATTCGCGGTTATGACCTTACGTTGCGTAATGTTCGGGATTGTGTTTTGATGGTGCACGGTGCCATGTGTGGATGTAGGTGTTATGTCAGGTAAGTGTTTTCTAAGGGTTTTGAGTGGGACTTAGAGTGTGTGAGTGTGCTGATGTGTTTGATGTGTGTGTGAGGGGTCGGAGAATGTGTGTGTGTGAGTTGGCTTTTGTTTTGTGTTTGTGCGATCTCAGAGTTAGTATATATAAGTAGGGGTGGGGAGGGCAGCCCCCCCCTATGGGAGGTGCAGGGGACTTGCCCCTGCTTATGTGTATGAGTTGTGTATGTGTGTAGTTTTGTTTGTTTATGTTGTGATGTGGGTGTTGTGGTGTATGTGTGGTATAGTGTGTGTGTTTTTTTCGGTGTTGTGAATTTCGCGTTTTTTTTGTGTCTGTGTTTTGTGGATTTGGTTTTATAGTCTTGAGATACTGAAATTCGATATTTCAGTATTTCGAGGTTATAAAGTGAATCTATATATATATATATATATATATATATATATATATATATATATATATTTATACAGTATGCATTTATAAAACGTAAAAAGAAAAATCTAGCAAAGCTAGGCTTTCCACTGTGTCATACCTTAAACCTCCTGTATAAGAAGCAACATGGGACATATTCAAATTACCCTTTAAGGATATTAGGTGTTTCAGCTAAATGGCAATTCTGAATGTGCAAGACTTTTTCTTTTAAGTCTATTTATGGACAATTCAGGCCATAAAGCCAAATTTCTCTAGCTGTGGACATGCATGTTTCTGCCTTCTTATGGCATCAGCAGCACAACATAAGAAAAATGCTTGACTTTTATAAACATAGGGATGTTGTACCCCACGTATCTCATTAAACATTAGGGTATCTACAAAATAATCCCAACTAATAATCTAAGGCAATGAGTAAAAATGTCACACAAGAAATCCAAACTGGTTAAAAAGCACGAAAATAAATATCTAGCAGAGCTAGACTTTCCACAGCATGATACCTTAAACCTCTTGTATCAGAGGCAACATGGGATATATGCAATTTACTCTTTAAGAATATCAGGTGCTTCAGCTAAATGGCAATTTGGAATGTCCAAGATTCTTCTTTAGCTTCTATTTATGGACAATTTCAGACCAATAAAGCCAAATCCCTCTAGATGTGGGCATGCCTATTTCTGCCTTCTTATAGCATTATCAGCACAGCATAAAAGAACTGTTTGATTTTAGGAAACACAGGGTTGTTGTACCCAACTGATGTCAAAAAACATTAGGGTGTCTGCAAAATATCCCAACTAACAAACTAAAACATTGAATAAAAGAGTCACACAGGAAAACCAATTGGTTAAAAAACACAAAAAGAAAAATCTACAAAGCTAGACTTTCCACTGTGTGATACCTTAAACCTCTTGTATCAGCGGCAACATGGGACATATGCAAATTACCCTTTAAGGATATCCAGTGTTTTAGCTAAATGGCAATTCTGAATGTCCAAGACTTTTTATTTTACTTTAACCCCGGGATTCATTAAGCTTGTGCCATGCGCCAGAGTAGCGTCGGCGATCTAGCACAAATATGGCCATCGAGCGATTCAGGTAAGAGCTGTTTCCACATGCACTACCAGCATACGCCAGAGCTGTGCAACTCCTGGTGCATGTATGCTAATTACCCCATGCGCAGCAGTGTAACATGCAAATGAAGGTATATAGCGATTCATGAAGTTGTGCAGGCGTAGCGTAAGCATGTAGAAATGTAATCCAAAAAAAAAAAAAAACGGTTTACATGTTATCAAACATAAAATTGGAGCCATGAAACCGGACCAAACTTACATGTTATAAAGTTAATTTATGCCAATGGCTAAATATATAGCCAGTGGCATAAACAAACATGCACAACATAAAAAAATAACATTTAATTTCATGGCCATACCAACGCAAAGTAAAACCACAGTGCATCAGTGCGCAAATGGGATCATAATGAAAATATGTTTAGATGTCATGAAACTGTAATGTAACACAATTCATGATATCCCCATAATAGTCAATGGCACACATGCTACACCACAACCATGACACAAGGGTGGCTAAGGGTCTGTGACAGTGTTCCATGCGGTAACTAGGAATTAGCAGTAAATGCCATGCAAATGAGACAAGTAATACTGAATTGCAAACGTCCCACCTGCGTAAGGATGTACCACATGGTGTAGCATTACAACACCGAGGAGTGGCCTGGAGGTAAACATGACATCAAGAGAGGGGTGCTCCACCGTATCTGTAAGCACATTGGGTCATTGCTAATCCATGTCGGGTGTTGCTATGCAAAGCCGCAGGATAGGGGTGTGGAAGTAGCCATAGCTTTGCTTAGCTGAGAGCACAAAAGGTAACTGAAAGTTCATGTGAACGTGGATGAAAACACGCAAGAAACCTGGTAAACGGATGTGAGTGGAGTGCACCACAACTGAAACAAGAAGGATACGGGAAGCCAATAAGGAAATGCTGCAGCATGGTAATTGGAGTACAAATGAGTACTTAACACCTAGAAACTTACAGTGGGCCATAGACAACAGCTAACAAGGCTGCTAGCAGCTACCTGCAGAACAGGAAATGGGAGGTGCCGTACAGCTTAGAAAAGAGAACTGTCACAGCAGAACAAAGCAAACTTGCGGTAGATCAGCTACATAACACATTTCCCAACACAATCCTGGGTTGTGGAAGCACAAAACAAGAAAGGCAGCAGCTGGATGCATGCCTGACAATGGGAGGTGAATTGGGTTGAAAATAGAAGTAAAGGGCAATAGATGAATCATGACAGACAAGCGTAAGTCAACACCAAAGGCCCCAAAATAGCAGTACCTGCTGTAAAACCAATAATTAAGATACCCTGTAGCTGGAATAGCACAAAAACACCCAATTACATCAGCATCATCCATTGCACAACAGTATAAGGTGTGAAAGCCCCACACACACACACACACTTGTGTATTCCCAGACACTCTGCACCCTTGGTGTATACAGACGGGGAACTTTTAATATGTATATGTTAGGAGCTGCCATAGCTTTGATTCACCAGCATGTGTTGGAGACTGATGGCGGTGTGGAAAATGATGCTGACAACCATCTCAGGCACTGGAGAAGGAGATGAGTGTTCAAACCCAGGGTAACCTACCAGGGGTTACATGATCTGGAGATAGTAGAGCATTACAGGGTGGACAGGGACATCATACAGCAACTTGTTGAGCCAGAAGTAACAGAGGGGAACCCATCCCAGTGGACATGAAGGTATGTGTAAGCTTGACAATACTAGCCACAGGTACCTTCCAAAGGCCAACTGGGGATATCATGGGGATCTCACAGGCATCAGCATCCAGGGTACTCCACTAGTTCCTGGATGCCATGTTACCACATGCCAATGAGCACATACACTTCCGCCGAATGCAGGAGGAATTGGCCAGCAATATGCGTCTCTTCCACCATGTGATGGACTACCCAGAGGTACTGAGTGCAATAGACTATATGCACATACACATCAAGTCACCACCCAGTGAGCAGGGTAGGCACTACATAAACCGCAAGGGATTCCCCTCCATCAACTGCCAGGTTGTGTGCAATGCCCAGGGCATTATCATGGATGTGAGTGCTGGCAGTCCTGGAAGCTATCACGACTCCCACATCTGGCATGCCTCACAGCTGTATCCGGTATTTGGCAGGGGGGAAATCCCATATGGCCACCTGGTGGGGGATGCTGGCTATTCACTGGAACCATGGATGATGACACCCATCAGAAATGCACACACAGCCACGCAAGAATGCCATAATGAGGCACATGCAGAAAACAGAATCATCATAGAGCAAGTGTTTGTGATGCTGAAATCATGGTTCCGTTGCTTGGAAATCTGGTGGAGCCTTGCAGTACTCTCCAGGAACGTGTGCCCACATCTTCATAGTATGTGCCATGCTACACAACATGATCCTGCAGAAACAGCTGCAGCAGGGACAGAATGGTGAAGGCCCTCACAGCCCACCACCATTGCCAAGGGACCCACAGGCACAGGGGGGCTCTGACCACGAACATCCTGTGCTAGCCCCAGTAGGCAGACAGAGGTGTTCCCAGTATGCCCATGCCTTGGCAAAGAGGGAACGTATAGCACACACACTGACAGTGTAGGCACTCATGGACTGACACCCTTCTCCACCTGCACACACAGCAAACATGGATGACACACACACACGACCACCTGTAAATTGTCATGTATAGGTGGTCTACTGTGTGCATCCTACATAGGTAGCCCTCAACTATTGTACACACAACCGCCATTGGCACAAGGTAAGTCAATACCTGAACAGTATATTAAGCTATCTGTATATGTCCATACTGTATGTACAGGTTCATAGATACATATGTAGGTACATGTCCAACCGCCAAGGCCACTCATAAGCATAGGCAAAACATGTCTGCTGTCACAACCCCATCGATCAACTAGCTGTCCCCCTGTGGAGCAGAGCCACTTGCGGGATCCCTGGGTTGTAGCTACTGTTCACCACCCACTGTGCAAGGATTCCCCGGAGTGTTAGTAAGGGGTTTTGTATAATGTAATCAGGGATGTGTTTCCAAATAATGGGGAGTATCCCTGACAGGAATATTCACAAATGTGTACATGTTACATAGTATACCTTAAACACAGCTTGCATATATAGGTAGTTCTCCACAGAATAATAAACATGTGGAACACACAACCGCTGAAATGTGCGTTAATCACCCTTGCTCTACCAGTGCCTGCTCTGAGAGGTAAGATATCACTGCTAGGATTAGAACATGCAACCATGTACACATTCATCACAATAACATACCACTAAGCTACCTGAGATGTACCAATGGCAGTCATGTATACTGACAGGATAAAACACAAAAGGTAGGAATGTGTTGAAATAGGACAAACCGGCATGTACACAATGAAAGTTGTATGTTTTATATATATATATATATATATATATATATATATATATATATATATCTATATCTATATCTATATATATATATATCTAGAGAGAGAGAGAGGGAGAGAGAGAGAGAGATATGTCGATACATGGGGATATAAATATATATGTAGATATATAGATAGGGTAACAACATCTACATAACCATGGAGGTACATATAAATGGGATACCTACCACATACTGACTACTTTACATACCGATGCACGTAATTTCAAGGCTTAATGTCTGAAAGAACACAGTACCGAAACACCAGATGTGCGAGGTGTAATCTCACGATGTTAATGGACAGTTAGTCGATGCTTCTGGTGTTGTGGTTTGGGTAGGTTACTGTGTGTACATGTGTTTCTTAGGGCTGTAGTTTGTGTTCTGTGTGAGGTGTGTGCTGTTGGGGGACTGTAATGTGTGGTTGTGGGTTAGCTTTGTGAATCTGTTTGCGCCACATTGGATGTAGAATATTAAAGTAGGGCGTGGTGTGTGGGGCGCAGACACCTACATGGGATGTGCAGGGGGGCTTGGCCACCTGCTCATATGTAGTGCAGGATGGTTTGTTTGGATGTGTTGGGTAGCAGTGTGTCTGTGTGTGCATGTGTGTGTTCCATGTACATGTTACCTTTACGAGTTACTGTCGATGTCGGTAATGTGGGGTATGCGAGTCTGTTCCCAGGACTGTGTGCATCGGAACACTGTGGTTTCGGGATTCTGTAGGTCTCCTGTATACAGTGGTTGAAGTGTTCACATATGTGTATAACATAGACCATAGCAATCACACATTCCGCCACTACCAACCTTTATGAACAAAGGATATGGAGAGTATATGCCTATACACCATTACAAATATGTGCTATGGACATGAGCCAGTGATAGTGTTAGCACCTGTTCCACTTTGCGAGGGACACTCCCTCTTTGGGCGGTTGAGTCCTGACCAAATATATTAAACATGGCAAATGTCCTGGGATTGTAGGACATAATTATGTCCCATATGTACTGTAATAGTTGCATACAATAGTTATTTCTGTATCTAAAGTACCTACATGGTACAGGAAACAGGATAAGCTACTAAACTGCAACAAGAATAAGCTTATAATTAGGCAAGAAAGGAAAGTTATATCCCTTGTACTGACCGTGGGTTTGTGTCAGCCTGTAAAATCAGATGTGTGTTCCCTAAAAGGACCCACTATGGACATATGAAAAGGAGGCAACCCTAGCCAAAGAGGGTCAGTCACTGACACAACTATGATGACTGCAAATACCTATGACAGAAATACACAGCTATCATGTAGCAACATGTAATTACATTCAGATGTATTACCGAAGGGATTCAAGGACTAACATCACCTGCATGCTAAACAGGAACCACATAACAGTGCCTTAATGAATCAGCCTGCAAATACCATTGTATTAGTCCACAAAAGGATAGGTGTTCAAATAGTGAAGGAACCCTCACACACTTAGCGATTATGTATTAAAGCAGTTCCTATATACCTGCATTTGCTAAGCACACCCACCAACATCACCCCCACACGCAAGCATATTACAATACAAACTGTAATAACATCGCAAATCATTCACACACTGTACGACATCTACAGAAGCCTTACCATACCTTGTCAGAGACACATTAACATGGCCCTAAGTGAAATAGCGGCTGTTATACAATGGAACAGCTGCTGATGTAATAGGGTTTGTTTGCACTAAACCCGTTTCAGAGGGTTGTGCGTACACTGGGATGTGTTAGCAATTAGTGAGTAACAGCACAGTATGCTACACTTGTACACCAAATCAAGGATGTCTGGTGAGCACACTGTACACCACTTAACAGTTCATGCATAGCCAAACATCCTTGCCAGACTTAAAAATCTGCAGAAGTATCAGGTACAAACAAACCCTGCATAAGTAGCACTGTTCCAAAATATAACAGCTGTACTCACATGTAGAACTAAATCATCTAGCCATTACACACAGTCCACGGGAGTCATGAAGCTAATATATCTCTGTGTGTCTCCATATAGCTGTTGAAATATATCACAATAACACATCTAGGCGGTCTCCCTTGAAAGTAAGGCAAACGGACAAAGCCCAAAAGGAGTACTCACTTATACACCACTGTTGCCATGGTATCAGCTAATGGAGTAGCTGCACAGCTGATGTGCATCTAATTAACTACTTTGGAGCAGCAATTGGTGGACAGGATACCACATGTTGCCGATATGTAACTAGAAAAGGATGTGTTATCACACATTCAAACCATCCGTATATACCAGTGGAACATTACAAATAACATTGAAACACAAATCGAAAAGGATTGAATCAACTGTTAATGATACGTCGGGTTACTAATACAGTCAGTATGTCTGTGTATGTAGTACTATTCTGTAGTACTTAAAGTGCACACAATCCATATAGTGGAAACAGTTATCTTGTAGTGATGTATTGTTGAGCATAGTCACGCTTGTAGTATTTGTGTGTACTGCTGTAGGTCACAAGGCAAACACCACATAGACCACAAGGGATGCTATATAAGGGCTTTGAACAGAAATACTCCTCACCAACCGATGTCAGTGGCAGTGTTGGTCCAACAAATATGTGCAATAACAGGGGATAGTATATGTTGATATATTGTAACTGTAGCCATATGTATGGGTGTAATACAGAGAATAACATGTGGAAGGTTGGGCCACTGTGCAAGTATGTTTTGCATTGTGGGATATTGTGCCAATAACTCTGTAATGTACAGTATTGTAGGCAGATATGTATTACAAGCTACATAGCATTACTGTAATGGTAGGCAAGCATTAGTTATGTCAATTGGCATTTACAATACACAATAACAGGATACATATGTCTTTTAGTGAGACGACAGTTTATCAGCATGATAGCAAAGTAAAATGGAAGAGCTATTTAACTATCCATGCACATAAGACATGTAATATGTGCAAAGGTAGGTACTAGGCTATCTTACCAAGGGTATCTGTAAGCCTAGCTAGCGTGTGTTGTCTTTCGCCACCCCCATAGGTTGGTTCCCTGTGTCTCTGAATGGCAGAGCCAATAGTTCCCTGTGCCTCTGTCCAGCAGAGCCACTTCAGTGATCCCTGGGTACATGTCTGTCTCCTATCCACACAGCAAGGTTTCCCTTGAAGAGTGCTCGTGAGGGGCCCTGCCTGATTTACATTGAATCATGTTCCAAAGCATAGGCAGTGTCCAGGTCAGGAATCTATCCATTCAGCATGTCCTACTCATGGTTGTATTTAGGTGTATATCCCTAGAGCATGTGGCTCTCAGGGGCTTCTGTTTAGGGGAGCATATCCAGCAATACAGGGTTGAAAATGGGCCTTGTATGTCAAGCAGAGATCACCTGTGAGTATGCGGTATGCACCTGACTGCAGCTGGAGTTTCACAGCTTGGGCTGCATAGGTCATCTGTTTGAGGTCAGTAATCCTCTTGGTGTGGCACTGGTGTGGTCTTCCAAGCTGTTGCAGTTGTCTTGTAAGGTATATCCCAAATGGGGTGTTGTATCCTTTAATGGGTCTGATATGACATGTGTAGAGTTACAATGGTCCCTCTGATCTGGAAGCGAACCCATTAGAGATTAGGGGGGGCATGTAGAAGGATATTTTAACCACCTTGTAATTATGGGTATCGAAGGAGAGATTGCTATCTACTGGTGTTTCCGGATCCCGTATTACCTTTTTTATATGTAGGGGACTAGCACCTATGTGGCAGTCCACGGGTAATTAGTTATATCCAAAGGGGATGACTATGCACTTTTAGGCATTCAGCTTGACGCCATGATATTAACACCAGGTATCCATCTCAGTGCGACCCTTCCAGAGGGTGTCTGTAACAGCAATTATGTCCCCTAGTTTGCAGTCATCTGCAAACCTTTTCAGCCAAAGCCCTCCTGTGCTTGTCTGTATGTCATTGAAGTATATACCGAACATGAGGGGCCTAGGACTGAGCCCTAGGGGACGGCAGTTGTAACTGGTATGCAGTCGGACCTAGGGTGTGCAATCCCTACTGTGTGTGTTCTGTCCATGAGCCACTTTGCAAACCATCACATGACATAGGGGTTAATGTTCAAGCGGATGGGTATGTTGATAATACCAGAAGGAGGAATGGTGTTGAAAGCCTATGAGAGATCTAGGTAGGCTGTGTGGACCTCCTTACCCTCATCTAATGCCTTGGTAACTGTCTCTATGAAGCCCACCAGGTTTAAGAGGCATGGTCCGGCCTTAACAATGCCAAACAGGAAGGGGTCAAAGGTTGGGAGGTACCCAATATCTCTGTGACAGTGATCCATGATATGCACCATACCCTTGCAGACCCGGCTAGTCAGGCCTATAGGGAAATAGGTCCCATGGTCCATTGTGGTACCACCTTTGTGGAGTGGGATAACTGTTGCTGTGTGCCATTCATGGGGCACTATGCCCGATGTGAGGCTATTATTGAACATGGTGCATAGGAGATGAAACAGTATGATCCGAAGTTCATGTAAAACGCAGCCTGGGATGTTGTCCAGTCCCATGGATGCTGTAATATTGCCTTTATAGTGTGCAGCTTTGAGAGGGATCTGCCAGGATGTTGCCAATATCAATTGTTTCTGTAATGTTTGTGCCTTTGTGCTGTAACACAGAGCAGATCTGGTTGTTTAAATTGAGGCTTTATGGTTGTTGTTGGTATTAGTTGCATTATAGTTTTCGTAGCTAGCTTTGGAGGATTTTATAAGGGATCTCACCTTCTTACTGAGGCTGGTCTGTGATCTCCTCCACACATGCTATTGTACTCTCATTTGCAACAGTGTCTTCCTCCTGTATTACAATATGTTTATGGCAGGGGACCACCAGATTGGTTTAGTTAATTATGAGTATAGCATCCTGGTTCTGTTTGGGATAGCACAAGCCATGCACTCCTTTAAGTGCTTATAGAGTGCATTTGTGTAGGACTCAGCAGTTGTAACAGTACTGTCCATCTGCATGGGTGTCATGACGTCCACCATGTCTGCCTTAAGAAGCATGTAGTTGGCCTTGTAGACATATTATACTGTGGTTTCCTTAATGGGGGGGTAGGTGTGGGATGTGGATATCAACGGTGTTCAGCACATGATCTGATCGGACCAACGAGGAGTTGGCTTCACGTGTGGAGCACCAGTCACTCATGTTGCTAATGACTAGGTCTAGGATATTGTTGCCCCTGGTGGGTGTGTGGATATGATGAGTCAGGGCATTGGTGTTTATGAATTCCAAAAAACATTGAGCTAATGTGTTGGTACACGAGTAGTTTTCCCAGTTAATGGTGGGGTAGATACAGTGAGGCTTATGTGATGAGTGTGGTGTTGTGCGACTGTGTACCTTCTCCACATGACAGTCAGGGTCAGGCTTAGTTAGAGAGACCTTTACCTCCAGTTTGGCTAGATGAGTGCATCTCTCACAGGTTTTAGTGTTGGGTGGTAGGTGGAGAGGCTTATCTGTGTACATGAGGCAATGTGTATATTGTCTCAAGATGTCCAGATTCATCAGATAGACAGGTGAGAACATTGGCAGTTGACTCTTGGACATGCCTGAATATAGAACTACATTCACCTAGATAATTGAGGAAAGTGAGTATAACAGATACATTACTCTACGCAAGTGAGAAAAGTATGTACAAAACCTGTTCACCCTTACCTGTAGGTGACGTGGAAGATTAAGTGCTATAGTAATCATTAGCTTACGTACTGTTTACAAGTCCTGAACAAGTGCTTAGCATGAATAAGCAATCCAGATAGGGTCTTGGATAATATAAAAACATGGCCCCCTCCCCCCAACAGGTAAGCAAGCATATATCCATGTACACCACAGGGCCCCTGTACCCACAACTATGCACTCAGTCTGCATGGGACCTGCCCACATCACAGGTTGTATCATACACATATGGCAAAACCAGATGCTCTCCATGTACACATCATGTAAAACATAGCTCCATGTCAGGTTGTGTACACACTGAATAGTGCACACCAACAGGTATCACAACCCAACAAAGGGGGAGACACCACTGATAATGGGAAGTACTGCACTACTACCCTGCTGAGTCTGGTCTGGAAGGCCATGAACCTTGATCACTTAAGTGATGTCAGCAGTACAGATGTAGATGACAGTATGGTTGATGTCACACTGCATATCATAACCTTGCCAGGTCATAGGACATCATCACCCATACTGTGTACCACCTACACTCGGTATACTAGATGTACATTCCTATGTCATAGGAGTGTTTTGCAACAGGACTGCTGGCAGAAACAACACTACAGAAGGTGTCTGAATAATACGTGATCATCACACCAGTGGCAGCTACAGTATGTCAGGGTTAATGAGTTCTTTTCCCTCTCATTGTAGCCCATACCTCACAGACAATCAGAAGGCATCTGCCTATTGTAGTATGTGAATGGCTATGACCTAGGAGCAATAGCTGACTTGCATTGTCACCCCTATGTTAATAACCCTGTATCCATGAACTACCACCTAGGCAGCGGTCATCATAATGGACACTTGTGTCTGAGGGATGCAGCTGGGAAGTTGTCTTTCCTGTGATAGCTATGCCACCACACCTGTCAGGGAGTCATATGTGGCAACCCTAATACTAATAAGGTGCCATTCATGAATATAGAGATCATTGTCCAGCCATACAGACCACTCAAGTGACCCATATCAGATCACATATTTCCTTTAAGGGGTATTGGCCATGTTCAGATGGCCTACACCAGCCTTCCCATTCCTCACTATGTAGCATAATGCATACCCTGAATAAATCCATGTCCAACCCAGTGATGGACATGCTACACGTACTCATCCTGATCTCGAACACATACTTCATGGACATTCACCTACCACATGCTGGACAGATCC
Source organism: Protopterus annectens (assembly GCF_019279795.1). Lineage (NCBI taxonomy): Eukaryota > Metazoa > Chordata > Ceratodontiformes > Protopteridae > Protopterus > Protopterus annectens. The sequence continues at coordinate 1,470,876,357 of NC_056731.1, forward strand.
TTTTCCCATACCCTTGACATAGTCCTGCCATACTATGCATTCCTGTCTGTCAAAGCTGTACATCGCTCCCCTCTTAGACATGGTGTGATGACCACATGATAATGCATGGTATATGTATCATTAACCCTGTGGATCAGTAATGTGGCACTGCTCCACCTGGCCCCACAGACCCGCCTGTCGGCTACTGCCAGGTAACCTTTCATCCTAGATGCATACATGGCCCATGGCATATAGCCCACTAGTTGACTTTGACTGTACATGCCATAGTTGATATCCATCCCTGCAAATACCATCTGGCTAGCCAGTGTCCCATGTGTATCACATGTGAAACACAGGTGATACATGGCAGGATGTTGAACTGCTGTACAGTGCTGTGTAGATGATTATGGCAGAACACATACATGCAAAACCTTATGTGAGCATGTCTGCAGGGTCACAGGTCATGTCTGTTAAGGCAGTGAAAGTCCTTATATGTGACATATACACTGCATCAAGGTCAACTGCATTAATGTGGACACAACCAGCCATGTGTTGATAGGTAGGAACACCAGTACAGGCAAACAGACATGCCCACATCAAGACAGCAGCCACATGGAGTATGAACAATGTAATCAGGTGACACACACACACACATATATGGTGATAATATCCACTGAACATTGAGTGTCACATGTGTGTGACACAAACACATCAGTGTCATGTAGGTTTGCAAATACAACTATTTAAACTGAATTAATACGATGCACATGTATGTTCAGCTGTAGCTCTGTATGTCTCTGAGGTACTGTGACCTGTCTCCATCATTATGTCTTCCAGGTATGCCGCATGCAAGGCTTCCCCCTTTTACATGCTTGGAGGATGAGGCCCTCATCCCATACCTACTCGATAATCATGACATCCTGTTCAGCCATGTTCCACAGGATGCACAGCAGTGGGATGCCCTGCGGATGGAACTTCGCAGGCGGGTTAATGATGTGGGTGGCCACAGCCACACATACCAGCAGGTGCGCAGACACTGTACAGACCTCATTCGATGGGTGAAACAGTAGGCAAATGCAATCGCCAGGGAACAAGGTGCAACAGGTGGTGGACCACCAACCCAGCCCCCACTCACATGTACCGAGGAGCTACAGGCCAACCTGAGGCCACCTGCAGAACCACAGCCACAAGCCTTAGCCAATATTGAGGAGGTGGGTGTCTCTCAACCACTGAGCCTAGAGTTGCCTGGTAATTTAGTACTGCACCTATAACAACTATATTCCATATAGCTGCATGTGTCACTGAACAATATGTAATGTAACATCATATGCAAGGCATGTATGCACACATGCCACATATTATAGTATGCTACTCTGTGTATGCAGTATAGTCTAATGTACTGGTGCATGTGTTATGCACATTGCTCCCCGTAGCCTTTATACAGGGGTGGATTATACTCATACTGCTGTGTTACTACTATTTAGGTACCTCTGGCATTCTGCGGCAACAGAAGCCCATTACAGGTGAGAGTGTTATTATTTATCAGGAACCATAATGCACAAATCTGTCTGCCATGTGGCCATTCACAACATGTACACATAATGTATGGTCCTGTCACAAAATACAGGTCAGACTTACAATGCATCACAATGACTATCCATGTGTCACATTTGCAAACTATGTAAATCATCTCACCGACATGACTCCTCACAAACTTTATTGCCAGATGTGTTGACAGCTGTGCATACAATGGTGGAGGTGCTGTTCACGTTAGGAACATATAACATATCTGTTCTACACATGTGGTGAATACAAACAGTACTACACAGTGGGCTGGAGTATGGCCAGCACACAGGTTTCTCCGGTGTGGATCATAGCCCTGCTATGAATGTCACACAATGTGATGTGCTATCTTGACATGTCCATTACATCTATTGGCCTGGCTGCTACACTGCCTACCTAACCTGAAAACATATCACACATACCACCCTTTATCTGCATAACCCTGTTGTCAGTGGAGCATATATGTCATATGGGACAACACAAACATGTGAAATAGATGCCCATCACTATAATTTGGACAACACATGTACACACATGGCCATGGAGAATGCCAGAGACTTGGATCAACACACACAGTAGAAGTGTTGTGCTTGTGTGTACACCCTGTTGTACAATGGCTACACATGGTTCGGCCATGGCCTTTGTATAATGGTCATAATGTAGATGTGGAATGCTAGACATCCTACAGGCCTGTGCACATCTTGTGTAGGCATAACATCAATCCACCAAATAGGATGTGTTGAACATCTTGAGGGTGTTGCAACATGACAGCAGTTACCTGTACAGTATCCACATCAGGCCACAGATACATTACATTCCTGTTGCTGGTGATGGACATAAATGCCATACTAACTCCTCATGTGTGTGTGTGTGTGTGTGTGTGTGTGTGTGTGTGTGTGTGTGTGTGTGTGTGTGTGTGTGTGTGGTACACAGTTGTCATGTGGGACATGGTGTACCGACGTGTTTGCCATGTCTGCCCATAGTTGCCAGGCTGCAGCAATATGGTTGCAGATGTGCAGGTGTGTCATCCGTATACCCATCAGTGACCTGTGTCATAACTTCCACATCATGGTTTAGTGTGTATACACCTCAGTGACGTAGGTCACATACCACAGTATATATGTATTGTATCTGACCACAGTGATGGCTATGAACCCTGTCTGTAACTCACACTTATAGCACTAGAGACTCCTCATGATTCCCTGCAATGGCCATACACATAAGCTATATTTGCAGTATATCTGTAGGGTGGACAGACAACACTGAATTGGTACACCATTGCCCCACTGTATATTTGACATGACACCCTTGTGTTAAACATATATGCATGTCATTGCATACATCAGCAGATCACATGTCATACTACATGTGATTATCAAGGTCATATGCCACACATCAGGCAGGTCTACTGTTAAACTGCGCTGGTCCACATGGTGTAACACAGGGATGTATGCTAACCACTACTATGATTGTGTAATTTGCATGCCGTCTGCTATCACACATGCATGCTGTTGTGTGCAACCTAGGGATGTATGATAACTACCACTATTATTGTCTGTGCTGCATGCCGTCTGCCATATCACATGCATGTTGCATGCCTTCTGTCATATCACATGCATGTGTGTGTGTGTGTGTGTGTGTGTGTGTGTGTGTGTGTGTGTGTCTATTGTATAGATTGTAATGTACAGTTCTTGTCTGCCCTCACAGGTGATGTAGATGCATTGCCCTCCTGCAGTACATCAGATGTTATTGTCTCCACAGACTCTAGCAGTGATGATGAACGTATGACTGGGTCACATGCAGAGTTGTCAGGGGCTGAAACTGTGCCATTTGTTGCCATTCCATCTATATCCACCTCATCCTCGCACACAGATCCCATATCTGCACATACCCCATCACCAGTGGCTATAGATGAAGGACAGTTGGCACGTGGTAGCTTGGAACAGGAAAGTGTGGGGGCTATGGAAGGTGTACGTGCACACCATGGTGTCAGCCAAACTACTGGTGATGCCCCACACAGGCACGTGGCCATTACTGCTTGTAGGAGGACCTCTGACCAACATGCTCCTGCACGACAGAGCACAGCAGCTGGTGTCACCAGATGCATGTTTCAGGTTGTAACGGAGGCACAGGCACGTGGTGAATGGCCCAACAGAGAAGATCAGAGGCTACAGAGGGCTGCTGTCCATTCTTTAAACAACAGCATCCAGGCAATGGTAAATGCTCAACAGCAGACTGCTGATGCTTTGGATAGACAGTTGGGTGACATGGTTGGAGTCCTTGACCTTGGCATGACAATCTACGAGTGTGAGCTGTCTGTGTTGGAACATCTGGTAGGAGTGAGGCGTCGGGCACGTGGACATATGCCTGCTACATCACCTGTGTCAGGTCTACGTGTACAAGCTACCTCACATACCTGCTCCAATAGTGGCAGTAGCAGCAGCAGTACATCTGGTGCTGTGCCGTCCACACCACGACACAGCAGGTCACGTGCATGTGGCCCATGATGGTCCGAACATGGGACACGGTTCCAGTGGACTAGTGACATCAGACAGTACCCAATCTGCACCTCTGTCTGGTAGTGCCCATGCAATCCCTGGCAGGCACAGGTCACATGTCCATGGCCAGAAACCGTGAACTGTAAAACCTCATCTGTACAGTCTGCAGCTGTCAATAATACCCCTGTGTAAGCCAGATACATGGGAGAACTGTGTGCAGACATACATGCATACACTGGACACATAGGTAGGGCACCGCAACACACACATGCATAACATCCACACACGCCCAATTAGATCAAAGGCCCAAACCCACACACATGATGTCATCCAATGGTGCAGCCTAGGCCTCTGGCAAACATTAAATCCCTGTGCATATGATGATGCCTGTGCTGCATCCCTAACATCCACACCATTGGTGCAGGACATGCTCATATGGTCTGATGCACAGGGTGAACAGACTAGGATGATATGTGTAGTTTACAAATGTTGACGACTGTTGACAGTGAGCAGATATACCATGTAGTACAGGTGTACAATACTGTTAATAGTATGTGTCTTGTGGAACAACAGTGCAGCCTAGGCCTCCGGCAAACATTAACACTCTGTGCATATGCTGATGCCTGTGCCACATCTCTGACATCCACACCATTGGTGCAGGGACATGCTCATATGGTCTGATGCACAGGGTGAACAGACTAGGATGATGTGTAGTTTACAAATGTTGAGGACTGTTGACAGTCAGCAGATATACCATGTAGTACAGGTGTACAATACTGTTAACAGTATGTGTCTTGTGCAACAACAGTGCAGCCTAGGCCTCCGGCAAACATTAACACCCTGTGCATATGCTGATGCCTGTGCCGCATCCCTGACATCCACACCATTGGTGCAGGGACATGCTCATATGGTCTGATGCACAGGGTGAACAGACTAGGATGATATGTGTAGTTTACAAATGTTGAGGACTGTTGACAGTCAGCAGATATACTGTGTAGTACAGGTGTACAATACTGGTAACAGTATGTGTCTTGTGTAACAACAGTAAATGCATGGTGGTCTTGTTGTTCTGCCGTCCTTCTTCAGGTCTAATTGCACGTGCCGGTGAATGTCAGTGTTTGAAGTTAAGTGTCCCATATGTCAATGTGGACTACTCACAGGTATGTATGAATATACCAGCATGTACTGTGTAGCTGCCACATACCAGTGAGAATGTCCCACATTACAAACATGTCTACAGTTCCAAGAGCATTATAGCTGTGTATTAAGCTACTGTGACCACAGATGTGACATTCATAAAGGGTGACATCACAGGTACAGTTACATGGAGTAGTGAGGTACGAGAGGGGTCTAGCTGATTACAAGGGTAGAGGCCAGTGGGAAGTGTGATGCCTCAATGGGAATCAGTAATACACGTTCCCATGACAGGATGCCAACACACAACTGCACCCACACACTCAGATATTTACACACATGTATTCAGTGACACTGTAACACACACACACACACACACACACACACACACACACACACACACACACACACACACACACACACACATACACACACACACACACACACACACACACACACTCATCATGGCTTCACCAACACAGTAACACACACTCGCACACAGTTGCTACTGGTGGAATGAGGACCCCTGCCTATGTGCAAATCATCATTTCAGTACTGTGCACCTACATGATGCTCCACAGAGAATACACATGTACACGTAATCAGTATGGCCTAAGATTGGGGACATCAACACGAATAGTTGAATGCATCGCCTGGATGGTGGGAAGGGTCCTATCAGTTCAGTATGGTAACATACAACCTCACCCCAGGGACCAGTCAGCCCTACATACACACACTGTGGCATTCAGTAATTAATACACCTATGTCATGCACATACAGATACCTCACATGTGTGAAATACATGCCCCTGCCTATGTCCTGCTTTATACATTGCAGTCTGTACATATGCGTACACTAGTGTACAGGAGAGTGAGTAACAATTAAGATTTATTCCCCACAATACATGACAAATATGGTCACACACGCAACCACACATGCCAGTACTGTGAATCTCAGACCTGCCTAGTTCATGTTATGTATGTCAGACATACAGCAGTATTGCATGCATTACAAACTGTACTGACACTTCCTTTGACAACAGTGCTGATATATGCACTAGGGATGTCATATCTATTAACAGGTGTCAAGTGATTTACCTTCGCTATCACCCTGACTGCTGTCTAAGTTGTGTGTTATGTCCTTCAATTAACAAAACCATTGCTTACTGGTTACACAAGGTATTGTATGACCACTTGTGATACACCTGTGAGCTGTCCACAGCAAACATTCATCTGCAAAGATGCCCCGCCACTTAGTTATTTCAACACATCTGTCCATAGCTGTTGGTACATCTTTCTGTACATTCAACATATCACCATATACAGTTAGCAATGTTGAGGCTGCATTGCAGCTGCATGATATACTAGGATACATGCCACCTGCATACATCAGCAACTGCACACGCATGTTATCTGAATGCACAACACTATGTGTACAGGTGTGTAGGTCCTACAATCCTGACATTTGGTCATGTTTGTAGGCATTGCAATTGGCGGATATGTGTAATAACATACATGACACATGGACTGTTGTATGATATGATGGGTGATCAGTACAGAGGGGATGTTACCTCTGTCAACATTGATATCACACCTTATGTACTCTTAGCATTCAGCAACCATGGAGCTACATTCCATGTGCATGTGTGTAATGGCTGTAACCACCTGTTTGCACAAATGACTACAACAGCTATGCTATTTACAGGTATATTGTGTGTGTGGCATGTACATACCCAGGGCAGGTACATGTATGTCATATCCATACATGAGGGTGTGTACTGTTGTACAGCAACAGACATCTGCTAACGGTAGACAGTACTGAGGGCCCTTGGTCTGTGTACAGCTGACCTGGTCACAGACAGTGGTATCATTGCATTGCATAACATATGATGCAACTGTGTCAGCACATGTGTACTGTCTACAGTTTATGTAGAGCTTAGTACAGTACGCAGGTCAAGGGTCACATGGTGGCATACTCATCTGTCATACAACATGTATAGTTTCGTGGTGGTGGTGGTCCGAGGGCATGGTGATGTCTGCAGTTTACATCCTAGAATGCAGCATGTGACAATGTGTCCTGCACATGGCTCATTTGTGATGCCTTTCGTGGAGGGACCAGTCAGTACATGTGAGTGGCCTTTATGTATGTGGGTACACCACCTGAAGCAGTCCATACCTGTGTTATGGCCCACATGTCTGGCTCTGAGGTATATGGTGGTAGTGCTAGGTTCTGAGTTATATGGTGGTAGTGCTATTGTGCACTACAGAGACACCAGCCAGGTGTTCCTCACTGCACAGATGTCAGTACTCCCCATTGCTGGATCTACAGTGGCCAGCTGTGAATATGGACACTACACATCTAGCACTGGTTAGCATAAGAAAACAATGCAGTTGTCCTGTAGGTGTATGGGAGTTAACCTGTGTTTAGGACATTTGCCTTGGAATAGCACTGTGTGGACAGTTGCGACTTGGGTAATATCCACACTCCCTTGTATCATGGATGCATGTGATATGTGACAAAGGCCTGCCTACTGTCAGCTATGTCATCCCAGAATGACAGCTGATTTGTAAAAGAACGGTGTCAAATATATGTAGAGCAGCGTTCTCGCTAATAATGACAACTACCAACACCAGAGACCATTACAATGTGTTCTTTATGTCAACATGTAATAGCATGGCCACTGTGAACCTCCGTGTTTAGCATCAGAGTCCATCCCAGTCAGCCCTGTGCTACTAGGAGTATGAGCATGCCCAGTATATCCTTGCGTAGATGGACACATAGTTGTGCATTCCGACCAGCCCTGTGCTACTAAGTGTGTGAGCATGCCCCCTGTGCTACTAAGTGTATGAGCATGCCCAGTATATCCTTGTGTAGATGGACACATAGTGCATTCCGAACAGCCCTGTGCTACTAAGTGTATGAGCATGCCCAGTATATCCTTGTGCAGATGGACACAGTGCATTCCGAACAGCACTGTGCTACTAAGTGTGTGATCATGCCCAGTGACACCTTGTGTTGGTTATATGCCTCTGTCGATGGGCATGGCCATTGTAACCCTGTATAGTGGTAGTAGTCATCCATTCCACAGATGGGCATACTCCAGGTCAGGATGGATTCATACTTTAAACACACAGGTTCACAGGTATGTACATCTTAACTCCCTGTTGATGTCTGCATTCCCAGATGGTCATAATGACAACCTTGACATGTGTAGTCTGTGTGGCGAGATTTGTATATATGTAGTATTGTAATAGTTATCTGTAAATAGGCAGGTGTTCCATACCCAACACTGGCGTGTGTGTGTGTATGTCTGTCCCCGTTTGCCGGTGGACTCTAAATTGCTTTTAGACTGGCCACACTCCATACATTTCCTATCACCACTGTTAGCAAGGCCGATGATGTCACCCATCTACAAATACACCTCTGGGAGGGCTGTGTCTCATTAATCTCTGTAGCGCGTTCTGTAACTGCGTAATGCTGTAGTGTAATAAAGTAGTTAGGTCGGTGTTCTACTCCCACACTTGCCATATGTGTGTCTCCCCATTTGCCTGAGGACTAATACCTTTATACTGCTCACACTCCATACATTTCTTATACCCACCATTACCAAGGCCGATGATGTCACCCATCCACAAATACACCTCTGGGAGTACTGTCTCCCAGTAATCTCGGTAGCGCGTTCTGTAACTGCATAATGCTGTAGTGTAATAAAGCAGTTAGGTTGGTGTTCTAGTCCCACACTTGCCATGTGTGTGTATGTGTCTCCCCGTTTGCCTGAGGACTGAATAATACCTTTATACTGCTCACACTCCATACATTTCTTATACCCACCGTTAGCAAGGCCGATGATGTCGCCCATCCACAAATACACCTCTGGGAGCGTTGTGTCCCAGTAATCTCGGTAGCACTTTCTGTAACTGCATAATGCTGTAGTGTAGTAAAGTAGTTAGGTCAGTGTTCTAATCCCAGACATGCCAAGTGTGTGTGTGTGTGTGTGTGTGTGTGTGTGTGTGTGTGTGTGTGTGTATGTGGGTGTGTCTGCCTGCATGAGACAAGTACAGTGCTTTGTAGTATTTGGTGTAGCTCATGCCCTAAACACGTGTTGCTGCAGTGTGATATGGTAGGGGGTTGTATACAGGACATGGCAAGTGTGTTTGTCTGTCAGAGCCTGTGTAGAGGTGGCTGTGATTGTCTTACCATTGGACATGTTTGGGAGCGGGTTTTGTAGTTTTCCTATATAGCATCTGTATTATGACACATTTGTCACCTCACGAGGAGTACAGCTGTCAGTCAGCCATGGCACTGAGTTGGCAAGCCATACCCATACATCTGGCAAAAGGGCTGGTGAACTAAGAATGCAGCCCTACTAGTACCCGGTATATGTCCCACAACCATATGCCATGCACATGTAACCTTGCCAAGGATATCCCACTCTGTTGCTACTAACATGCACATTGAGGACAGATAGTAGGCATGGTGTGACCACAGTGGCCTGCAGAGGACATGGCACACTGTACAGCGGTACAATTGGCACATATATGCAGACATCGTGCCTTCACTATGTTCCACACTGAATGGCTGCAACATATGTGGTGCCATCATATGTGATCCACTAAGGCCAGACAATGCTGTACACATGTGTCCTGTATGGACCCATGCCACTGACACCACAGAATACCTGTCCATTTTATACATGCAGGTGCAGGGCCGACCTCTCATTATAAGCAGGTTTCGCCACACCAGGCCAGTATTGGCATATCGGGGTATAACAGGCTGTGTACACTACATGTGTCTGTCAAATCAGGTACACCTGTACATGTTGCTGTACAGTATTGTAGGATATGCACATCCCAGGCAATGTCCATGTGAAGGACTATCAAACACAGACATGGCATGCATTGCAAAGCTATGGCCCTACACATTGGTAACCAGGATGTCAGGCCAGATATTGCAGTACCCATCTGTGTGGGACATTGCAGACACTACAACCCTGCACTGCACGCCATTGTCAGGTGACGCAATGGCAAGGATTACCTCTCACACAGCCTTGTACAGCCATCTTGCACAGCCAAACATTACACACCCATCGAGCAATGCATACCTGCATGACAATACTGGCACCCTGTGTCTGCGTGTGGGTTGTGATGCTCCCAACCACAGTCACTCCCAGTATAAACCCCATTGGCATACCAACAGTTGCCAAGCACTTTCACATGGCCTAGCTCATTGGACCTCCAGATATCCCCTGTGGTGCATGTGGTCCTGTGCATTACTGCGGTGTGGAAAACTAAGTAGTTACATTGTGTATTTGCCGCCCTGGCAAAGGTGTCAATGCGTGTCCATTAGAGTGTGGTTGTGGTGACAATGGCATCCGATCACGTGGACTGACATGTGTGCCATACCTAATGTATGTCTACTATATCTGTTGCAGATGGCACTCACCTACACACATGTTCTTACAGCACTGCAACATGCTGCCTCTGTGGCACATGTAGTAATGTCATGCACATGTAATAGTAATGAGTAGTAAGGGGTTTGACCCTGTACAATTCAGCATGTGGCAGATTATGGTGAAGTCTCCAAGCCCTTCCCTGGTGTACATTGCCTGTCCCACACACACATTCTCTGGTGGATGTGAAGGTGTACGCCTGCACAGCAGCAGCATGTGTATTGTAACAGATGGAAATGGTGAGGTGATGGCCTCTGCACCTATTGCAGTCCTCCTCTAGCTGATTTCCTGTGGTACAGCTGTGATGGTGTTCCCATAGACATCTGCATGATAAACACAGTACACTATCTAGGGAAAGATGTTATTATCTGGCCATGACAGTCACTGTGAGTGGTACCTGCATATGGTGTTCTGACACAGCATTGCAGATGATATCTGGATGTACCTCAATCATTTTCAACAATGGGAAATAGCCTAATGACAGGAGGGTGATGTGCCACACAACTACAGCATGTAAGTGTAGCTATGCTGCATTGAGACTACTGCCTGCTTAACATGTGTGTGGTAATGGGTATTCTGCATGTTAAAATACAGACATGACAGTACTCTGTTCATGAGGGAACCCCATCTGTAGGGCCATCTGTGAACAGGTCAGTGTGTACAACCATTTGTTTCCTGTGTTACACACTGAACACACTTCTGTGCACAGCAGAAGCATAGTGTGGGGATTGCAGACAGTACATGATGATAGGGATGTGTTACTGCCATCGCATCCCTGACTGGACATGTGTCACATGAGACAGTGGTATGACTGACACTGTGTGGGATTCCCAGTGACAAGCCAATGATGGGCAACTTTTCATAGCTGCGGTCACACGTCTACTACACATTGCATAGTTGCCATGTGGTATATACGCATGTGTTGTGCTCCCTCTGCAAATGTATACAATCTGTTGGGTTGCTGGTGATATCTATGCATACTGTCGTAGGTAATCCTGTATGCTGTTATCTATCATTAAGCCATATGTGGGTTTAAAATGCAACACCATAAGCCAAATGGGTTGGTAGGTCCTGGCAGATCCTAGTGTCCCACTTCAGCTGACCATGGCACCGGGCACTAGCACATCTGGGGCCCAGCCATTAACATCAACCTCTGTTGGCTATGCACCACCTGCTGGTGGCTCCACCACTGAGGATGGAGCATGTCCCCCTTGGGAGCGGGACCAGACAGGTACATATCTGCTGTCATGCGGTCCCAGGCATGTTTCGTAGGTGGCTCCCTAAGGGGTTATGAAGCCAGATATGCCAGTTCAAGGGCGGAGTATCACATTTACAGGGTGATGCTGCCTGTCCTGGACAGCCCACAGCACTGCCTCCTTTGCAGCTGTGTAGGTGCAGTGGCAGTTGCCCATGGCTGGAGACCTCCATCCCCCTGTTCCCACATGGGCTTTTGAATGCCAAAGACCCAACCCCATCCAGGGTGTATCCCCCCCACATGTGTCATATACCAACCCTATATGCTGTCAATTCTGTGCTCCTACCTATCCTCCACGGCCATACCTACACTCCTTCCCCAACATCTGACCCTCTTTTACAGACACATAAGGCCATTCAGCTCTTAGGACACCATCTGCCCTATACATAGCTGTCCATTACACACATGTGCCCACTGGACACATGAAACCCTTGTAATATGCATCATAACATACGACTGTTATCCTCACCACTGTCCCACAGGTGCATGGTCCTGGTATGCACATCACTCCTACATGGTTCAGGTACACATGAGGAGGATGACCCCATTGTACACAAAACACTACCGGTCCCTCTATGGTTACCCCATTTACCTTTATCATGATGATGATGTCGCCCATTGCAGGAGTACTGTTCACACATAATGATTGGACAGGTACTGTTGTGTTAATGTACATTACATGCACAAAGTGATGTATAAGGCCAATGTACAACTATTGTCTGTCTGAGGGAGTCTTGTGATCACATAGAGCAACACCACTACAAAATACAGGCGTCGCTGGTGCTTTCCTCATTTGTAATGCTTTGTTGCCACACGGCATGTCCCTGATATATTTCTATATATGTATGTACCTATATGCTGGACATAAACACTCACATGTACTTCTACATGATGGGATACATTCCTATACTGTTGAATGACCATGCTGTATGATATCCTCTGGTTACAGCCTCTTACACTTGATTAGTCTCTACATTGCTTAATCAATGCAATACTCGCATACTGGTAGCCAAACACGCTTACATCCACTTGTTCCCACACTTGCTAATGCACCGGCATTGGTGCTTGCATCTGTCACTCACACCCCTGGGCTGTATGGAATCTGCGGCCTGTCCAGTGACACAATCATATTTGTGTGTACCTCATACAATGTGCTCCCACGTTGTGAAGCCTATTACATCTGAATACATGAATACAGTATTAGAAATGGCTGCATATTAGGAGACGGCATGGCATTCATCTGTATGGAATCAGCGACCTGTCCGGAGAATCATTCATATTCATGTATTCCTCTTAGGCATACCTTGTGATGCCTATCACATCAGACTACATGACTACAGTCATAGCCAACCTTAGGCATAGGCCAACTAAGTGGCCACCTAG
>NC_056731.1:1470894617-1471059617 GCF_019279795.1 Protopterus annectens
GAAGTTCGTGTAAAACGCAGCCTGGGATGTTGTCCAGTCCCATGGATGCTGTGTTTTTTTGCTTTAGAGAGTGCAGCTTTCACCTGAATAGTTGTGATTACAGGGACTCTGCATTCTTTCTGTATAGATATGGGCCCTTTAGGGGCTGAGGGGGGGGGGTAAAGCTAACTGAACCTATCTGCCAGGATGTTGGCAATATCAGTTGGTTCTGTAATTTTCATGCCTTTGTGCTGTAACTCAGAGCAGATCTGGGTGTTGCCATTGAGATTCTTGACATAGCTATAGAATGCTTTGTGGTTGTCCTTGGAATTAGTGGCAATTTTATTTTCATAGCTAACGTTGGAGGATCTTATAAGGGATCTTAGCTTCTTACTGAGGCTGACCAGTGAGCTCCTCCACTCATGGGATTTTACTCTCTTTTGCAACGGTTTCTTCCTTCTGTTGTACAGTTTGTTTATGGCAGGGGACCACCAGATTGGCTTCCTTTTTTTGGAGGATAGCTTCTTGGTTCTGTTTGGGATAGCACGATCCATGCACTCATGTAGGTGCTTTAGAATGCATTTGTGTAGGATTCAGCAGTTGTAACTGTATTGTCCATCTGCATGGGTGTCATGAAGTTCACTACTTCTGTCTTAAGAAGCATGAAGTTGGCTTTGGAGAAATTTCTTACTGTGGTTTCCTTAATGGGGAAATATATATATGTGCATGTGTATATTTATATATATATATATATATATATATATATATATATATATATATATACATCAGTATGTCAATACATTCCCCGCTCATACGCACTTACACATGTGTAATGATGTTTATAAGTTTCACCAGCATACTAGTGCCTTATTCATTAACACCGACACACTCCATTCATCTTGTAATCGGTATGTAGCACATTATACAGCGGACAGATGTCACTATATGTTCATGAAGGGATTACCGATGGTAATTGGAATGTGATAGTGTGATTCGACCTGTCCCTCTTCTGCACAGCCTATTATTCCATGTACTGTCGATGTTTGTATGGGCACGTTCTTATTATTTATGTCAACAAATGGAATGCACGTGTTACAGAATTTGTATGTCAATATATATTGTTGTCTGCATGTGAGTATGCATATATACCTATTACGACCTAGCTGACCTCCACAGGCCAGTCCATTAGAACTGGCCCATCCAACCCTGGCATGCCTGGATCCAAAATTGCATACCCATAGTTCCTCCATGCTCCACCCCACCAGTGTTAAATTTACAGGCGTAACATCCATTATCCACTTGTTATCACAGCCATGACACACCTTTACACATTTTCCTCTCCAGAGCTTTTGGGGCCCTACACACATTCTGTCCTGCCATGTGTATTCACAGGGTCTCCCGCCATGAATATTTCCACATACCTGCCTTTCCTGGTGTTATGGAATACAGCCATTTGCGCTTTCCAATTTTTGGAGGTCCCAGCATGGGACTACATTCCGCCTGTGTGTAAAGTAGATCTAGCATTTCACCGATGTTACTCCCAGTGGTAATACCTTGTCTGTGGTGTGAGTAGCGGTGATCTGCTCACTCCTGGGCAGCTTTTTATCACATACGCTGAAAGCACTTTACAATGCCAACATTGCTCTTGATTCCCTTCACATCCCTTGTGTATGCTTTACTGTTATAACGTCCATTATATTGATATATATATATATATATATATATATATATATATATATATATATATATATATATATATATATATATATATATATATATATATATATATATATATATATATATATATATATATATATATATATATATTACATCTGTTCCTGTGATGGGAGCTGCTTACACCCACGCAGGCACACTCGCCTATGCTTACTGTGCGTTACATATGTTTACTGTCACTTATTTATGCTTATTTGTGCCTTATACATTATGACACTATCACTTTGATTGAAAGGAACTGGTTAATAGTCTCATGCAATACACACATTCACCTTTACATGTTTAAATGCCGGCTTTACAGCAGAGCAACATTAATTCCACAAGAAAAATGATATGTGCTATTGTCGACCTTGAACCGTGAATGACTTTTCGTTAGGCGGATGCTCTAACCACTACACTATTGGTGTTCTTCCTCATTTATATGTATACCCATGGTGCATAGTTACTTGAACACATGCCTCATCACTTCACTTACACAGCAGGCATCCATTTCCCTGTTGGGAAAAATGCACTACTACACATGCATCATTCCCTATTCCCTACTGCTCTGGACTCGTGCCGTATGTTGACTCACTCCGAGGATATTCAGACCTCTGCAGCCTATAGTCCTGGCACATACGTGTCTTTGATTGTCTGGGTGTTGATATGGTTTTCTGGGTTTAGGCTTGTCTGACTATGGACCAGGACTGCCCTGTACCTAGTTGAAAGTGAGACTTAGGAAGGGGAGATCGTTTGTGTGTTCACCGATGGCCATCCTGATATATAACAGCACTAACTATTACGGGAATTTCCTATATTGTGACCATGTTCATTCTTCATATCTACATATAGATATATATATATCTATATATATATATATATATATATATATATATATATATATATATATATATATTTATGTGTGTGTGTGTGTGTGTGTGTGTGTGTGTATCGGTCTGTACTGTACATACACATGCATATACACCTACATGCTCATTTACATTTCCCATACTGTTGAAGCTCTGCCACCTACCGTCGCACTTACACGCTTGCATACCTGCTTACGTCTCGGGTTGCCACCTTTTCATATGGCCAAAGCGGAGAATTTTTGGGACACACATCAGACTTTACAAGCCAACACATACCCATGGACAGTACAAAGGTTAGAACTTTACTTATTTCCCCTAAATGAACGCTTATTCTTGTAGCGGTTTGTTTGCTTCACCTGTTTCTTGTAACTTTGAGTATTTTACATAAATAACTGTTTTATGCAACTGTTACATTATATATGGGACATATTTCCTACTATCACAGGACATTTGCCATTGCATTATATTTGGTCTGAACACAACTAAAAAAAAGGGACTTTCCCTCACCAGGTGGGGCAGGTGGTAACCTTACTTACGTCTGGTTTACAGCACCTTAAGCACCCTATATCTGACTGCCACTATGCAAATATGTAAGGTATATATTCCCGATAATGCACGTGGGGAGATGTGCATCACGGTCAGGTGTTTAATCCCGGGGTCGTAGGTTCTGCAGGACCCGCTGGAGGCTGAGCAGTCTTGTGGACAGCTGCTGCTCATACAACTTGTGTCCAGATATGTACAGGACTGGACATCGTGTCATGACACCAAGTCTAATGTTTAGAACAGATACATATCCCATGAGGGATATCCAAAAATTGTGGGGAACGATGACCATCTTTGCTTTACGGCTGTAAGGTAGGATTATACATGCAAGGGATACATAGTTTGCAATCCTGAGAATGCCTAGGGAGAGACTGCCTACTAGATATAGGTAGGGGTCACTATGTGCAGATATGGCCGTGCCTATCTAGCAGCCCGAGTATGGCTGGTTTTGGTGAATGTTCAGGAAGGGGTGGTGGTGTGCTGTGAAGGGGATGATGGGTATTTAATTATGTATCCAGATGTGTTGGGGTTGTATGGCTCAGTTCAGGCCAGACAATTATGTGGGTATGTGCCGGTAACGTTTCTGCACATGTGTATTGCACATTTTAATGTTCACATGTTTGTGGGATTGTATTGCAGATGTGTATATTTGTTCTTTGGTTATCTTCCTGATTCACACACTGCTCCCTCGTAGACCTCCAGTTCACCTATTATGCATCCAACCCAGTCTCCCATTGGTGATATATTACATTACCCATCACCCCCCACCCCCATATTCCACAATCAACATTCATCCCTTCTCTAGTTGATGGCCCATGGCACAGTCAACAGAACAAACTGCGTACACTACATATCTCTGGGACCAATATGGTTGTGAGGTCTACACTAACATTTCAGATCAACCACATGCTGTACGTCACGCACATAGGTACTCGCAAATACTTATCTTTCATGACATGGTAGGTAGACCCGGGTAATACCCGTTCTTCTATGGGCTGACCTGGCAAGGACATCTTGGACTGCGAATGGGCAGATATTGGGTGAATGCTCTGACCATTGGTAGGGTTGCCACCTTTTCATATGACCTGGATGGGACATTTTCGTGGCACACATCTGTGTTTACAGGCCAACACATACCCATGGTCATTACAAAGGATAGTACTTTAGTTTCATGCCTACATATAAGCTTTTATTGTTGTGGCAGTGTAGTTGCTTATTCTATTTCATTTACTTGCTTATTCTGTTTCTTGTAACATATAGGTATTTTATATATGGACATACATACTGTATGGGACTATTTCATAACATATGGGACATAATTATGTCCTACTATCTATCGCAGGATATTTCACATTTATTATGAATTTGGTATGGACAAACCTGCCTAGAGGGGACTGTCCCTCACAATGTGGGACAGGTGGTAACCTATACCATTGGGCTAGGCTTGGCAATTGGCAGTGCGCTAACACGATGCATTTTGCTTCCACTTAATATAACTAGCGACACTACAATGGAATACGGACACAGGGTTTTAAATATCTTTGTTCGAGGGACGGGGACTCAATATTCAGCTACATACCTTTGTATTTACTTCTTATTGTGGTGTTCGCAAGTTGTCTTGTATGCTTTGCATACATTTCAATATCCACAGACACTGACAGGAGTGATTACTATTGGAGGCAGGCTGTACTAGTCAGCATTTTAGGTTGTGCGTATGCAGTTGACACAATCACGCCTTCGTGCAGCGCTTGGACATGCCCCCTGCACTTGGACATGTTTCCTATGCATGTGGCCATTACGGCAGCACGCCTTCATTAATATGCATGTGGTGCTGCTGCGCCATCTATACGCCGCATGGTCAGTGCAAGGCTAACGCCGTCCTTGTGCCAAGCTTCATGAATCCCGGGGTAAGTCTATTTATGGACAATTTAAGGCCTATAAAGCCCAGATAGCAAACTAGAACAATTAGTAAAATGGTCACATAGGAAAGCCAACTGGTTACAAAACAGAAAAACAAAAATTTAGCAAAGCCAGACTTTCCACTGTGTGATACCTTAAACCTCTTGTATCAGAGGCAACATAGACTTAAAAGTAAAAGAAAAAGTCTTGGACATTCAGAATTGCCATTTAGCTGAAACACCTGATATCCTTAAAGGGTGATTTGCATATATCCAGTGTTGCTACTGATACAAGAGGTTTTAGGTATCACACAGTGGAAAGTCTGGCTTTGTAGATGATTAAATGCATAGCCGGCCTTAGGCATAGGCCAACTAGGCGGCCGCCTAGGGTGCTGCTCTAGCATGGGTGCTTTTCCAGTATTTATTTGATGTAGGTAGACCAGGATGGAAGCACCGGGTGCTGTGGGAAGGGGCACCATGAAGCCCTTTTGCCTAAGGCACCAGTTGACCTAAGGCCACTCCTGATTAAATTATTATTTTTTTTAGTTTAATATATACATAATGTTTTGATTATTTATGAATGTATTTTTGGCTGTTTTGTATTGTTTTATAAAGGTGTATTTCTTGTTATTTTATGAAAATGCATTGTCTTTAGGGTATTTTGTTGAATTCTGTTTTATAGTTATTTTGTTATACTGTTCCTTTAACTGAGCACAACTATCTGTTTTATTGTAAGTTTGTTGCTAGATATTAATACTTTATACTGTGTGACTGGATGTAACAATGTTGGTCTTTTCCTTAAATACAGGAGTGTCTGACTTATTTTTAACATCTGATGAAGCAGTGATTTTCTCTACCATGAAAGCACTAACGTGTTAATAAACTTTTTGATTTTATTATTGTCGGAAGTTTTGTTTTTTGACTGCCTCATTGTTTTGGTTCACTCGTGTTTTTTTGTTTGTTTTGTTTTTTTCAGTGTTATGTGTTTTGATCCTTTTGGACTGATGGTATATATATATATAAATATATATATATATATATATATATATATATATATATATATATTAGCCTGGAAAGGGATCAGTGCCAGTTGCTTTGCCAAGGATGGCCTGCACCACTCTCTCCAAGGCCTTCTGTGTTAGCTAAATCCTTATCCACCCCCCATAATGCTTTTTTAGGCAATGCCAGTTTTCTAAAACTTCCAACATAACTAAACAGAATCTAGGTACCATTAAGGTATTGCTAGTTAATGCTAGGAGCATTGAAAAAAGATTCCACTCTCTACAACATTCTTTACATTGGAAAACATTTTTATATGCATCATCACAGATACCTTGTTCAAGACCATTGGAAGCACTCCACCATTGTGCAGGGTTTCAAAGTCTAGCACATGTTCACGGCTGCCATATTACAAAGGCAATAAAGACATTTTCTTTAAAAAATAAAAAATAAAAAAAATAAAAACTTTATCTCCAGTCATTAGACAAGATAATGACATGGAAACCCTTCAAGTCCAACTTTCTATTAACAAAAAACTTTATCATATTATAGCTATCTATAAGACTTATCTATGTCCCCCTCAGACCATATCTCCTACCTAACTAGTATATGGCATCCCTGTATATTAAGCCAAACATTTTAAGTAACCCTTCATAAACACAGAGAAGTATATATCCTCAGACATGTATGCCAGGAGGTTTCAGGACTTCACCAATATAAAACTCCTGGAATCAGATAGGCCACAACCCAAACAGTTGCTATAAAATCCTGGACTTGGTCCTTAACATCATGGTGTGGTTATGATCCTCTCCAGTCTTAACTTCCTGAATAATAAAATCCAATCAAATTAAATCACAGGTCAATAAAATTCACAATAATACTGAAGCCTAAAGCATCTTCCAGTGTCTCAGTATTTAAAGAATATTTGAAGGCTAACCCATTAATATTGCATGATGACCTGGATAAATTCAGAAGTGTCTTCCATCCTGATGATCCCACTGCTTATGCAAAATCTTTCACTGCCAAATACAATGCACCTGCCCCTTGAAAAAAAAAATCCTATGGTGTAACCCAAGAATAAGCAGTGTTGATGATTAAACAATCAAAGAAAAAAAAACCTCAATGCAAACAGAAATAAATCTAACTCACAAATTGCCAAAAATTGTATTTCTAAACTGCAGAACCTAATCAAATCAAACAAAGCCAGATATGAGGTAAAAATAGCCACTCAGGCAAAGGATAACCACAAAGTCTAATTTAATTATTTTAAAAATCAAATGTTGCCTTCTTCTCCCCTGCAATATTTACCAAAGACATACACACACCTACACTCTCCTCAAATCTCCCACAAACAATATCTCTAAGTGCTAAGTCCAAGAACATTACATCTTTGGAGCCAGATAACATACCAACTTGCCTACTTTTCAGCATGAAACTTGACTGGGTTTGATCCCCTACAAAAGCTGTTCAAAATTAGCCTCAAGACAGGCTTCATGCCAGATGAATGGAGGACTGCAACAGCCATTTCTTGCAAAAAGTTGAGGCTTTAATGGACCAAGGCAATTATACACTCATAAACCTAACCAGTGTCATATTTAAAGCCATGGAACAGATCATTTTGAATTAAAAATAGGAAGATAGATAACCTACAGACTCCTATCCCAAACCTTTTCAAATCCATCAGGGCCTGGTTACATTTACTTAACCTGACTGAATTCTTTAAAAAGTTACTGAAGCAATGGGCAAGGCCAAAACAACGTACGCCATAAATCTAGAGCTAATAAAGGCATTTGATACCTTTCCACACCTGGGTTCATAGCCCCATAGTTTCATAGGTAAGTACTAGGCTAGCTGCCCTTGTGGACCATTTTAAGCCTTGACAATTTCCCTTTTCATGCTTAAATACCTTTCCCACTTTATGTCATAGATAAACTTCCCAGCTAAATGACAACCTAGTGTAAGTTATTGAGTAGAAAATTGTCTGACAGACTGCATCCAGTATGACAGGATTGTTTGGCTCTATCTCTCCCAAAAGACCTATCACTAGGGTAGAAACCCAAGATTCAGTACATGAGCCACTCATCTTTGACATTTTTTTTCTTGGAACTCAAAGCTAATTTTAAGGGTTTGTCTCTGACTACGATTACAGATGACTGAAAACTTGCTGTCATCATAAACTCCACAGAGGACACCAAGATCATCTAAGATGGTCTGTCCCAACAAATAGATAGCATCTAAACCATAGACTAAAACTAAATGCCAAAAAAAATGAATAATTACACCCTTCAGCAAGCATGAGTCCCTTTTTAACTATCACATTGGCAACACACACTTGAAAATTGATCCCATAGTTAAAGATCTGGGAACCTATGACAGCAATGAACTGTTCTTTGACTACAATGTATCCACTGCTACAAGAAGTCCTTTTTCATCACACAGCTTATAGCTAAAGGTACTGCATCAAGATAAAGAGATGCAATCATTCCAGTATACTTTGCACTCATTAGCGCGACTAGTGAGAACAATGCCTGGTTCAGTAGACTGACCACAACACTTTGTCACAAAAAAATAAATAAATAAATAATCAAGTGCCTGAAATACAGAAACTATGCAGACCAGCTCAAAGCCTTGTTCCTCTTTTTGGTATTATATAGACTACTGAGAGGTGTCTTCTGTATCATATGCAGAGCTTCAGCAGAACCTGTTCTGTCAGACTTTTTACAAATTCACAATTCCAATAATATCATAAAATCTTCTCAAAAATTCTTCAATCTTTTTTTTAATAAATAGAATGCTGGAGGGATGGGTTTGTATGACAGAGAATACAACATCTATGGAACAGTCTTCCACTCCACATAAAGCAAATTACTTCTCTTACTCTATTCAAATGTAATTTGAATGAATGGATGGATATCAGTAAATTCATACCCAATTTATCACCTCTATCCCTTGTGGATAGGGAACATGTAAATGTTCCAAAGTATCTTTGTCTGAGTCATCTCTGGTTATTCATATGCAAAATATAAGGGCTAAAAACTACAGAGACTAGACTTCTTAAGATCAACACAAACCAATAGTCTGGTAAGTAACTATGAACCTATACAAATTTGCAAAGACTGTTTTGTGTATAAACAACCACAAATGGACTGCAACTTTGTGGATGTGAGAAACTCAGCAGCATGATTGTTACTTTGTAGATGCCCCTAAATTAAGGGTCCCTATTCGAATTATATGCATGCCTAGAACCCATATATAAAAATCAGAAATTACAGATTGCAAAAACTATCCTAGTCTTTTGTTAAGTGCTAACAACACCACTTATTGCTAAGTGCAGCAAGTAGAATAGGGAGTTTGCATTAATCATCAGGTTGCCAGGACAATATTTATGTCTCTGGGTGAGTTTTAACCTCAGATATCACTGAAAGCCATCTTTAGTTTTACATAAAAACAGCAAATAACAAAATTGATGGTGTTCTGTTAGTGAATTAAGCCACCTTGTATTAGGTGTGACATGGTTACCATTGAAACAAGATAAAAAAACAACAAAACACTCAAGCAATTAGTATTAATAAGTAAAATTCTAATATTAATTTAAATATGCACACACACACACACACACACACACACACACACACACACACACACACACACACACACACACACACACAGACACACGTGTGCGCACATGCATGTAACATACACACTTACTCACATGCATACATTCTGGCTATTATTACATCCCATCAGTGCACTGGTCATTGAGGAAAAAACAAATCAAGCTAGTATCACTAGTAAAATGTGTCAGTAAGGTTTACAGTGCACCACAACATTATGTTCCTGCCTAAAGGAAATACCCTAATAAGAACAAGAAATCAAAGGCAGCACAGCCCTGCAAAATAAAAAAATAAATAAGTCATTAGTGAACCTATTAAGTTTGACTTCTCTTAGAATATGAAGATTGAAGAATTGTTGGAGTTATACTTGTGAGGGTCGTATAAAGCCGAATTCCCTGTGATTTGTTAGGGGCAATATTATATGTTCGAAGTTTCAAAACATCAACGCTCATATAATTGACCCTATATGAGCAAAGTTTTAAAACTTCGAACATATATGAAAAAATAAATAAAAACAAAAACAATATACCTGAATGCTCTGAGCAGGGGGGCAAGCCCCACTGTACCCCCACATGCACTGCTACTTAAATATACCAACTTTGAGATTACACAACAGTGACGTGAGATTGCTGTAGGGAATATTTCCCTTTACTTCACTGTAGTGCGATCTCAGAGTTGGTATATTTACATAGCGGGGGTGTGGGAGGTGCAGGGGATCTTGCCCCCCTGCTCAGAGCATTCAGGTAGGTTGTTTTTGTTTTTATTTATTTTTTCTTATATGTTCGAAGTTTTAAAACTTTGCTCATATAAGGTTGATTATATGAGCATTGAAGTTTTGAAACTTCAAATATATAATATAGACCCATTTGCTAGACTACTGAACTTAAGGGCATAGCAATAGCACTAGGTAAGTAATCACTAGCAATAAACACCATTAAGAAGGCACACTTAAAAGTTACCCTTCATGAGTACTTAATCTTGCCCATGACCAAACCTGACATCACAGTCAAGATAAGTCTTTTATGGATAACCAAAAGGTTCACTGAAGCTACAAATCACTACCTGGAATCAAAGATAAAAATTTTGAATATAAACAAAGATCTGTCAACACATTCCACACTGACAAACCAAAGGCCCGCTCCTTGCTATATTCTCTATCTACTTTTCTTATTCAAATATATAAAATGGACACCTGTCTCAAAGATTGGTCTTCTTGAGCCTTCCATTACTTATGGTTAGCCAGTTGTATGTTTTCCACTGCTTGCTCTTCCCCTTACTTGCTTTTACTATCTCCTGTTGTCCTCCTCATTTATATAATGAAATGCTTTGGCATTTTACTGTGCTGGTCCTTTGTGGCCTGCTCAGGCTGCTGGGGTTGCTATTATGAAGAAGTTTGTTGCAATGTTGAATAAACATAGCCGTGGGCAAGCCACCCTACTGTTTTGGTCATTTTGGTTATTTGACCTGTCCTAGCATAGCCCCGTCATGCATTACTGCAGTTCAGTAGCATGACTGCTACAACTAACTTTTTTGTTCTGAGTTACTATGCGGCCCTTTTATTGGAATGCCAGTTCTACGCTGGTCCTTGGACGTACCTAAGGATCATAGGTCACTCTACAAGATCCTTGATATTTAGTCCTCTAGCATGGTAAAGCAAATGTTTCTAAATACTCCCATTAAGTCTCATATTTCTGGGTGTGTTGAGGTTGAATTCCATAAATCTAGAAATATATTGTAATGAAAATAACAGTTTATGATTTATAAATCCTGCATTGCTTGTAGCTTCTTTGCATTTATTTTTAGTTTTAATGGTCCTAAAGAGTCCAATGGACTTTATATTAAAAAGGGTGACTTTGAAAATATAAATGAAGAATACTAGGAAGGTATTAATGTAGAGGAAAGTGAAAATGTATTAAAATGTTTTATTAAACATAAGTTTTTTGAATATAAATTAAATATACAGAATAATAGAGTCAGTAAAGGGAAAGGTATAAGACTACATTATGAGAACTTATTGGGTGGATGTATGCTAAAAGGTAAGCAAAGATAAAAGAGATTTTTGGCAAGAAGGAAACCAAAAAATAAGGCTGTATTACAAAAGAGAAATTTGTACGTAGGTTGTCTTTACAAAAATTGCCATCAAAGATTCCAGATGAAGTATAAATAAGTTTCACAGAGCATATTTTTTGTGAAATAAAGTAAAGGGGAAGAAGTGTTAAAACATGCATCATTCACATTTTTGGTTTCTTTTGTTTGATAACTTTAGGTTAATATAGTGTGTAGTGAAACGGAAAAGTGAAACGAAAGTATGGAAGTTTAACTCCGCCCACTAAGGGTGGAGTTTGACTTTTGTACTCAATTTTATGTTTTAAACAACATACACACACGCATGCGCGCACACACACACACACACACACACACACACACACACACACACACACACACACACACACACACACACACATTAACTAAATAATCCCCCCCCCAAAAAAAAGAGAGACAGGAGATAGACTGAGAGAGAGAGAGAGAGATCCTATGCTAGACACACATACACACACTCATTAACTAAATACCCCACAAAAAAAAAAAATACAAAAAGAGGGACAGGAGATAACAGATCACGAGACAGGGAGGCATCTGATGCTAGACACACAAACACACATACACACACACACACACACACACACACACACACACACACACACACACACACACACACACACACACACACACACACTCATTAACTAAATAACCCCTCCCCAAAAAAAATAAAAATAAAATAGAAAAAGAGGGACAGGAGATGTCCAATGCTACAGGGACAGGAGATAGCAGATAGAGAGAGCGAGAGTGAGAGCAATCTTGTGTGAGTGAATGCATTTATGAAAGCAGAAGAGACTGTGTGTGCGAAAGATCGAGAGAGTGAAAATAATCCAACAAGGCTGCCTCTGTGATACACAGTGAGGAGTGAGAGTGAACAAGTGATCCTGTGGCAGCAGTGAAGAGGTTTGCACATACCTCTCAAACTCTTACAGCAAGAAATCTGGACAAAGCTATAAGTAGAAGAAAAGACACCAGTGTCAACCTATCCAGGTGAAAGAGTTCAAAAACAGAAAAAGTCCAAAGAATAAATCCACCAAAATAAACGGACTCTCATTTAAATATAAAATGACTAACTAATAGGTGGTCATGTGACTGTATTCCTTGAACAACTTTTAAAGAGACATACAAACTGGAATATGTATACATATATATCTGTGTGTGTGTGTGTGTGTGTGTGTGTGTGTGTGTGTGTGTGTGTGTGTGTGTGTGCACTCACGTGTACGTATATCTAAAATATACAAGAATATCTATATGAAAAATGTATATGAAAATATATAAAATCATATATATATAAAAAGCTGTATATATTATGAAAACATTAAAAAAAAATATGTATATATATATATATATATATATTAAAAAATACATAAAAGACATGAAAAAATAAAAACATATTACCTATTATATTTAAATAGGAGTGTTTTAGCTTTAAGTGTTAGCATCTGATGAAGCAGCTCAGTCTGTGAAAGCGCTTATGTGTTTTTGAATAAACTGGTTTTACCTTAGAGAACCTGGCTGTCTTTGAGTCTGTTTATCTTGTTGGATTTATTCTAAAGCTGTAAATAGCTTTAAGATATAAATAATTCTACATAGATGAAGACAATGCTTCATAATATAAATGCTCCTTAGTTCAAGTTACGTTATTCTACCAATCTCCTAAAGCGGCAAAGTGAATATTTTAAAATGTGTTCACAATTTAGGGCCTTCGGACTGATAGGTTTTACATTTACCCTTGATTCTGCTGTTTGGCTGTTGGGAACTGCTATGAAAAGAGGGACAGGGATGTTCAATGCTTTGTTTGGGCAGAACGATAGTGACTATTGAATAGTATGTCAGACTGTGGTGTAGGTAAACCCACTGTAAATTTACTGTGGAATTGCCCTAGGCAAACATATCAGTCTATCTATCCATCTAAAATAGAAGTAGCCCCCTATGAAAAATATTTAATACTGAACTGGTTTGCAGTTTAACGGTTTGTGTCCAGAAGGAAACCGCCCATCTGCCAACTACCCACCTATTCTAACAGCATAAGACATTGCATTTCAGTGTGACATTTTATTTAACTTAGGCTCTAAACTTGGAAAAAGACAATTAACACATACTTTTTTTAAAGATCATGCAATGCCATAGCATTTAGTGATTTTACTGTGACTTCTAGTACCTCAAAATATTAATAGGCATGCCACAACATCTGGGAAATCAGATACTGCATGGCATCTAACGAAACTAGCATACATTCCAGCTCTGACAAGCAGTAGGTACATCAATAACAGAAACATAATGGATTTTCCAGCATAATGTTTCAAACTTGCTGGAGCTCTAGAAATACATTGTAATTTGTATTTATGCTGACTGAACAGTCCTGCAATTATCTGGCATCACGTGAAGTTTCACGTCTAATGTGTGTGGTGACCACGCATTCATATATATATATATATATATATATATATATATATATATATATATATATATATATATATATTTAATCTGGTTAAAGTTGCACACTGTTTTCTTTTTTTCCCATTGTTTTGAATTATGCATGTTTATAAAATAAAATAATGTTTTCATTTTATCTAATTATGACAGAACTGTTGAAAGGGAAAGGACCAAAATAAATACAAATATAGTTGCATGTGGAAACAATATAGAAAGAAGATGAAGATATGATACATAAGATTATGTTGCAATGTGCATGGAATGCATAGAATTGAATGTGAATGAAATTCCACTGCTATAATGTAGCACAGCTGTAAATTGCTTTATTGAAAAATGACACATTTGTATAAAGACACATTGTACAACTGCTGGAAAAGAAAAAAAGATTACAGATAGACACATTTGGAAAATACAGTTAAAGTTACAGAAAAGTATTCATTATAGCTAGAGTATACTATTTATATGAACCAAAGTTTTAAAAATAATGAAACAAAGTTTAATGAGGAGGAGTTATAAACTGAACCATAAAATTTGATGAGAGGAAGATTCAGCAGTTATACAGTACACACACATGTACAGATGTAGCAAACAAAGACTTAAGTCAAGATTCTGCAGCTGTTAAAAACTGTCTGTATAGCAGTTGCACCCATAAGGGATAGATTGGTGTTTGACTAGTCAGATATGAAATCTCACATAATTCTTCTTTCAGTCTGTAAATAATTTTGGGCAGCAATAGAAATTTTTACAGACTTTTTGCTTACAGCTGAACCAAAAACAGGTTAAGTATCAGGACACCTTCATCTAGAGATGTGTGTGAGTAATTAAACATTTAACTGTCAGTTTTGTAATCAAAACTAGATAATACTTTGGGTATATAAGTTTGAGGCTGAAAGTGGAAAGCGATAGGGTATGCTATTTAATAAAATGTAATGGTAACCTCTGTAACCTGAACAGGAGTTAAAATGGATTATTTTGTTCAGTGTCAATGATTGTATGTTTTTATTGTAGTGAGTTTAACACTATCTCAGGGATGGAATATTTTAGCTGCACAAGTAACAGGCTGATAACAGTAGCCTTTCTAGTATCACAGGTTGATAGGCTAGATAAATTCATTTCTAACATAGCCTAAGTTGTGTGAAGACCCTTTCTACCCTTGTTTCCTCTTGGCTAACAAAAAGTTCTGCTGCTGACTTTGAGAAATGTGGAAGTTATATATCATATAAGATATGAATATTAATTAAAAATAAGATAGAAAAATATTTGCAAGCTCAGTCTAACAATCAGTTTGTTAATTCTGTTGCATCTAGTACCTATAAGCCCCTTTGCAATCTGAAACTTTGTTGCAGCATTTCATAATGGTATAGTTGCTAAAGGAGATGTGGTGCTTGACAGAAGGATGCTAAGTGTATCATCGGAGAACTAAGTGCTATAGACTTTGTTGGGTGCATGCTAAGCACTGTCTGAAGGTCAGTGATACTGGTTGTATCATAGCATAACTTCCTGATCTCTTTTAGTAATGTTTGACCTCTGAGTCTTACTTTCACTCATGACTATTGATGGTATAGAACCCATACTTCTCAATGTCTTAGAGTAAGAAATCTGGACAAAGCCATGAAAAAAGTGGTACAAATAGGGACAATTTTTAAATATTGCTCTTACAAACTTAGAAAGTTGATAGAATAACAGGTTTTGCATTAGCATGAATTTTCTGAAGGGTATGAAGTCTAAAACTGAAATATCTGTCATTATTTTTTAACTTCAATCTTTAATGATTTGCCACTAATTTTTCAGAAAGCCACAATTTTATGAAAACCGGACCAAAAATATAAGGCAAAAATCTGGACATTGTGCAAAAATCTGTACAGTTGAGAGGTATGGCAACTGCTCTTCATGAACAAACTTAGTAAGAATAGTGTCCAGGGTACAGCAGTCTCACCCCATGGCATTTATTATATTAATAGACATGCTGCTCAGTTACATCATTCTCCTGAACTTATTTTTTGTTTTCAGCTAAGAGGATTTCAAATTGCTTTTCAAAACATGGAGGGCTGTATTTGAGTTTTCCTTCCATCCAGACTTCTGCAGGGTAGCAGAAGTCATATTGTAAGTAGCTGATCTGTTTCACATAAGAAAAAAAAATGGTAAGTATAGTCTTAGGTTCATAGATTCATAGGAAGATACTAGGCTATTGGCCCAGAGTCACTTATAAGCCTAGCCAAGAATTTTGCCCATGTTCCCACAAAGTCAGCACCTGTTTCCCTCTGTCCAGCAGGGACACAGATGGGATCCCAGGGGTGTATTTTCTGTTTCCCATCCTGTTGTCTAGGTTCCTCTTAAAGAGAGCTAGTGAGGTACACTGCTTGCCATGGAGAGGGAGTCTATTCCACAGATGGGGGAGTTTTTGGGACACAAATCTATCCTGCCAACAACAGACCAGGCTGAGGCCTTGCATGAAGGGCTGTGAGAATGGAGTTTGACTTACAGATATGCAGCAGCTCCATCAAGGCTGGGTCTGAGACGACCTTTATGCCAGACACATGTCACCTCTGAGCAGTCTGTATGAGTCTGAGTAGAGGGTCAGGACTTTTAGCCTATCAGTATAGGATAAATGTTTGAGATGTTGGAGTTTTCTGCTCAGGAGCCTTTGTGGTCTGTCCAACTGATGCATCTGCTTGGCAAGGTGCATGCCAAAAGGGCCATTGTACTCGATGATGGGTCTGATAAGGGAGAAGTACAGGGATGTTATGACCTCCTTGTTCCTGGATGAAATAGCCTTACTTATGAAGTGGGTCATGTAGAAAGCCTTCTGTACAATGGAGGCAACATGATGGTCAAAAGTCAGGTTGCTATCAACCTGGGTGCCCAAGTCCCTCATGATTGATTTCATGTTTAGTACGTTGTTATTAATGTGATAATTAGTGGGGACACCATTTTCTCCAAAAGGGATAATGATGCATTTCTTCGCATTCATTTTGTGACCATGCTTCTGGCATCAGTCATTAGGTTGGGTAAGGCCCTCTTGGAGGATATTCACATCACGAGGGGAATTTAAGACAGTGCCAGCTTACAGTCATTTGCAAACTTGGTCAGCCAGAGACCACTGGTTTTGGCTTGGATCTCAGAAAAGTATATCCCAAACAGTAGAAGCCCCAAGATCGATCTTTGCAGTTTGCTTTGAAGACTGTGGTAATACATTTAAAACTGAGTTTGTTTCCTGGTATTGAAAACTCAGCACTGGAAAACTCAACAAATTATCAATTGCTATCTCATCAGGAATTCACAAACAAACCTTAGTTTTAAATTTTTCAAACTCAGCATTGTGGCAGAGGACAAGTAAGGCATTTGGACACACTGCAGACCATATTATTTGATGGAATAGTATTGTTTATCTTGCTCATCTAATCCAGAACAGTTGTGTTCCAGTGGCAGTCAGGAAGTGGTGTGAGAATAGGTGCAGCCTTAATGTGTGCTCTTCTCAGTTTACAACAGACTTGGTAAAACACAACATTAGCCATTATCAATTAGATTCCTGGTCACCATACTTTAGTTCTTACTCTATCGCTATTTAGTCTTCAGTAACGTTCTTGTAGCCTGTGACACATACCAATTTTATGGTGTGGGTAACAAAGTCATGCTCCCTCTTATTACTAAACAGAGCCTTCATGTTCTGCCAGTTCACTTTTCAGTAGAAAAGACTAAATAAAATCTTTAACTTTAAATTATACTTGTTTATATGTTTTTGCATTCTACCAAGAAACAGCTTAATAAGGCATTGTAACTTAACAGCTGCTGCAGCCTCTCAGATGTAGCCATCTTTCGTGGTGTAGCATAGCTGTCCTCCATAACTATATAACCCTTAGCATCTCTGTCAGTATTATTCCCTTTTAAGCTATGCCTCAAGGGACAATGTTACAGTGAATTATACAGAACAAGGAAACTGCTTGCTGCATAATCTACTTTACATTTAAAATTCACACCAAAAGTCATTTTAAAGGAATATTATCCAAATTTTTGCTATTAATAATTGGATTCAGTGGACTATGGTTTGTTAGAGAATGGCTTGGCTTACTATCCATCAGTACCCTGACTGGAGAATGAGCGTTCTCCAGCAAGGTATTAATGTACAAGTAATGCCCGCTGAAAAATTAGTCCATCACTTCATGGCAGCATATCAAGCCGCTGTGGAGCTCGGGCAGAAAAAAAGTAATGGCCACCATTATTTTATGCTCACTAAGCAGAGGTTCTGCTGTTTAGTGAGTGTAAAATGTAAAAAAGTAAATAGAAATAAAAAAAAAATCTATGAATATGCATTTATGTCTTTGTATGAGAGTGTATGTGCATATGAGTGTGAGAGAGAGATCGGATGAGGTACTATTTTACACTCGCTAAGCAGCACTTCTGCTGTTTAGCAAGTGTATAAAAAGTGTGTGTGTGTTTGTGTGTGTGTGTGTGTGTGTGTGTGTGTGTGTGTGTGTGTGTGTGTGTGTGTGCGCGCGCGCACGTGCATGTGCTGTGTGTGTGTACGTGTTTATATTGCTGTCTGCATGTGTGAGTGAATGTGTGCATGAAAGCAGAAGAGAGAGAGAGAGAGTGTGTGTGTGTGTGTGTGTGTGTGTGTGTGTGTGTGTGTGTGTGTGTGTGTGTGTGTGTGTGTGTGTGTGTGAGAGAGAGAGAGAGAGAAAGAAAGTGAAGTGTGAGCGTGATCGAGTGATCCCTGGAACATCACATAAGAGCTATGCAGACATCTTGAGCATACTTCTTGGCAAAAGACAGAGCCACAAATAATGAGGAAAGAAAAGGCTAAAAATAGGAATAGATTTTAAATATTGCTCTTATGAACTTATAAAGTTGCTAGAATAACAGGGTTTTTGTTGGCATACATTTTTCTGAAGCAGAGATGTTTTGTGTGTGTGTGTGTGTGTGTGTGTGTGTGTGTGTGTGTGTGTGTGTGTGTGTGTGTGTGAGTGAGGGAGACAACTACTGGCAGCAGCAGTAAAGAGGTTTGCATACTTCTGCCCCTTTCAGCTGAAGAAACTCTGGATGAAGCCTAAAATAAAGGGGGAACTAAGGCTCTAAAATAGAAACCGATTTTAATTAATGCTCTTATAAAATTAGCACACACCCTGTCATGCATTGTTGCTTGCTTATTAACTTGAAACTTTCCATTTCAATGATATATTCCCTGAATTTCTCATACGCCCATGCATATGTCAGGAACAATTTCTCTCTCTGAGGTTATCTAGTGTCTGTCTGTGCAAGATTTTAAAACAGTATGCTGCTGGCTTCCATTTCCCTGTGAAGGTAGGGAAGGACATCTCTAATCCCACAGCTGATGAATGTGCTAAAACTGCCATGACAATTTCATTTATAACAAGAAATAATATTGTTCCTCTCTACTCATCCCTCATCAGACCCATTATAGAGTACAACACCCCGTTTGGCATGTACCTTGCAAGACATCTACAACAACTAGAAAGGCCACAGAAATTCCTCACTAAGAGGATTACTGACCTCAACCAGATGCCATACGCAGACCATCTCAAAACCCCCCAGCTCTACTCTGGCACTTATCGCCTACTCAAAGGCAACCTCTGCCTAACATACAAAGCCATGTCAAACCCAGATCTGTTGGACATGTTACACTTAAAGAAACCCCAATCCCTCCAAGCCACATGCTTCAGGGACCTAAACCTTGACACCACAATAAACAGAGCATGCTGGAGGGATAGATTCCTATCCCAGAGACTTCCCATGCTTTGGAACAGACTACCCATGCATGTCAAGCAAAGCTGCTCATTAGCCTTCTTTAAGAAAAATCTCGACAATTGGATGGGGAATAGGAAATTCACCCTGGGGATAACTTCTGTGGCTCTGCTAGACAGGGGCACAGGAAAATAACTTTCTTGGGTGGCGAAAGCTAGGGGTCTTTTTTGGCTAGGCTTGTATAGGCTCCATGGCCAGTAGCCTAGTACGTACCTATGAACCTATGAATGTATAATTGGCATTGTTAATAAATCCTTCCCATGATCAGCTTCATTTTGCTTTACTCATCCTCATGTTCAGGCATTTTTTTCTTTAACAGCTTATATATTAGTTACATGGTTATAATCTATGAGTACCAGCAAAAGGTTCATGGAGATGGCTAAAATCACTTTAGAGGATTTATTTTATTTTTTTCCAACAATCTTTTTATTGATTTTAAACTTGAAAAACATATTGTAAATTCATGTCAAGCAACAACTTTTGCTACCACATAAACAAATAATTATAAATGATGCACACACTATATTACTAAATCATAATATGTAAAATAGCATCACAAGTACAACAATAGCATCAGTCTAAATAATGCATATATGATGACCATATAAGTATAAATTACCAAGCAAACAAAGTGACAAAAAGACAGAGGATAGTTCAACACAGCTACACAGAAGCATTCCAATATATTCTCACATTCATGCTGGTTACAGGCTAACATTCACTGCTGTATGCTTGCATGTGTAGTCTAGTTCCATCAAACTCAAGTAGACATTCTATTTTTATATATACATCCTCCAAGTTGGTTCAATGAAATCATACTCAGTGGTGAGTATATAAAAATTAGAGTAGAGGGAGCCAAATCTTCATGTTGAGGGATGTATGGGGGCTTCCTAAATAAAAATGGCATTTTTCAATCAATTGTGTAAATTGTTTCAGAATGGAAGAATACAGGTGAGTTGAGTTTTGACATTTTTCAGTACCTAACACAAGCAGCAATGCTTACAAATGAACAATAGCGAGTCGATGAGACATCAGCACATAGTACCCAAATTCTTGTAGAGTTCTATCCAGAAACACATTATAATCAACTAATATAGTACTTGTCATGCTATTTCCAGCTTTTTAAAGTGTTTCCTAAAATGTCTGAACACATAATGTTTCTTTAGATGTAGTAACAGAGTTCTGAAGAATGTTTTAACATTTATGATGTACAATGTTTATTACTCAGTTATAAGGAAGAATTTAACTGAAATGGCAACCATATTTAACAAAATGCAGTTGCCCTTGTTCAGTTGAAAAGAGGCATAAGAGTAAAATAGCTTGATTGCAAGAGTTCTCTTAAAATTATATTATATTTAATAGTTCTGGAATTCATTCATTCCTGTAGTTTCATAGTGGAGAGGCTTGACCAAAAACTAAGGAAAATGAGCTGCAAGCATTAATAGAAGGTGAGCATGTGTGGTTAAAATATTTTTTTAGCAGGGTCAGGTAAGGGTGGACAATGCCATGAATTGTGTAAAGTATAACTTCTAGAATTAATTACAGTCTATAAATGTGTGTGATAATTCGGTTCAGGTTAAAATGAAATGTAAAGCAAAGCCAGCATCATCTAAATATGAGGAATGGAGATGAAGATCTAGAAATATGGGTTAAAAAAGTAGATATAACAAAACTGGAAGTTAAAAAGCCTTACATGATGTGTAACATTTCAGACTTCTGAAATATCCATATAGTTTTTGTCAGTGTGTGTCCTGCCATGATATGCAATTTCTGTAATGTTTCTTAATTTAAAATCTCCACCATGATGTAATGTAATGAGGTATATTCTCGTCTCACTTTATTGCAATCTCACAATTTTATGAAAGTTCTTTGAAGACTTTGATGAAGTTTCTGCCTTTTCATCTAGGCTTTGCATTTTTTGTAAAACAGGCAAATGATGTTTCCTTTAAAGTAGAAACTTGTATCAAACTCCTGCCATATTGCATCAACATTTAGTTTTGTTTTTCCTTCCTCTCTTTTAAAAATGGTGTCTGGCTTACATTCAAAAGTGCAGATTTGGCAAATAACCTGCCATTTTGTAGTTTTCCACTGTCTTTAACAAACTTCAGAGGATTTCTGAAACAGTCGCTTCCAGGTGCACTCATTTGTGTAATTTTTCAGAATGGAGGAATACATGTGAGTTGAGTTTTGACATTTAACATGTGCATCACTTTTTACTAATGAGACTTGTCTTCTCTTACCACTGCTGCTGTTGAGCCCAATTCTAGTATGCCAAACTAAACACTTGGTATGGAAAATAAATTCCATGCCTTTGTAAAGGCATTAAGCATATAAGTATGTGGGCATAGTTACAGGCTGAATTCACATTTGCAATTAACAAGCAGTGTCTAGTACAGCAGAAACATTGACTTTTGTTTGTGACATAAATACAACTAAGCTCATAAATGCCCTAGTGGTTATGAGGCTAATGTACACCTACAAACCTATGATTTTCATTAGTGACTAAAATAGCATTTTCTGATCCAGTCTTAGTTTTGCATTTGTGTCAATTCTGGATGCTTTTTCACTCTTACATTACTTACTTATTCGTAGCATCTGATAGACTATTCTCAGGTCATTTATTTTCATATGTTGCTCCTTTTACCTTCTATTTATATACTAGTTTCATATGATTTTTCCCTCAGATTTTGGATTTTTGTTATGCTTAATATACACTCTCGATCGGGCTTTTCTGATACTTTCTGTACCCACTTATATATCAACCATACTAAATAACAATGTGTTCTAAAAAAGCCTAATGTTTCCAAAAATAACTTATGAAAGTAGTGCAATGTATCAGGCCCAATACTGATTTTTTAATATCAGTTTGACATAATCAATTCAAATGGATTTTCCCACAAAATCTTTTAGCTGCTTTTGTTGTTTTCTGATCTAATATCCTAGCTACCTAACCTGTATCCAAAACCTGTATCGGATTTTATTGGCAAGTCCTTACTTTTGTAAATACATTCTACTTTGTCAACAGTACTATTGGCTTCCATAAATGTCTAAAGCCATTTCCTTCATCTGGCTATCTAAGATTACTCCCACGTCAAAGCTAGAGTAAATAAATAAATTAAATAAATAATTAAATAGTTTGACAGTTTCCAGAATCTCTTCTCCTCCTCACACTCTAGGGAAACATAACTTTCTCTGTCTTATTCTAGTCTTAACAAACTTTATCTTGCTCCCTTGTTTTCTAAGAAGGGATCATTATACTACTGTCTGAATTTCTCATGACTTTTTTTTATTTATGTCTTATTTAGATAAGATACAGATACACCTAGACACATCCAAACAGTGCATCTGCATTTACAAATGCAATAAATGCAAACAGATATAATTAGAGTCACTTTAAAAACTGCAAACTAACTTGATTGAAAAAAACAACTTTAAATTCACAAAGGAAGAAAAGAATCCACACTGAAGCAAAAAGATAATGTAGTAAGCGCTTTTGTTTACTAGAATGAGTAAACTTCATCAGACAGTTACATACAGGAAATAAATGCTTAAATATAAAACAGTTCATGACATCATTTCCTATGCTGGAGAACAGTCTAAAAAGAAGTCCCAAATAAGAAAATCTACTCTTACATATAAAACACATCAAAATTCTATAAATGTTCATCTAAAAATGCATATACACATCTAAATATGTTTATATAAAAAAAAAATATATATATATATATATATATATATATATATATATATATATATATATATATATATATATATATATATATATATATATATATATATACACACACTAATATAAAATTCCATTCTATCTAAATAACGCTTTCAATTTTAGTACACTCATAATAGAAATTGTGTCATTTAATCCTGGCAGAACTGAGGCATTTCATTTCAGTTGCCACATTAGTTCTTTTTCTTCAAGTTTCAAACTAATTGGTCCCCCTCTATCATAATCATTAATTTTTTCAATAATCAAAAAGTGACTTTCATGTTCTGGAAATGACATAATATGTCTAGCTAGTGCATTATTCTTACTTCTTTTGCCTATGGCATAAAGGTGTTCATAAATTCTACTCTTTAGGGGTCTATCCGTTTTGCCCACATAAACGGCAGAACATTTTAGACATGATGCTAAATAAACCACCCCCTTGTATTACAATTAAATTTATTGGTGATATAATATTTATTGCCATTGACTAAAAATGAAGTTGTTACATTAATAAATTTGCACCATTTGCAAGCTCCTCATTTAAACATTCCACACTGTGGAAGATGACATTTAACATTATTAGATTCCAATAATGTTTTCAGATTTTTACCCTTTCTAAACACAACACATGGATGTTCATTTATGTGTTTCTTAATCGAGTGATTATCAAGTAAAAAATATAAAATTTTAAATAAGATGGATCTCAACAAGGGGGCATCTGTTGTAAAAGTGGTAATATAACTTAATTTACCAAAATCACCACCAGGAAGATCCATTTATTGGGTATTGCTCTCATCCCTGATAAAAATATTCAGACTAGAAACATCAGGTTCAAAATTAAATGAATCATTACATTCCTTAATGTTTAAAATGGGTGTAAAATAACCACAAGACCTTTTATTAGATACTTAATCAATAAGGTCTTCCACCATTCCAATAGGATACCCACATTTAATAAACATATTTTTCAATAAGCTACATACCTCAAAGAACTCATTCTCAATAGTAGTCATTCTTGCTGCCCTCACGAGCTGTCCCTTAACAACTCCTCTCTTTTGATGGAATGGATGGCAGCTAGAGAAATGTAAAACTGAGTTTGAATAAGTGGATTTCCTAAAAATTCTAGAAGTGAAACTATTAATTGAACAACTTTTAGTCATATCAACATCAAGAAAAGAAATGTGGTTATTATGAAATTCTTAGGTAAAATACAAAAAGTCAGTAAAGTTAGTAATTTTTTCAACAAAGTTTCCAGCAGGAGATTTAGCACCCTTCCAAAGGATAAAAATATCATCCAGGTAACGGGTGTACCATGCGGTCTTACTCTGAAATTCAGAATCTTTGAAAATAAACTGTTTTTCCCAATATGCCATAACTGTATTGGCAAAAGTTGCCCCACAGGGGGACCCCATGGCTACACCCGTTCTCTGCAAATAATATTCTTTTTGAATAAAAAATAATTATTACTTAAAACTAATTCAAGGAGATAGATGATTAAATCGACATCTTGTCCATTCATTTTTTGATCCAACAAGAAATCTCTAACCCATTCACACCCTAAATCTTGCGGGATAGAGGTGTATAAATCACGAATGAAAATGGTCAAAAAATTCAAATTTTCATCAAAGGGAAAGTTGTTCATAGCTTCCAAAAATGCCCAGGAGTATTTACATATTTGCTTTTCATTTTTCAAAACTTCCTTAAGTTTACTATCAACAAACTTGGCACACCCATAGGCAATAGATTGTCGCCCATCAATTATGGGACGAAAGGGGGGTTTAGTTAGGTTCTTATGTATTTTGGGTAGCCCAAACAAAGTTAGGGTCACCGGGTGGAGAATTACTAGGAAATTCAGAAGATCTAAATCAATACGGCCTTCAATGAATAAATCATTAATAAAACCCTTAATTCTATGGTATGCTCCATTTAGTTCATTAAGGGATACCCTAGTGTAGGCCTCAGTAGTTAATAATGATTCCATATTTGAAAGGTACTCTTCCTTATTCATAAATACTAACCCACCCCCCTTATTAGGTTTACAAATCCAAATGTTGACAAACTTCAGGTTATACAATACATCCTTCTAAAATTGGGTTAAATTATTCCCTAATGAATTAGGTAAACAACCAGTATTCAACAATGCTTTAAAATCATTCTCACATATTTTCTCAAAAAGCAAGATAGAAGGATGTAAATTTGGGTTAAAAATGCTGGCAACCTTAAAGTCCTTAATAAGACTTGAGTTGTTCCCCCAAACCACATTCAAATTCAATTTGAACTTGTAAAAGTTTTTAAGTCAATTAAAGTTCTTACTACGTCACTTCTCCTTGCAGGAACAAAGGTGAGACCTTTAGCAAGGGTATCAATAAGTAAAGGATCAGGAGTAAAAGAAGAAAAGTTATAAATCTTGAAATCCTGTGTGCTGTCCGTTAATATTTGTACTGTCCTTTGCTGAAAAGTGATATCTTCCATACCTTCAAATAGGACAGGAGAAGGGATTATCTTCTTCTCCTGTTCTGGAATTTTTTCTTGTACTGGCGTTGAGGCAAAGAATGGCTTTGTTGCCCCCCAGTGTTCATTTTTTGCGAACCTGAAAACCCTGCTGTTGATTAATATTGGTGGTATTGTTGGTATTGGATTTGTTGTTCCCATGTTTAGTGGCAAGTCTTTCACTTCTCCTCACCAGAGTTGTCTTGCCACTAGTACTAATTATATCATCACTATTATCTAAATCAACTCGAGCATTATTCCCCAAATTATTTTGTTCACTAAGCGAACCTGTATTTTCAT
Organism: Protopterus annectens; assembly: GCF_019279795.1. NCBI lineage: Eukaryota > Metazoa > Chordata > Ceratodontiformes > Protopteridae > Protopterus > Protopterus annectens. The sequence continues at coordinate 1,470,921,046 of NC_056731.1, forward strand.
TACCCATGATATTAGTTGGGGGTAAAGGGTAAGCAGATCCCTTTTCATATGCTAAGGAATCTCTATTAAGTTTTTTCACTTTATTTTCTCTAACTTTATTTAAGGCACTCTCAGTGCTAGAGAAAATTCTTAAAAAATCAAATTTATAGCATTGAAAATCATTATCAGCTCTAATAGCAATGTCAAGTTCAGCCAGTTCATCTTTCAGTATATCCATTTGTTTTTGATAGTCTTTCATTAAAACCTCAATAAATTCAATTCCCTGCCAGTCAAACAAACACAACAGTTCTTTATGAAAGGCTGAGTTCAGTATTAATCCTGTTGGATACCTCCATTGTCTCAGCCCCTTTGGAACTAGCTTTCTTTTAACACATTCAGATAGATACCGAACTTTGATTTGCAATTTTTTAAATTTAAACAACTTCATGTCAAAAACCTTCAGTTTATTAATTAAAGTGTTTTCGTTCGTAAAAGAATGCTCATTAGTGTTAGTTTGCAATGAGACATTCAAAAAAACGGAAGGTTCCCTAAACCAGTCACTCAGCGAAGGTAGAATGGATTGCGTACTTACTGAATGATTTTGGTCATAAATACCAGGTAACCGGACATTCGTTTCGTTATCCAGAGATGTTCAGACACCAGAGCAAGGTAAAGCAGGTGTATTAGAAGCACCGAAGGTCAGAAATCCCTGATCATGCAATCCAAGGGCAACCGCTCTAGTGCTAGACGCTGTCCAACCAGCCACATGAGACTGAGACAAAGCAACATTACCGGAACTTCCGGATCCTCCAGCAGAATAGTTGCAATCTGACTTTTCAGGCAGTCCACATTTTGCAAGAGAAGCTCGATTAGAGCTGTAAGTTTGCACATAGCATCAGGTTCAACATCCGAAACATGTCCCATGTTATTAGGTGACAAATTAATGGATTGAAAAAGTGATTGCGATCCAGATGCAGTACTTTTCTCCATATACAAACAGCAAACTAACTTGATTCAAAAAAACTTTAAATTCGGTATTTTCTACTTGATGATCACTCAATTAAGAAACACATAAGTGAACTTCCATGTGTTGTGTTTAGAAAGGGTAAAAATCTGAAAACATTATTGGAATCTAATAATGTTAAATGTCATCTTCCACACTGTGGAATGTTTAAATGTGGAGCTTGCAAATGGTGTAAATGTATTAATGCAACAACTTCATTTTTAGTCAATGGCAATAAATATTATATCACTAATACATTTAATTGTAATACAAGGGGGGGGGTTATTTAGCATCATGTCTACAATGTTCTTCCTTTTATGTGGGCAAAATGGATAGACCCCTAAAGAGTAGAATTTATGAACACCTTTATGCCATAGGCAAAAGAAATGAGAATAATGCACTAGCTAGATGTATGTCATTTCCAGAGCATGATTTTCACTTTTTGATTATTGAAAAAATTAATGATTATGATAGAGGGGGACCAATTAGTTTGAAACTTGAAGAAAAAGAACTAATGTGGCAACTGAAATTAAATGCCTCAGTTCTGCCAGGGTTAAATGACACAATTTCTATTATGAATGTACTAAATTTGAAAGCGTTATTTAGATAGAATGGAATTTTATATTAGTGTGTGTGTATATATATATATATATATATATATATATATATATATATATATATATATATTTATATATATATATATATATATATATATAATATATATATATATATATATTTATATATATATATATATATATATATATTTTTTTTTTTATATAAACATATTTAGATGTGTATATGCATTTTTATATGAACATTTATAGAATTTTGATGTGTTTTATATGTAAGAGTAGATTTTCTTATTTGGGACTTCTTTTTAGACTGTTCTCCAGCACAGGAAATTATGTCATGAACTGTTTTATATTTAAAGCATTTATTTCCTGTATGTAACTGTCTGATGAAGTTTACTCATTCTAGTAAACGAAAGCGCTTACTACATTATCTTTTTGCTTCAGTGTGGATTCTTTTCTTCCTTTGTGAATTTAAAGTCACTTTAAAAACTGACATGAATAATGAGAACCTTATACCATCCACAGAGGTGTCTTACTAAAAAGATACAAGGCCTAAACAACATGTGACACCTGGACCGACTAAAAGCTCTGTCACTATATTCAGTATCCTACAGACTGCTAAGAGGTGACTTTGGTCTGGAATACAAGGCATCCTCTGACCCATTACTGATGGCTTTACTGCACATCAACAAAGTCCAGAAATACTCAGTCCAGAGTTCTAAACATCTTCTGTAACATCAACTGACTGGTTGGGAGGGACAGGTATATTTTGTAGAGGATACCCCTGTTATGGAACACACTCCACATTTACATAAAACAAAGTTTATTCCTGTCTGTATTCAAGTACAATTTAGATCTACTGAGTGGAACCAGACTATTTATCCCAGGACTGCCCCTGTAGTAAAATTGGATAGAGGTAGCTCCTAAATGATTTATCCCATGCATGGGCCCACTTAAAGTATTTATAGTATGATCCCAATTATTTCTATTAGGGGTAATATATAATTGTTAACCATGGGATGGGCAAGACCAATCCAACACCTAATGGGATAGGTTATTTTGACCACAAAAAGGAAAACTGACTAGGGTGAAAATGTTCTGCAAGACCAGCTTGCCTAGTACTTACCTATGGACACCATCAATACAACCACATTATTTACACTTATGCGAAGCAATGAACATTCTTTCTGATAAATACAGAGAGTTGCTATATTGTGTCTATATCACGTTATTGAAAGTCTACTTAAGTGAATCAATAAAGGTTGAACTTTATTGATCGATTAAGTAAAACATCGAATAACGTAAAAAAAAACAAATTAAAGCAAAAAAAAACAAACTGGTGTAGGCAGGGTTGCAAGCCCCCTTGCACCCCCCCCATGAGGGGTCTGCACCTCCACACTCCCTACTTAAATATACTAACTCCAAGATCATACTACATTGAGGTAAACGGAAATCTCCCCTTACAGAGATTTCTGCTTACTTGCGCAATGTTCTTCACTTTCGATATTGTCGTGCCGACAATATCAGACTCAATATTGTCAGCTTACGACAACGTGAAGTAGACCCGCTAAATCAGCCATACTATTCATCACACTGAACATCTTACCAAATGTGTAAAGATGACCCATTAATGCCACACACATATAACTTTTCCTGTAATTCCCTCTGTTAATTAAGCAACACTTTAATCTAATTTTAGTGTAAATCTTATTCTTCTGCCTTTAATCAATATGTGCTGTGATGACTCTCATATAAGTTCTTATCTTGTTCTCCTTCAATTATTTATTTATTCAACATTTGTTAACCGGGTTGGTCCAACTGAGCCAGACACCCATTTTCAGTGGAGACCCGAGGAGAAAAGCTCCAGTACAGAGAAGTACAGTAACATAAGCATGATAAACATATTTGTAAGTACAGCACAAATCTTAAAGGTTTTGTGTACTACATAAAGCAAAAAGTAAATAGACAATACAATACAAATATATATAGTACAGGTACAGAGAAGACATTTAAAGTAGAGATGAAGTATATACATATTTATATGTGATGAAGTAGTTAAGCTTGTGGGTCTAAAATTTAGTAAAACTGTGTTAAGGAAGAAAAATAAGAAATGGTGGAGTGCAATGTCTGTATGATGAATAGTGGTAGTGCAGTCGTGAAAGAGGAATTAGGTAGGGTCATGACAGGAGCAGCACTTTGTGTTAAATAGGAGTAGTCTAAGTTCCTTTTTGAAGTGACTGGGGTGAGGGATGGATCTTATGTCTCAGGAGATTTTATTCCAGGCTTGGGCTACAGAGCATTTATATAGTAGTTTTCCAATGTTTTTGATAAGTTTATAAATATTGAGAAGTTGCTGATTAGAAGTATGGAGGGGATGAATGGGTGTGTAATAAGATACAAAGAAGGAGAGAGAAGGGCGGGAAGATGGTTTATATAGTACTGTGTGATTTGAAATTGTGATAGTAGGAGTTGTTGGGGAAATTCCAGCCATTGAAGAGAGTTGAGTGCAAGGCAGTGGTGAGAGATGTGAGGAGAGTTAGTGACAAATCTAGCTATTTTGTGGTATGTTTGTTAGAGTTTAGATAAGACTGTTGATTGTAAATTAGTTAGGATTGGGACAGCATAGAGCAGGGAGGGGAGAAGGAGAACCTGAGCCAGGGAGAGTCTAGCATTTGAGGTAAGACAATTTCAATTTCAGTTTAGTAGACCATTTTTTGTGGGTTTTTTAATACTTTGAAGGACATGCAGGTTAAATATTAGTTCATCATCTATGATGGTACCTAAGAACATAGTGTGGGGTTCAGGTTTAATGGTGGTCTTGTCAGAGGATGCGATGACAAAGGTTGCATTATGCTGAGAGAGGGAATGAGAGAGAAATACCAAGAGTTCAGTTTTTTTTAGGGTTTAAGATGAGCTGATCATCAGAGAGGCACTTTTCAATGGATAGGAAAGAGTCTTTAGTGAGAGCATGGAGGTCAGAGATATTGTTGGAAATGGAGACGAGCATAGCATCATCAGCATATTGAATAAGGCAGGATTGTTTGCAAGAGGTATGGAGATCACTGGTGAAAATATTGAACAGAAGGGGGCCCAGGATGGAACCCTGGGGTACACCAGATTTAATGGTTAGGAAGGGGAAGCAGGAAGACAGCCACCTGACAGATTGTTGGGGTCTATATTAGAACACCGAACATCCAAAATTTCAAGTGTTCTAATATCGACCCTGAAAATATCGAAGAAACAGAAAACCAAATTTTTTCCTAGGTAAAGAATTCGGTTGCCTGTTTCTGTTGCTTTGGTATTTTCAGTGCTGTGGTGGAAAGTTACGGGTCGGGTTCAGGTAAGTGTACGATTATGTGGACGTGAGGGTTAGGGCAGGTTAGGTGAGTTAGGGTTAGGGTTAGGGCGCGGGTGAGGTGACTGTGCGATAGAGATGGACCTTAGGGTTAGGGTTTGGGTTAAGGTATGTGGATAGTTAGTGGTGTATGCATAGTTTAGTGTAGGGTTAGGTGTAAGAGTTTAGGTGTATGTGTGTGGATTGCTGTTTGTTTGGTGTACTTGTGTTGTGTGTATGTGTTTTGGAACAGTGATTTTTTTCCCTAGGAAAAAAAAATCACTGTTCTGAATGTTCAGTGTTATAAATTTTCAATTCATAGGGTTCGATATTAGAACACTCGAAATTTTGAATGTTCGGGGTTCCAATATAGACCCGATTGTTGACTATTGGTGTGGTAACTAGTGAACCAGCCAAGTGAGGGACCAGAGAGATTGAAAAGAGCTAGTTTTGATAAAAGTATAGAGTGAGAGACAGTGTCAAAGGCTTTGGAGAGGTCAAGGAAAAGACAGGATACAACTTTTTTATTATATCTTGCCTTAGCTACAGTATGAGTAAAAGATAAGAGTGCAGTGGAAGTGCTGTGGTTTGGCCAGAAGCCATGTTGAGTGGGTGTTAGAAGGTTGAGTGGGTGTTAGAAGTTTTCTTGGAGGAGAAAATTATGTTGGTTTTCCAGCTCATTGCTCCATTCCAACCTTCTTTAGAAATGTTTCTTGCCCACCCTCCTTGGTATAACATCTGGGTTTTCTCACTATATATTCATCCTTGCTTCATGCCTCTTGTTCTAAGTAAAATACATTCTAGATTTTTTTGGGATCTGCTTCATATAGATTGCCTCCTGTTGTGTAATACAGCATTCCCCCTATATCCTAATTTCCAAGCGTTGCCAACACATATATGCCATACTCATAGCCCTTCCCCACATTTTAGTACACTCCACAGCAGACTTCAATGCCTTACTTAGCTGTACCATAATTCTGAAATAATGGTGTAAAATTTGTAACAGCCAGTTTAACACCATTGACAGACTGAATACCACTAACCCTGAAAATATATTCTTACCTCGGAACTGATGAGAACTCTACTAATTTTAATCTAAATATCTATTCCTCACACATGCCCCATTTTAAATGATCTACTCCTTGCACCTGACCCACTATAAGTATCTACTCCTCGTGCATGCCCCATTTGAATCTAAGTATTCAATCCCTGCACATGCCCCATTTTTGTCTAAGTATCTACTCCTCACACATGCAGCATTTTAATCTATCTACTTCTCACACATGCCCCATTTTAATCTAAGTATTTCTGCTACCTGCCTGTACTGTTGTTTAACCAAAATTCTGTAAAGTTTTCTACATCTAGGATCCTCCCCATCATCTTAGTATGAACCTTATTTATCACATTTAAAGAGTTTTCTTTGGTGCATTCTAACACCCTTCATGGATGAATCAGGGCTTAATGCTCACCCTTAGCTGCTCAGATCTTAACAACTGTGAGAATGGTAGGTTACACTGTACTCTGAAATTCTTTGATGGAGATGGAATCTGTCCCTCACCCTCTTTGCAATTTTCCTAATCATACCAACTTTAAATCTCACTTGTTCTCGCATATATCCTCAAAACAGGCTTGTCCGTGTCACTCTCCTACTTAATTCCCCTCATATCCTCTCATTACTACCAATTCACCCCACATTTCACTACTGGACAATTCTCCTACTTCACCTGGATGACCTTATTTGATAACATTATTTCTGGACATCCAACATTTCACATCTGCACTCCATTACTTGTATTTCTCCTCACAATGACTGTTTTATTACCCAGTCTGTACTATACCGGTTGCTCACCACAAGAATTATGTTATACTGCTCTGTGTATATTTTTATGCTGCATTATGATGTTCTTTATATGTATGTATGTTATGTGAAAATCTTGTAGTATATTTCTTACGTATAATTTATATATTTGTAATTTGTAAGTTTAATTGTCTGTAATATGTTATTTGGAGCTTTTCTCCCTGGGCCTCCACTGAAAACAGGCTCTTCTTGGCACAGTAGATTTCCCTGGTCATCAAACTGAAATAAATAAATACAATAAATCAAAATTGGGTCAGTCTATATAATCTGAAGGCACCCCTTGTGATCTATATTTGATGAGGAAGACATTCACTTAATAAAAAAGTATGTGAGGTTTGTAGGATGTGGGTGGCTAATTTGAGTCTGATAGGTTAGGCAGGAAGTAGGAAATTGTCAACAACAGAATTTTAGGTCATGAGTAGAGCAGGGAAAGGTGGTAGGGCTATTTAATGTTGGGAAGGGGGAATGTTCGGTTTCTTGGCATGGACATTTAAAAGGATAAGCAAATGGATTCCATATCACCAGTGTTTTTTTTAAACTTACCTCCAGTTATACCCCTCATCTCCAGGATAAGAACCTGGACATAAACTGAGGAGACAAGACTGTCTAAGTTATGTTAAGTAGGTTTTGCTGTTGGGAAAGATAGGTATGCTAGGATGGACTGCTAATATTTGTAGTGAGATGAGATTCATAGGTTCATAGGTTTATAGGTTCATAGGTGTGTACTAGGCTAATGGCTCTGGAGCCTTTACAAGCCTAGTGCATAGAAGTGCCCTGGCATCATGCCGTCTGACGTAAGTTCCCAGTGCCTCTATCAAGTAGAGCCACTGGAGTGATCCCCAGGGTGAACTTTCTATTTCCCATCCACTCATCAAGATTTCTCTTGAAGAGGGCCAGTGAGGTGCTCTGCTTGACATGTATGGGAAGTCTATTCCAGAGCATGGGCAGTCCTGGATTATGAACCTGTCCCTCCAGCATGTTCTGTTGATTGTGGTAATGAGGATGAAGTGTCTGGAGCGTGTGGTGCAGAGGGATTGGGATTTCTTAAGATGTAGCATTTCTAACAGAGCTGGGTCAGACATGGCTTTGTAAGCCAGGCAAAGACTGCCTCTTAGTACATGATATGAGACAGAGAATAGCTGGAGTTTTTTGAGTCTGTCCATGTGCGATATGTGTTTAAGGCCTAGGATCCTCTTCATGAGGTACTTTTGTGGCCTTTCCAGCTGTTGCATGTGTCTAGTAAGGTACATGCCAAATGGGTCATTATACTCAATGATTGTCCTAATGAGGGAAGAGTAGAGAGAGATGATGACCTCCTTCTTCCTAGATGCAAAACCCTTGATAATAAGATGTGCCACATAGAAGGACTTTCTGACCACAGTGGCAATGTGGTGCTTGAAGGAGAGGTTGCTGTCAACCTGTGTCTCCAGATCTCTTATAACGCCTTCAATGTTCAGTGGTCTACCGTCAATGTGGTAATTAATGAGAACTGAGTTTTTCCCAAAGGGGATGATGATGCATTTTTTTGGCATTAAGTTTAAGGCTATGGTTTTGACACCAGTCATTGGTCTCAGTGAGGGCTTTCTGTAGGATATCTACATCACTTGACGAGTTAATAATGGCTCCCAGCTTGCAGTCATCTGCGAACTTGGTCAGCCAGAGTCCCTCTGTTTTGGCCTGGACTTCTGAGAAGTAGATGTCAAACAGGAGAGGACCCAGGACAGATCCCTTTGGGACTCCATTCGTGACTGGTCAGCAGTCTGACTTGGAGTCTGCTACTTTCACACTGTGGGTTCTATCTGTGGACAACTTGCAACCCACCTAGTGATATAGGGGTTGATGCCAAGTTTGGTGAGTTTATCAATAATTCCTGAATGGGGAATGGTATCAAAGACCTTGACCAGATTGAGGTAGATTGTACAAACTGCCTTCCCCTCATCTACAGCTCTGGTGACTGACTCAAAGAAGTCAAACAGGTTGAGCAGGCATAATCTACCTTTCACAAAACTAAATTGCGTGGGATCTAGAGTTTGGAGAATCCGTATATCCTTGTTAATTAGGTCCATGATGATGCTCCATAGCCTTACACATCAGACTCGTCAGGCTAATGGAGCAATAATTCCCAGGGTCTGTAGTTGCTCCCCCTTTATGGAGAGGGATGACTGCAGTGTTGTGCTACTTAAAAGGAACAAAGCCTAAGGTAAGGCTGTGACTGAACAGGGCACACAGATGATGTGTCAGTTCACTTTGTAGTTCATGTAGAACACATCCGGGGATATTGTTGGGTCCCATGGAAGCTGTATTCTTGGCCTTGGACAATGCAGCTTTAACCTGTGTTGCAGTAATGCTGGGTGCCTGGCATTCCTCTGGTATTGTGATTGGTTTTTTGGGGGGGGTTAAAGTTGGCACTGAATCTGTCGGTCAGTATGTTGGCAATATCTGTTGGCTCAGTATAGAGGTACCATTGTGCAGTAACTCAGAGCAAACCTGGGTATTGCCGTGGAGATTTTTGAAATAACTATAGAAGGCTTTGTGGTTGTTTTTAGTGTCTGCTGCAATTCTGCCTTCATAGCTGGCTTTAGAGGTTTTCATGTGGGATCTCAACTTTTTGTTGAGGCTAATAAGGGAGTGTTTCCAGTCTTGGGACTTCACCTTTTTCTACAACAGTTTCTTCCTTGTGTTTTAGTGTTTATTAATGGCACTGGACCACCAGATTGACTTCCTTTTTTTGGAGGAGAGCATCTTGGTTCTGTTGGGTATGGCTAGTTTCATGCATTTATGTATGTGTTCGTACAGTGCATTGGTTTATGATTCGGCAGTCATGCATGTATTTTCCATTGACATGGGTGCCGTGAAGTTAGCCACCTCTGTTTTTAGGAGCCCAAAGTCAGCTTTGGAGAAGTTTTTCATGGTGGTTACCTTTGTGGGGGGTGTGAGTGAGATGTGGATTTCCATGGTAATTAGTTTGTGGTCGGATCTAACCAGGGAGGAATTGACTCCTGGTGTAGAGCAATGGTTGCCCATGCTAGTAATAACTAGGTCAAGGATGTTGCTTCCTCTAGTGGGGGTAAGAATAAGCTGGTCCAGAGCATTGGAATTAATGAATTCCAGAAAGCGTTGGGCCAGTGTATTGGTGCATGAGCATTTTCCCAGTTGATGGAGGGGTAGTTGAAGTAATCTAGTATAAGAGTATTGGGTTGGACCATAATAGTTTCCAGGGTGCTTAGGAACATGGAGTGAGAATCTTGGGACATGGTTAGGGATCAATAGCAGGCTACGACCTGAATCTCTGTTTTACCCAATATTAGTTGTACCTGAAGTATCTCAAATGCGTTATTCTGGGCTACATGTCTGGAGGTGTACATATCCTTTATGAATATGGAGACACCACTGCCTTTGGAGCTTCGGTCCATGTTCTGGGGCATGGTGACAGTGGTATGACTTAGGAGCGGTCTTGATGCAGCACACAGGCAAAGGCAGTAATATGGTCAGCTTGGCTATTAGGCTTAGTAGGGAATTAGTTAGGTAGCTCTGAACTATCTACCATAGAGCCGCCAGTGTGAGCTGGGCATGGTAGTCCCTTGATCTGGGTATGCTGCTTGGGTGGGAGGGAGAAAGTGTCAGGATAGTGGATGGCACAGTGCTGAAAAGCTAGTGCCTTGTGGGGACTGTTTCTCCATTCCATCCATGCTATAATAAAACAACGATAGTGGAGGACTTATGTTTAGTTAATACGCTCTCTCCCCTTAGCTGGTTGGCACTCTGTTTGGGTGTATAGTTCTGTGGTTCTTATTTGGCTGCAGCTGGTGCACAGTAGAGTTGTGATCTTAGGTTACTAGATAGGGATAGTAGGAAACATTAGTCGATAATAGCTGTTAACATTTTTGATGGATGTAATAAGTGTATGATTGTCTGAATTTGTTGATGATTTTATGGCTGGCTTGTATGGACAGATGCATGGCTCCAGCAGGTTTTTTTTTGGTTATGATGGGAATGCAGGGGGTAGCATTTGATTTCTGTGATGTCCCCTGGAAAAGGCCAATCAGTTAAGAAGGAAGGCAATAAGGAGGGTAGGTGCAAGATACCGCCTGATGATTTGGATGTTTGCAGAATGCCTAGGGTGGCTTGTAGATGGATTGCTCCTTGAGTAGTGATTTTTCAGATTGGCAGTCAGGATGGATGTTGTTGAAGGCAGATGGGCAGTTGGTTCAGCTTTTATCTTTTTTCAGTATTGCAGGCAGTCACAAAGCCCATTTATGTAGTAGCAGTTCTTTTTTCAAATAGGCTGGGAGGGATGGGTCTTGTTAGTGGCTGGTTGCAGTGACCTCAGTCATAGGGAGGGATTGGGATTGCCACATGCTAGATGCCAAAAGCGGACATATTACAGAAAATGACTTTGCAAGAAAAAACATACCTAAATCAAGCAAAAATGAGCTAGATTTCACCTTTTGAAAAACACAATTAAAAAAACACTGTATAACTCTGAGTTGTACACAGTGCTCCATATCCTGCTCCAGAGTTTCAAGTGCAGAATAACTGTTTTATCAAGATGTTAGAGGAATTTAGAAATGGCATGTCTGGTTCATAGGTAGGTACTAGGCTAATGGACCAAGGGTCTACATAAGCCTAGCCAACAAGGTTCCCTGGCTTACGCCACCCAAGAAAATTATTTTCTTGTGCCACTGTCGAGCAGAGACACAGAAGTGATTCCTGGGGTGTATTTCCTATAGGTTCATAGGTAGGTACTAGGCTATCAGCCCAAGGTCCTACATAAGCCTAGCCAACAAGGTTCCCTGGCTTACGCCAAGACATTCACAAGTAAGTTGCACTTTACCAAATTTGCTGCAAAGCACAAGTGCCCAGTTATGAATGGTCCTGAATAAACAAGGACAAGAGAAACCTTCATGTGGGATTGTAAGTTGGGTGTTCAGGCTTCATAAATCTTTCAATAAGTGTGACCATCTAAATATTGCCTTATGTGTGATGGGTACCGCAGAAGGTGTGGTTTCTGGCAAATCATTGAAAAATTAAGACACTTATACATGTTATATATTTGTGTGCAGACTTCATACCCTGTAGAATATTGGCTAATACTTGTTATTATGCAGGTTTCTGGCTTTTAAGAGCAATAGCTAAACTGCTGTCAATTTATGATCATTTTCATCCTCTCCTCAGTTCATGTCCAGGTTCTCATGCTGGAAGTGAGGAGTATAGTAGAGGTAAGTTAAAAAAAAACATTAATAATGGACAATATACTTTGAAAACAGAACATGATGACTGCCTTGCTGTGGTAATAAGGCTTTCTGGGGTAATACCTTGGACTGACATACATTATGGAAGCACAGTAGGAGTTATAGGTGGCCTAGGTGGTATAGGGTGCAAAGGAACATGAATGAGAAAGGGCAGTGGCAAGGTTGTTGGATGGTATTGGGTCTTAATAAAATTTAAGATGGGCAGATGTGGTTGTGAAGGTTCAGTGGGAATGGGGTATTGATTAGGAAGCATAGGATCGGGGGACAATGATGTTAATTGACTACTAATGTTGCCTTTTTTTCTTGCAGTATGGCAGAGGTCAAGCTGCTGAAGAAGGAATAGGATGCCTTTGTAGCTCAGACAGATGACTTTTCTCAGAAAAATTCAAACTAGAAGCAAGGTAAAGGTGTTGGGCATCATGAGCAGTCCAAAGAACAGAAAAGGGGAAGGGCAGCTGCCAGTGTAACAACCACACAGATAAAGTCTTGGACAAAGTTTTAAATGCAGTATTAAGAAGGCCACTGAGAACAGATGAAGATTTGATTGCATTGTTGCAAGAGTTAGAGGTGGAAGGTGGGTAATGGCTGCATAAGCTTTTGAGGGAGTATGGTCTAGTGGCAGTTCAGTCAAGCCTTGCTGGACAATAAGAAGAGAAGAACAATCAAATAGGTAATACAGGGACTGAGACAACAGTGCATTGCACTTACCATTAGGCAGTTTGGCCATGTAGATTGCATCAGATAGGAGTAGAGTGATCATCTTGGAGATTTGTAAGGATGTGCAGGACTATTAAATGGAACTTTGGAGTTCTCATCATGTTGCACATGCATAGGGTAAAAAAAGAGAATATTTAGGAGGGAGAATACATAGAATAGTTTGAGCTGTTGGATGTGGATAGAGCCCAAATAATAATGGGGGCTGATACTCCAGGGTGGAAAACATGATGACCACTTTGGCTGTTTTGTAAAAAGAATATGGCCATTTAGGTTTATGTCTAGATCTTGGAACATTTGGGTACTGGGATCTGTATATTTTATGACAGTGATATTGGAGAAAGTGCTGGTCAAGCTCTCCCTTTGTTGACCTATTTGTGACAATAAGAGAAGCTCTGAGGTTGAGAGAAGTAATGCCTATATAATCAACAATTCAGGAAGCTGACGTCCATGGATAGGGAGTTGAAGTGGGGGCATAGATATGCAGATACGTGGTTAGGGATGATGACGACTAATGAGGCAGGTGCAACAATCAGGTCAGAACAAGAGGTGCCATGAGACACGGCCAAAGTATGTTGGGCATTTAATGTATGCAGGAGTTTATGTACCGTATGCAGGTTTGCTCCCATCTGTTCAATCTGAAGAGGAAGCGAGGGTCATAGTGCAGCCCATTGCAGGCACAAGAGGAGTTGGAAGACAGGCCAAGGCGCATTTTCTTCTCAGCAGGGACAGAGAGGTGAAGTATTATATGAGGTGACTTTAGGGGTGAAGAGGCAATTTTTAGAACAGTGAGCAGTTTGCTGCTCTTTCAGGGAAGGGCCCGTATGTTGTGCAAAGTTTTCCCCTATTAATGTTGAAAGTTTTCACTGCAGTATAGAATTTTACCTGAACACGTCAGCAGATTTGGAATTAATAGCAGGTTTTAATGGGGAGCTTCTGTTCAGTCAAAGGTTGGGGGTTCTTTGAAATTATGACATAACTTACAATCAGTTAAGGGTCAAGAAGGAGTAGTCCAGAAAATGTTGGATAAGGACATTCAGGCACATAGAGTTTTGGGTCCCTTGGCTGACCAACTATTTGCCCCAATCAGGATTTCCCTGTTAGTGTTAGTTCCAAAAAAGAAAACAGAGGAATGTCATTTGGTTCACCATCTCTCTTTCCCAGAAGAGGATTCAATCATTGACCACATTGACAGGGGGATGGTGATGGAGCAGTATGCATCACTAAATGTTGCGACATGGGCTATCTGCTCTTTTGAGGACCACTGATTGCTAAAGCCTAACATCAAGACAGCTTTTTGATTACTTTTAGTGTGGTGGTATGATTGGTGCAAGTTTGGGAATCTATTTGCGAGGACAATTTTGTTTTGATAAAGCCAAGCCCATGGGTTGTGCATTAGCCTGTAATATTTTTGAGAAATTTATGTCAGGTTTGCAATTGATGTGAGAGGCAGATAATTCAGGGCAGAAAGCAGTTCATTACCATATTGATTTTTGTTTTATTGTTGTTAATTTGTGAAAGGACAAAGGGAGTAGCATCTGATTTACAGAGGCTTTTAGTGTTACTTAAGGAATTGGAGGATTTCTGTGTTAAGGAGAAACAAAAAGGTCCATCAGACGCCGTTGTCTTCTTGGGTTTACTGGTTGATGTGTCAGCAGGATATTATTGCTTACTGCAGAATAGGGCGCATAAATTTAAAGGGAAGAATGAGGTGCGGTTAACTTGGGTCAAAGGTAGAGTAAAATAGATAATATAGCAGCTCAGGCTACTGAATTTTGCGTGTAGGGTTATAGGTCCAGGCAAGGCTCTTACTAAGTCTTTGGCAAATTTGTTGAGGTGAGAAGGAGCTGAATCACCATAGAGTTAGGTAACAAGACAGTGAAGGATGATCTTAAGATTTGCTATCAGGTTTTGGAGCAGTATAATGGGCTTACCATGTGGCATAATGAGGGGTGTTTCAGTAGATTAAGAAGGTGAGGAAAGATATTACTTTCTTGGAGTGAAGACCATTTGAGCTGCAACTGTTGCATGGCAGGTGGAGCTGGTGAACAAGAAAGTAATACTTCATGTTGACAATGCAGTGGTTGTGCAGGAGTTGACAAGTATACTATAAGTTAGTTTTGAAACTGCTTTTGTTAAGAAAGTTGGTTTTGCGTTACCTTAAAATTGATTTATCTTTGACTGTATGTTAAATGTGTTGCCTAATAGTTTCTCTCTGTTTCATTTTTGCAAGGTCCAGGCTATTGTTCCACAGGCAGAGGTGGAGCAAACAGTAATTATAGATGAGCTATGGTGAACTGACAAATTTTAGAAGGGAGGATGATGCAGCTGTCTTGGGCACCATCCGGTGGGAAGACTTATAGCTCTGCATTGACAATGCTGACAATGTTTGTTGCTTTTGCAAGATCAGTGCCAGCAGGTGACAGAAATTGGTCATAAAATTGGTGAAACTGGTTCATAGGGTCATAGTCATATATTAGGTTAAAGAACAACAGGGCATTTATAAACCTAGCCATGCAATCCAACCCAAGGGTGTCCCTATATGTCATGGGGATTTATTAGGAGGAGTATGTTAGTTAGATGTTTCTAGAGGTAATGTGGGAGCATTTGGGTATTACTGTCTGCCTCTGTTTGTCATAGACATGGTCAAAGTTAAGCTTAAATAGAGTAAGGGATGGAATCTGCTTCACATAGATATGCAGCTTTTTCCAGAGCATGAGGATCCTCTGAGATACGTATCTGTCTTGTCAACATAATTACTTAATGTCACAAGGAAAATTTAAATCCTTTGTTAGCTGGTTTGTTTGATAGGTGTGTGGTGTACAGATGGTAGCAGAGTGCACTTAGTGGTATTAGGTGCAGTAGTGAAGTTTTCAGATTGTGTAGACTGAACAAAGCATTGGATGATTTTAAGGATTGTAAATATGGTTTGGCTAGAGAAAGGTGTTTACTAATAGGTAAACATTTGTTAAGGCGAGAAATTTGTAGGTTGTTTCATCTCTGAAAGAAATGTTTTGTTTTGTGGGCAATTTCATTGTTTTTTTCTTTATGATGGTACTTTTTTTTGTATTAGTGAATTGATAGCTGACTAGTAGTGGTCAGAGGTGTGTATAACTCAAGATGTGGTTTTGGCTTTCTTTCAAATTTTCCAAGTCAGATCTGGCAGGTAAAGGGCTGTAAGTGTGCTTGCAGAGGAATAGGGAGGAGGTTTTGTGTTCTGTATGTGAATGGATAAGGTGGTAGAGTTTGTCAGACTGGGATAAGCAGCTGTTGGTGCTTAGATTTTGATCTGACATGCCAGTGAGAGTTTGGCATTTTGATAGTAAGGAAAACATTAAAGGGTGAAACTGTGACTGATAGTAAATGCCTTTGTGTGGTCATTTTTGTCAGAAAATGCAGCTTGTATGAAAATATCATACTCTTGCTCAAACACTCTCCAGTTGTCTGCAATATTATTATCAAATACAAGTGGAGCTGTTTTTTGAAATCCGTCTGCCATGCCAACAAAGTATACTCAAACACACTGAAAAAATGGCCCCTGTAATTATGTACAAACATGCACACACAGCCAGCACCTGTAATAGCATTCAAATGGACAATATACCCTTCCAAATAACATACTTTATGAAATATGCTTTGAAATTGCTGTATTTTGCAAAATAACTGTACTGTAATACTGCACAAAAATGCAAACTCTCTATATACTTTGACTATCTTGAATAGCTTTAAGAAATGCAAAAAAATACATAGTATGAGCTACTATGAGAAAAAAATGCTGTCATTTTCCTTATTTTATTCATTTAATGCAATTTGGACCTTATTTAAAACATTTCCCATAGATATTAAGATATTTTCTCAATATGTCACCGTTTTAGACACTTCATTTACTTAGAAATTCATTTAAAACATTCTGGTGCTTAGTTTTGTATTTTGTGAATACAAAATCATCTGGGTAAGCTTTGCTACCTGAAATATGTTTCTGACCTGTTTTCATGAATTAAACTCGTAGTGGGGATGATCCATTCATCTATAGTCCTCCACCTTCAACTGAGTGCCTTCTCAATCTGGAATCTGGATTTCTGGTTCCCATTTCTGACACCATATCACTCATCCTATGTTATGATTCAAGATGAACAGGTGGGGCACTTTGTTTATATGCTTTATTATACACAAACATATCAGATGGATAGCAGCAACATACAATATAAACAAACTATAACATACAAGCATGCATACATCTCAACAGCTATCTACAAAATAGCAGTCTGGCTCGCATGTGCTCACTATTTATATACATGTACAAGCCCATGGAAAGCTTCTTAAAGGTATACATACATACTGATCTACAGTTATCACACATCATTATCATTTCAGCCTACTCTACATCCTCTGTAACTCTAAAATGACTTGAAGAATACTACCATGCCAAGATTATGTTTCTAAAAAATGCATACAGATTCACTTCACATTATTCTTAACTACATCTAAGCATATGCATTATGTAGGTAACACAATGTATACATACCTAATGGAGTATAATACGCCACTGTAGAGATATACTGTTCAAAATAAATGTGTCACCGCATTAAACAATGCACTAACTCTCATCCACGTCAGTTTGCCTAGCTACATATTTCTCTTTTTATGGTGGAGTACATTAGTAATGGATTTTATTTATTTTAATCTGTGCTTCAGAGATACTATTTACAGCATACGCAGCTGAATTGCATGCTACTCAACCAATCTTGCTGAGCTAGTCAACAAAATATAAAGCATCCATGTGGACTCCATGCTGTTTTTTGTGAAGTTTCAGAGAAGAGTGGAGTGCAAACACAAAGTAATCATAGACAGATTGTTAGCAGCTGCTGCCTTTTCAATACATTTGTCTGTGCTACAGGCTGAAGCCAATAGCCATAGACAGAGAAGCTGAAGACTTTGCAGGCCCAGGACATAGTACAGGAACTGTGCAACCTTTGTCAGCCTTGACTCAGAGCCAGAGACAAATGGAGGGAACCCATCCTAGTGAAAAATAAGGTATGTGTTGAACTTAAAATCTTAGCCACAGGTACCTTTCACAGACTACCAGGGGACATATGTGGTGTGTTATAGGCATCAGCATCCAGGATCACCCAAACATTCCTGCATGCTATGCCACAACATGGCAGAGAGCACATATATGTTACCATTAGTTTTGTGGAGAAGGTCACAAGAATGCTACAACTGTACCATGTAAAACAGTACCCTGAAGTAATGTGTGCCATACATCGCCATCAGGTGCACATGAAAAGAACACCCAGGGAACTAAGTAAGAGTTACATTAACAGTAAGGTCTACCACTCAAACAACTGCCAAGTCATGTGTAATGGCATGGGAATCATCAGGAACATGAATGCTTGAAGCCTTGTCAGTTTACACAACTCCCTTATGTGCCACATTTCCCAAATGCACCAGATGTGTTCTAAGAAGACATCTCACAGGCTCATTTAGGGGTGGATACATGCTATGCACTGGAGTCATGGCTGATGAAACCCATTAGAAATGCACACACACACACACACACACACACACACACACACACACACACACACACACACACACACACACACACACACACAAATATCTTAATGAGACACACAATCCAACCTTAATGACATAGAGCATGTTTTTGAGCTACTGCAGTCACAGTGCCAGTGCCTACATATATCTGGCCAAGGCCTCCATTACAATCCACTGACATGAACCACAATGCTCATAGTGAGTGCTATACTACCCAAGTTAATATTTTGGAAACTCCTGCAGCAGGATCAACAAAAGGAAGGGGAACACATCCTCCCAACAATGCCAAGGTCACCACTGACACAAGCCGATAATGAGTCAGAGGTGGAACTGGCATCTGGTGTAGTTGTAGGCAGACATAGGCATGTTCAGTATGTCCTTGCATTGGCTAGGAGGCAAGCCATAGCACACTGACTCACCTCCTAGTAGCCTAAAACCATCCTCCTACTTCACCATGCCTTTGTACTGGGAAAGCATTACAGAGAAAAGTTCAACAGTAAGGATACACATTGCAGTTTCTGACTTCTCAACCCCCTCTAAATTCAGCAACAGACAGGATGCTAAACAAGCAGAATAACCAGACCAACACAGTCTTATTAGTGCCATAGGAAGAACACACATTTGCCCCACACCCCACCCCCAAAAGGACAGCCAGTGCTTGTTTGTGACATCCAACCTGGCTTTCCTTAGCTGGCAACTGAATATCATATTATTCCAAGTTAATATCCTTTGACGTTGTAAGTGCAATGATATAGAATGATTTATACATTGTATGTCCTAGAGTACTGGTCAGATTAATTGCTGAATGACCAATGAACACAGAAAGGTAAGTCAGTGCTGTATATTTGCAAGCAAGAATCATAAGAGGTTGTGAAATCACAAAGTGCAGTATTTTCAAAAATAAACATTTCACTAAATGTGTAACTAACATGTAATGTTTTACTATAATTGTACACTCTGTTTTATTTGTGTACCGAATGAGTGTTGTTGCTTGTTACCAAGGTTGTTTGTGTGAAAAATAGGGTTAAGACACCCATCTTGTGTTCTGAATGTGCATTGGATGGAAATTTGGATTCCAGACCTATGTAGGCATATTTCATGTATACTAACATATTGTATTGTGTATTTCATACATTGATTTCTGTATCTGCCTGTTATTGCTTGTTTTTTTTTTTTCTCTTTATTTTTGGGCCACTGTTTGCATGGTCCTGTGCTTAGCACAAACAGCTTTGGCTATACTCAGCTGGTTTGCACACACAGCGGCAGTGAATAAACTGGGCAATTGGGCACCCCAGGTAGCAGGTGGGACCCAGACATCTAAAAACAGATATCAGGTGCATTCTATTAATGTGATTGTACCTGGTGCAAACATGCTATGTGCCACTGCAGTGCATTTAACAGCGTGAACCTCAAAATGAATACTAATCAAGGGGATGGTCATGTAACTTCTCCTGTGGCTGCAGACGTTAAGTGTCGGGCTGAAGTCCACATGTTTCTGGGTTTGACTACTAGAATTGCAGCCTTTATTTTACTGTTGTGACCTTGCATTAGATAGTAATGAAAGTAAGCATAGACAAGCATCTTTTTCATTCATCCTATGGCAACAGCTGTAATAGGACTACCATACATAAGGTCCAGGGTTCAAATACAGCAGCCTCTGTTCTTTTCTAAAGGTGTTCCACTTCACATTATACTCACTCTCAGTTATAGCAGTTGACCTAGGTTGTCGTATGTCATAATTATTTTCCTAATGGCTAACACACTAACATTGTCTAAGCTATGCACTTGTGTATTAATGTCTGTATTGGTTACCATCTCTGTAATGGTTACCATCGCACAAACATGCTGCTTGTGTTTGCATAATTGTAAGTGAAGCACACCATTTTCAAATGTTGCAAAATCAAAAAGGGTTCATTCTCAGTACCTGTGATAACTGGATTTCGTGGGAAATATCATTGTAGATTGGTCTTCATCTACATTAGTGAAATGAAGAAACACAATACAAACTTGAAAAAAAACAAAGGCAAGGGTTTACTCCAACAAAAACTGTATTAAAATTCAAAAGTCAAGGTTAGCGCTTTTGTACACATGTAATATGTGAACTTTTTCAGACAAAAAATAATTAACAAGTAGTCACATATATAATACACTCCCTCAATAACATCACACATCCAATTAAGTTTTTAAAGGTCCCACACATAAAAGAAACACACACAGCATAGGGAACATACAGTTAGATAAAAAAATATGTATATACATAACATCTCCTAAAAATGCCATCAAATAAATAATTATATAATCTATATTAAAATACAATTCATCTTTGTAAAGATTTAATTTTCAATATGCACTTAATGCAGTAAAATTCATTAAGCCATGGGTATGTAAAGGCATTAAATTTAAGCTGCCAGTAGAGCTCCCTTTCTTTCAAAAAGCCTGCCATGGCTCCCCTCGGGGTCCTTTTTTAACGTGGTCAATAATGAAGTACAGAAAATGGTGCCCATTATTCTCAAATGCATGCCTAGCCAAGGCATTATTCATATTCTGTTTATTGATACTATACTGGTGTTCGTAGATTCTATGCTTAAAATGCCTTTCAGTTTTACCACTATAGAAACTAGGACACAATTGGCATTTTGCAACATAGATCACTCCTACACTATCACAATAAAACTTACCCCTAATTTTCCAATGGCTGTTGTTAAGAGAAAAGGAACTGGAAACAGCAATACATTTGCAAAAATTACATCTACCACATTTCCACGTCTGCGTTAAAAAGGGGACAATCCCTTTTATTTTCCAACAAACTTTAAATTTCTTCCTCAACTGAACACCATTCCCATGTTCTCGGGTACTCTTGGACGGGTTGTAGACCAATACTTATTGATAATATCTTTCAAACAATACACAAATACAAAACTTAATTGGATTTGTGATGTCATTGAGGGAGTGTATTATATATGTGACTACTTGTTAATTGCTTTTTGTCTGAAGAAGTTCATATATTGCATGTGTACAAAAGCACTAACCTTGATTTTTGAATTTTAATATAGTTTTTGTTGGAGTAATCCCTTGCCTTTGTTGTTTCTTCATCTACATTAAACAGGGCTGGTGTTCATGGAGAGGTTTTGAGATTTCTGTCTCAAAGGTGGGGTGTACAGGAGTCCAAAGTGTTTGTAGGACTTCTAGTGAATGAGTCTGTTTTCTTTAATGGTTAGAAGAAAATATTTTTAGAACTTTGTACGTGAAAGAACTGAAATCATTACATTACTGAAAGAAAATGTAACAGACCCGTCAATATAAACTATATGTGATTGACTGAAATATTTGTAGATGATGTTTGCACTAAATATCAGATTCAGAAATATGTACATTGCTTGAGAGGAGCACACCACTCTTCCAAGTACCCACAAATAGTTCCCAAGGTAATTAATCTGAAGTATGCATAACCATTGCTCATACCCTTCTTCCAAAGTGCACAACCACTCTCCAAATGAGTATTCCCATTTTATCTATAAATACTTCCTGTACACAAATTGTTTCTTCAAAAAGGATTTAAATTATAATGTAAAGTTGTTTTAAGAAGTTAAATGGCATGCAATATGATTTGTGGATTTATTGTGTATTTTCTGTTTTGCACCTCTCTCCCTCCCAATTTTTATTATTTAAATGATGCATTTCTTTCTTCTTTATTATTTTGTTTCTCTTCCATTTATTTATTTATTTATTTATTTATTTATTTATTTATTTATTTTTTATACAAATTTAAATCCCTCAGGAGCAGCCCAGGTATGTGCCACCCAGGTTGGGAGTGCTCATTGTCTGCCAAACTGGGAATGTCCTCACAGGATCATGGTGAGGGCACTGATCCTGCAGGCACCCCAGCGTATGGCAGCCTGGAAAGCCTCACTGAAACAGAAGGATGTACTGGAGCATGTAGTAGACAGATGGATTCAGCCTGTTGAAGCCTCTCTTCAGCATGTTGAAGAAACGCTCTTCCAGTCGGTGCCAACCACCATGGCCACAGGCCCCTACCTCCTCATCATCAGGGTCCTTCACTGCACCACCATTTGGCAGTGAAACTGTTTTAGGCTCTGTGGACTAGGGCTACTGCATTATCTCTTCCTTGATCCTTCTTCCTAATCTTGTCCTTTATCCTCCTCTTTTTCAGTCTTTCTTATCTCCCCCTTTCTATTCTATAATCAAATCACCAGGATGTCCACATAAGGATACTATTATACAAAACATTATAAACCCCTTTGTTTAAAAAAAAAAAAACAAATATAAATGCTGCACAGTCCACAGCTTGCCTTATATCTTTCATGTTTGACTGTGCCTAGCCCTGATCCCCTGAAGTACTCGAAAACAAATGAAGTAATACACACCCTCTAGCTTTTACATCATAATTCACAAGTTCCTAATACTGAATTTTACATACTTTTGCATTTGCCATTCACTTATGCTCCTTTATTGTGAATGACCTATGCTGCCCTTATTTACATGTCTGTCTAGCAGCACTACTCACAGATAACTGCTAGGTAAGTGTGAAGTTCCAGACAATGGACTTACTCCATTGTAGTTACTCCAATGGAATTACTCAGAGGCTATCTCTGCCTAACATGCAAATCTATGTCAAACCCAGAGCTGTTGGACATGCTCCACCTAAAGAAATCCCAATCCCTCCAAGCTACACACCCTAGGGACCTAAACCTTGTCACCACAATAAACAGAAAATGCTGGAGGGATAGATTCCTGTCCCAGAGACTTCCCATATTCTGGAACAAACTACCTATTTATATCAAACAAAGCTCCTCATTAGCACTCTTCAAGAAAAATCTTGATGATTGGATGGGAGATAGGAAATTCTCCCTGAGGATCATTTCTGTGGCTCTGCTTGACAGGGGCATAGGAAAATAATTTTCTTGGGAGGCAAAAGCCAGGGTACTGTTTGACTAGGCTTATATAGGCCCTAGGGCCAATAGCCTAGTACCTACCAATGAGCCTATAAACCTATGACTACCAGCCTTGAATCAACAGACTGCAAATTTGAAATTCAAAAATAAGAACCAAAGTGATACCACTGCTTTTATTATTGACTAATGTGGCATATTTGTATATATTTGCCTAGCATACATCCCTATCAGAAATATATTTTCTCCCACCTAAAATACTGCAGTTTTATGACAATATTGTTTATGTGTGTCATAAGTTTTCTTAAATATTTACTTTGCACATTGCAGAACTAACACAATTTACTCAGTAGTTTAATTTCTTTGTTTTGATTTGTAACAGGGTTGCTGAGCTAATAAAATATCATATATTATTCATATACTGCAAACGTTATGCAGTACAGCTATTCATATGCAGACTGTGAAAAAATGTATGACAGATAACATAATGCCCATACGTTTTTATTCCAGGGAGTTTAAGGCGCTCATCTCCACTGTGTACAGTAAAGCCTAACAACCTAATTAGTCTGCTACGCCAGAAGGAGACAGACTAAGGTTTGTTGTCTCTAGCTTCGTGGACTTTTTAAAAATGGTATGCTGAATCATGAAGATTTATAAATTTAGATTGCTCAGCAGTGATTTGGTTATTTTTGTCAGCCAGTGATTAATGTTACTATTTTTGAATATTTCCTTAAGGCTAGCTTTAAAAGCACTTTACTTGTCTAACAGATCTAGCAGATAGGCACTGTACTCCTCTGCCATTAGTGAATGTTGTACTGCATTATCATCTTACCTCTAATTTAAAATAGTACCATTGCACATTAATGCATCACGTGAAACATATACTTACAGAAGAAGAGGAACATTATGGTATAGAAATGCTTTTCAGTGCTGGGAGTCTGTGCTCAACAGGCACATATTAGAAACATTGTATCAGTTTAAAATATATTTAGTAGTAGAATTTATAGGGTTCCTATTAGAACGACGAAAAGACATTTTGTTGAATGCATTTTCATCAACACGTAGGGAGAACAAGCAAAACAATGAAGCGGCTGTTCAGCGAATTCTTTCCCTGGGAAAGAAGTTGCTTGACCGCTTTGTTGCTTTGCCTGTTCTGAAGTGTAGTGTGGTCCCTTGTCCGGTATAGCTCCCGAGCATGATTGTGCAACAGTTACTGACCTTAGAGCTAAGGTAAGTGCATATGTATGAAAGTGTTTACTGCTTTTTATTGTGTGTTAGATATATGGTTGAGTTACGTGTGTATGTGTTTTTAGCTGTTTACTTTTGTTTTGGGGGGTAGGGTTAGGGTTAAGGTAAGTGTGTATGTGTTTGGAACTGTTTATGTAAATGTGCGAGAGTTACTGACCTTAGGGTTAGGGTGTGGGTTAAGGTAAATGCATATGTGTTAAAATGTTTACTGTTTTTTTCATTAGATGTATGGTTGGGTTACGTGCGTATGTGTATTTAGTTGTTTACTGTTTTTTGGGGGGGTATAATTAGGGTTAGGGTATGTGTGTATGTGTTTGGAAGTGTTTAATGTTTTTTTTGGAACAGTGATTTCTTTCCCTAGGAAAGAAATCGCTGTTCTGTGGTTTCGACATTTTCAGCTTTCACTGAATATGTGTCTGTGAAACACCGTTCACTGTTTTCAGCGTTCAGTGTTTTAATAGGAACCTGGATTTATAGTCAGCCTGTATAGAAATGTATAACTAATGATGTGGGTTATGTGATCTCTTAACATGCATGTAGCATGTTATCTTTGACGAGAGCTAAAAGAAAAAAAAAGAAAGAAAAACAAGACTTGAGTCTCAAAAGGCAAATTCCACACTTGTATGTAATGGGTCAGTTCGGCAGAAACTAAATCCTGACATGTAAATGAAGAACAGAACATTTTTGATCTGATTTTGAGGTATTACATTTTTCACTGTTGAAAATGTTTTAGTGCAACCACTCAGCGAGACATAGCAATGAAAGGCTTTTATTCACCATGTCAAAAAAATGGAGAGAATAACCTTAATATCTCTAACTCTTGGAACAGAAGATACAAGAAGTTCAGAGGCATGTGCAGGTGATTTACTACATGATGGTAATCATGATAAAACAGATTATAGGTATTTCACAGGGATCTGATTGCTGCTATAGCCATTGCTACGGTTAATATAAGCAAACCAGTATATGCATATAGATTTGTGTATACCCGCTATACCCTCAGTTGTTCTTTCATTGGCATCTTCTAATTTTAGATAAAACATCATCTTCCATTTTCTTGTTATATAACATTCTCACATCTTTTCTCAACAGTTCACTTATTGTCACAAACTGTACTTTATCCCATGTATCAGTATCACATTTGTTTACTTTATTATATTTCCTATATAATATCATATTCAAAGGTTTAAATCCTTCCCATCAATATTAATATTTTAC
Source organism: Protopterus annectens (assembly GCF_019279795.1). Classification (NCBI taxonomy): domain Eukaryota; kingdom Metazoa; phylum Chordata; order Ceratodontiformes; family Protopteridae; genus Protopterus; species Protopterus annectens. The sequence goes on from NC_056731.1 coordinate 1,470,946,690, forward strand.
ACTTTTCCCAAAAATGGTTATTATTTTTGCAATCCAAAAAATAATGTTTTGTTGTTTTTTCTTTTCTACTACAATCAATGCATTTTCTTTCCTCCATCACTCTATATTTCATATTCCCTTTCATTGGTATCACCGGTAATTTGTCTAATAAAATTCTCCAGAAAACATCCTCTGTTTCATAACATTTTCAAATCTTTTGCTTCTGTCTGTTATTGCCTTTTTTTCATTTCTATCTGGGTACTTACCGATCACTCCCCCAACACACACAAAAACAAATCTTATTATGGCATTGTTTTTTAATCACATCATTTTAATCATCAGAAATTCCTTTTATTTTCACATTAATTTTCTTCCAGTTTGCCTTTTTTCTTTTTCCACTGTTCTTTCTTCAAACACATTTTTATATTTTTATAACATCTTCGTAGGTTCAAATGTTAAGTACAAGACTAGTTGCCCTTGCAGGCCATTTTGAGCCTAGCCAATTTCCATTCTGATGCTCAAATTAACCTCATTTGATGTTAGATTGGCTTTATCCATTTCATGGACCATAGCTTTATATTACACTTAATGTAAATAACTAGGATCATACTATAAATAATTTGAGGGGACCCATACATAGGATAAAGTGTTTAGTAGCTGATTCTGCCCAGTGTTAATAGGGCAGATCTGGGTTACATTTTCTGTTCCCCACCCATAGATTTAAGCTGTGCTTGAATATGGACAGGGATGAGCTTTGTTTTACATGGATGGGGAGTCTGTTCCAGTATCCCTTGTGAGATATATCAGTCCCTCCAAAACATTCTGTAGATCTTGCAGAAGAGGTTTAGACCACTAGACTGAGTATTTCTGATGCCATTTGACTTGCTGATGTATAGTAAAATCATCATTACTGGGATGGATGATGTCTTGTATACCAGACACAGGTCACCTCTTAACAGTTTGTAAGATACCAAATATAGTGACAGAGTTTTCAGTCAATCCATGTAGAACATATTGTTTAGGCCCTGTATCCTTTTAGTTATTAACCTCTGTGGGCATCTCAGTTTTTGCATGTATCTGGACAATTACAAGCCAAAATGGGCATTATACTCAATGACTGGCATAAGCAGAATTGAGTTAAGGGGGGTAATGACATTCCTAGATCTAGAAAATCCCTTTGTTTATAAGCTATGCAATACAGAAGGTGTTTCTTACAAAAATGCACACATGCTGGTTGAAAGTTAGGTCACTGTCCACATAAGTTTCAAAATCCCAAACAACTGGTTTAACTCTTAGGGTTGAATTGTCAATGTGGTAGTTAGCTGGGGTAGACAATTTTCCAAAGGAAACAAAATGCATTTTTGGCATTTGGATCCACTCCTTGATTTTGACACCAGTTACTTATTTGAGATAAACCTTGCTGCAGGAAGCCTAAGCCATTTGGGGATTCAGTGACTACTACTAGCTTGCAGTCATCTCCAAACATAGTCAGCCAAAGGCTTTCGGCATTGAGATGTCAGAGAGGTAAACATCAAAAAGGAGAGGTCCCAGCACAGAGCCCCGGGAGAATGCACTGGTGACTAGTCTCTTAGTGGAGGTAACTTCCCCTGTTTTGATTTTCTGCACACTATCTGTGAGACAGATCATAATCCTATGCATGACAAAGGGGATTATTCTCAGTTTATTTAGCTTTTCTTCTATGCCTGAATTGGGTATTCTGTTAAAAGCTTTTGCCAGTTCAAAGTATGCAATGTATACCATTTTGCTTTTATACAATTTTTGGTGACTTTTTCAAAAAGGTCTATCAGGTTAAGTAAGCATGACCTGCCCTTGACAAATATAAACTGAGACAGGTCCAGTGTTTGGGGATTCCCGATGTCCTTACTGATTAGTTCCGTGATTAGTCTTTCCATAGCTCTGCATATGAGGCTGGGCAGACTTATGGATCTCAAATGTCTTTTATCTGTGGGAGGTCACACAGACAGACCAATCTGTAGAAGCTGCAAGAAAAACCTAACCAAACTAAAGTTTCCACTTTGTGATAGCTTAAAACTCCTGCAACAGAGGCCGAATTGTATATATGCAATATGACCCCTTAAGGACATCAAGTGTTTCAGCTACATGCCTTCTGAATGCCCATGACATTTTACTTTTTCTTTTTAAGTCTTTGTGGATACATTCAGGCCAATAAAGCCAAACCCCACTTGCTGTGGACATGGATGTTTTGATCTTCTTATGACCTCACCATCACAGAATAAGATGACTGTTTGGTTATAGAGAAATGCAAGTAGCAGGATTCAATAAACATCCGATGACCAATGTATATTAATGTTCCATGGCATGACTAAGTGAGGTTTCACAGCAGGCACCAGAAGAGTTGGCAGCAACACCTCATAGAACATCATGGATAATGAGTCCATTTACAGGAGAGCACCAGCATCCTGCACTCTAACCTCCTAGTCCAACACAAAACCATCTGTCTGTATTCATTATCATCCATCCCAAATTATTATTTCAAAACCACAAATTTTATGAGGAACACTAGAAAAATACCAGGTAAAACCATGGGAATACTGTCAGAACCAGTTAGATCTATATAGTGTGGTTTTTCTTCCTTCCTTTTTTTTTTTTTTTTTTTTTTTTTTTTTTTTTAAATTAATTAATTTATTTATTTATACCATGTTTGCATGGGGCGCCACAGTATTTGGCAATGCCTGCCTCGTTTGTGCAATGGGACCATCCAAAAATAGAAACCGGATGCTTTCAATTGCTATTGCTCTGCATTGTTGGGCATTTCAGAAACCCAGTAAGTGGGGCTGTGCTATGCGCATACCATCAACTTAGCAATGAATACTATGATATGTGACTACATGTGCCAAATCTTGTGGAGACATGTGTAGAGTGTTGGGCTATAGTGCTGATGGTCCTGAGCCCTAGTCTAGAGGAGGTTAACCTTGTCTATACTGTTGTGACATTGCTGCTTACATAAATAAAGTGGTAATGTAACAAAATAACCTTGAGATAGCATTGTTTTTCAGTTATTTATGGAAACATTTGAAAAAGATGTGCACAGTGTAGCATCACACAAACCAGTACACCTGTTTTACCATGTCTGCATGATGGTAAGCAGTGCACACCATTTTCAAATGTATCAAAATGTAGACAGTGCACACTCTCAGTAAGTGCAATTGCTGAGGAAACATACTATTTAAAGGTGAATTGGTGGAAATTGTGCAATAGACATTTGAGCTCAACCTTGTGCAACAATGACAGGTATTGGTGAGGGAGTGCATTTTAGACCACAGCGCTGAGGTGTCCAGGAGTCCAAGGTCTTTATTGGACTCCTGGTTAAGGAACATGGGTCCTGGCTGCTACAGGAGAACTACACCAGCTCCCAATATAAGTCAGAAGCCTGTGATAGTTTGGCCACGGCCCATACCAGTGCAACTGGCATTCCCTGCACTGGGGAATAATGCCGTCACCACTATGATGACCTGCACTGCAGAAAAAGGAATACCTTGATCACTGGATCAGTGAGTGTTGGGCAGGGCACACCGCAGACATGTGTATGTATGCTTTCCATATATTTCTTGTAAATGTTCAAGCAAATATAGTAGAAACTGGTACTTGTAATGCTTTTTCTTTTTCTCTTTTTCCATAGCTGCAGAAGAGAGGGCTTCAAATATGAGGTCCCATGCCAGCAGATTGGCCAAGCTGCAACAAGCATGTGGTAAGTAAACATAATTATATAAAGTTCTGTTATTACTGCCTTAACAGTTATAGACAGAGTAGTTGCTATATCATAGAGTTATATGAACTTGGGAATGCATGTCTGAACAGTAAAAGCAGGTATGCATGCATTACTCTGTAGCATAGCTTTCAGCTGTACTTATTCCTGCTGAATACCCAGATTTAAGAATCGCTGTTTTGTTCTGTTCATTGTAAGATCCATGGTTGTCTGGCAAGTAATTTATATTGAAGTCAATAAATAATGAGTGTCAAAATCTATGTTAACACCAACCCTATACAACTATCCATGTGTGTATGAGTAATATTTAAAATATGTTCCTAGTTATGTATCATTGTACACCCATTAATTTATGATATGTCAAGATATCCTGCTCTGAAAGGTGGTGAGGTATGGTCTGTAACACAAAGTAATAGTTGCACATTATCAGATGACAGTTAACATGTGTCTATAAAGTGTAAAAGGAAAGAGTACTTGTATTATGTTGTATTCCAAAGGAAAAGTATAGTATTACAGTAGTCACTGCTTGTGAGTTGTAATACCACACTCTCCAAATGTAAACCTCAACTGATTACAATACTGTTTGGCCTGTCATCAGCAAAAACTACTGTATTGTTAAGTAATAATTATTATAGCATTTGAAGGGCATAACCCCTAGACCTCTGTCTTGAATGACCTGCTGTTAGGTATAATCCCTGTACATGTATTTCAAGTAATAAAGAAAAGTTCTTAGCAGTTGGTATTGCTAAAAGTATAAAGAAAAAGAATAGAATACCTTACTTGTAAAAATCATTGTATATTATCTGTGAGGTTACTAATTCTCCTCTTTTTTCTCTCACCCCACCCTTCTCTTCTTTTATTTATTAATGGATTTCTTATATATGTTTTAATGTTATCATTGCATTACATATAAAATCAAATTATTTATTATTATATTCATTTCTTTTACATCTTATTTTTGTTTATTTTGTAAAATTTCCTAATTCTTGGTTTTGAAATACATTTTTTCATTTTTAAGATTTATAATTTTATTCATATTTATATTATTTATATTATTTGAAACTTTTATACTGCTTTATGAATGTTTCTTTATGGTTTATCATTTTCATTTAATCTGTGTTATGTTTTATTTACTGTTTGGTGTGAATTTTATGTTACTACTACAGCACTGAAGGGTAGGCCAGTTCCCCATTGTCTGCCTACACTCAATCCACCAGCTTAAGCACCAAGGCCCAGCACTTATGGGCTGCAGCCTGGCGGCAGCCCCTCCTGCACCCATACCCTACCTGGACCTTCAGATAGTTCTGCCCAGGGGCCAGTCCTGTGGTCTCCTCAGGGTTTTTAAAATTAGATTGCAGGAGCATCTAAGGGACATTAGAATAATAAAAAAAGAAAGCTTCCTAACAATACATTTTGTTTTACATTAAGGACGGGATGGTAGTTGGTTCAAGGGTAGTATTCTAGAGAAAGTTAAAGGGCAGGATTCACGATGGGTTGCATGGAGTCTAAGAGTAGTGTAAGACTCCATGCAGCCATCACGATCCAGGAACAGCCAGACTGTGCGTGTAAGAGAGCACCTAAAACGGCTCTTACACGGGCAGGGCGTGGATATGCTAATTACCTCACTTGCAGCTGAAAGACATGCAAATGAGGTTAATTTGTGATCCAGGAAACAGAAACCTGCCCGTGTAAGAGCCGTGTTATCTGCAGAAATGTACTCAGTTGATAACTGAGTACCGTTCTGCAAATAACACAATGGAGCCATGTCAGCTCCAAATAAAGGTTGCAAATGTTGCAGGCAGCATGCCAATGGCCAAATATGTGGCCACTGGCAATGTACCCTGATGCAAACATGAAATAAAAATATTTTTTTTTCGGCAACATAGTGCAGCGTCGCGCAAACAGGCTGCGCTATAAAAAAACAAAAAATAAAAATATTAAACCCACAAATGTGGGTTAACGCAAAGCATGAGTATACAATGGAAGGGAATAGCAGGGTAAAACAACATGGCCACCAAGTAGGGGTTGCTAAGGGGGGGAAGCGGAGTGTAAGACATGTAACTAAGCATTAGTAGGCAATCCTATGTAAATGAGTGGTAGGATAGTGAATTGCACTGTTACATAGAAAATGAGCACAATCTGTGCAGTGTAGGAGTAGGATAAGGGGGAGTAACAGAGTAGGAGATAGGTGACATCACAGGGGGGAATGTATGAAGGGAATGCAGCTCATTGGAGTACAGTGGCATGTGAAAGCTGTCAGTCAGACATCATGGAAAGAAGAGTGTCAACAAGTAGGCATGGGAAAGCCAAGAAATGGAAGGTGTACATGATGGATAACACCAAAGTTTCTTGCAGGGCGTGCATGCATGCGTGTGCGTGCTGGTACGCATGAGTAAGACAGAGTGCGTGAGTGTAAGCGTGAGTGCGCGTTTAAGGCAGAATACACATGTAGGAGCCTGTTTAAACACCTGTAAGCTTGTTTGCACTGGTGTGCACGCGTTTTAACCCGAATAAGCAGATTCTAGTCCGTCTAAGCATGTGTGCACGCATGTTAGCCACTGTGAGCGTGTTTTTGCTAGTATGCACATTGCTCACCCCTGAGGAAACAGAAGGGAAAAAGGAAGCATGGGAAATAATAGGAAGCTAGCAGAAATTACTGGCACAGCTAGCAGGTGAAAACAATCAGAAGCAGGCAATGATACAGGCAGAACATTAGCCCAGCCCAGCACTTAAAACACTGCAAACAACAGTGCCGAATGCTTCCCTCAAGAGACACTGCAACAGAGGAGTAAGCTACTAGAAGTGAATACTGAAAAAGCTTCACTCAGACCAAAAATGCTAGGGGCTGCCATAGCTGTTATAAGGAGACATATGCAACTTGCTGAGGGTGGTGACTATGCAAATGCTGCCAGACAACCCACAGTGAGGAGACGGAGAAGAGTGTACAGGCCCAGGGTCACCTACCAGGGGTTACATGAGCTGGAGATAGTGGAGTGCTATAGAGTGGACAGAGACCTCCTGCAGCAAATTGTTGAACTGTGCAGGCCACGCCTCACACACAGAACCAACAGAGGGGAACCCATCCCAGTGGAAACCAAGGTATGTGTTGGCCTAAGAATACTAGCAACAGGTACCTTCCAGAGACCAACTGGTGATATGATGGGGATATCACAGGCATCAGCATCCAGGGTACTGCACCAGTTCCTGGACACCATGTCAGCACATTTCAGTGAGCATGTATATTTCCCCAATTCCTGTGAGGTATTGGCCAGCAATATGCGTCTCTTCCAGCAAATAGCGGAATACCCTGAGGTAGTGGGTGCAATAGACTGCACGCATATATGCATCAAAGCACCAGCCGGTGAGCAGGGTAGGGCCTACATTAACTGCAAGGGCTTCCCCTCCATCAACTGCCAGGTCATGTGTGATGCCCAGGGCATAATAATGAATGTGTGTGCTGGCTGCCCTGGAAGCTACCACGATTCACATATCTGGCATCTGACGCAGCTGTACCAGACATTTGCCAATGGGGACATCCCACATGGTCACTTAGTGGGGGATGCTGGCTATGCACTGGAGCCGTGGCTGATGACACCCATCAGAAATGCACACACACCTGAACAAGAACGCCATAATGAGGCACACGCACAAACACGAAATGTAATTGAGCGTGTGTTTGGGCTGCTCAAGTCATGGTTCCGGTGCCTGGACACATCTGGTGGAGCCTTGCAGTACTCACCAACTACATGTACCCAAATTGTCATGGTATGTGCTATGCTACATAATATGATTCTGCGAAAACAGCTGCAGCAGGACCAGCATAGGGCTGGGCCAAACAGCCCCCCACCATTGCCAAGCCAATCACAGGCAGAGCGTGACTTGGAGGAGGAACAACCTGAGCCTGCCCCAGTAGGCAGAAGGAGGCGTGCCCAGTATGCCTTGGCCTTGGCAAAGCGGCAACGCATAGCACATACACTGGCTCAGTAGGAACCCAGGAAATGATACCTCTCTCTGACTCACACATATAGTAAAAGGGATGCCTAAGTTGACACAACCTGCTATCAAACATGTACAGGGAGTGTAGTATGTGCATCCAACATAGACAGCCCTGCAGCACCACCTGAGGCATGATTGCCATGTGTTAAGCAATGCAACACCATGTAGTATATGCAAACATGATGACCCTGACTAACATCCTACCCTCACCAAGCATGATGCCACAATATGAAGATGAGATGATCAATTACAATAATTGGCTTAAGTATTGCCATTAGTCAAAGGGGATCCAATGCGTGCCAGCCTGGGATGACATGCTGAGCAAGGCACAATGCTCCACCTCCATAGGTATCACAAGGGATAAGAACCTAGATGTAATGCTACCCAATGCCAGATGTCCAAACTGAAAGATGCATGCAGTCTAACTCCACTCAGCATGGAGAATGTTAGTATCTGTCCTGTAACAGAAAACTGGGTTAAGGCTCACAAGAGCACCCTAACACTACCAGGTTACACCTCATACCATGCTTTACAGCCCCAAAACATGGAACACACTACAAAAGGAGGGTGAGTAGCAATAATTGTCAAGGATAACCACACCCCTATGTTGGTACCACAACAAGAAGCAGCATGGATCATCCATGCTCAAGTAACAGTGGCTAAGACTGCCTGCCAGTTTGTAGCCTGCTACAGACTACCCTCCTAATGCCAGGAACTGCACTTGGCCTACGTTGGAACACATGGAAATATCAAGCTCTCCAAACAACATTATAATGGGTGACTGAAAATACTCAAACATAGACTCGGAGCATTATCCTAGCACCAACACCCTAGGCCAAAGGTTCCTAGAATCCATAAACCAACATGCTCAGGAACAATGTACCACTCCCACAAGAGGGGTAAGCATACTGGATGTGATAATCAGCAACATGGGTACTCTATGGCCAGATGAGAAGTGTATTCCTCACTGGTAAGATCAGACCATAGAGTAATCACACTGGATATTCACAGCTGGACCACAGTCCCTGTCCAGAAAACCACAGTGAAAAACATGTGTAAAGGAAATGTTGCACTCCTCCAAACTGATGTGGAATCCATTAAAGGCCCTGTGCCTGTGGAAAATATGGGCCACACCTCAGAACCCTTTATAAATGCATTCTATGAACGCAGTCAGGAATGCATGGATTATGCAATCCCAAATAAAACCAAGGCCCAATACCATACACACAGGCATCTGGCATGGTGGACCACAGCCATTACCAAACCATGCAAGAGAATGAGGAAGTCACCACATGATAGAGCAAACCCAAAAAGGGAAGTAATTTCTGATCAGTATTATGGCAATAAAATATGGCCAGTCATAAAATCCCCTAAGGCCAGCTACAACAAGTTGAATCTGTGAATCTTGGCCAATGTTACACCTGCCCCATGTACACAGACAACCCCCTCCACCCCCCAAGAAATTCAAATATATGTGACAGATGCAAGCACGTCTCCAAACTGGAGGCTGAGCTCACTCAACTCAGTACTGTCTAAACTAGTCAGGAGGAGAAGGTAACCACACACACCACAAACCCACTCACATAGACCTATCACAACTGCAAACCAAATACATAAACACACAAAAACATTCCTGGAGGCTATAATTAAAAAACACCAAATCAACAGAGGCCTCCAAAGCAGACACCCAAGCAACCACTACCCCCAAACATAGCACATGCAACACATAGTACACAAAGTCGGTGTGCCAAACAGTCACAGCCCGTAAGGACAAACAACATGGCTGATACACTTGTAATAGGTGACTCCATAGGCAGACACACTGATGTCCCGCTCACCAGACTGAACAAGGAAAAGGGTACAGTAAGCTGCCTGTAGGCTGCTACAATCTGCCACATAACACAATCATGCAGGTCACTCCAAAGCAAGTACAAATATGACTCAGTCATTGTCCATGCTGGTGTGAATGACCTGAGACGTACCTCCCTGGACTACATGTAAAGAGACATAGAGGAGCTCTCCGATTATGTAGGCCAGGCTGGTATGACTCTGACCCTGATCAGCATCCTACCCCCACCAAGAATGATACCACAGTACAAACACAGAATGATCAGCTTTAACAATTGGCTCAATTACTGGTGTCATTCCAAGGGGATACAATGTGTGTCTGCTTGGGATGTCATGCTTGACAAGCCACACTGCTTTGCCAGGGATGGCTTGCACCTGTCACCCCTGTGTGTCTGGATATTGGCTAAGGCTCTTGCCACCTCCATAGTGCCTTTTGTAGGCAAGGCTGAAAAGACAAACCCACCTCCCCAGAAAACATAAGTGGAAAAAACATGAGGGTAATGCTGCCCTCCCCAGTATGGAGAACATTGATGTCTGTGCAGTGATGGAAACCTGCATCAAGGCTCCTGAGAGCACCCCAGCACTACCAGGTTATACCTCAAATCATGCTTTTCGGCCCCAAAACCTGGACCAAACCACAAAAGGAGGGGGAGTATCCATATTCAGCAAAGATACCCACACGTCCAGGTTACTGACAATGCACGAAGCATCAGAGACCATCCATGTGCAACTAACTGTAGGCAAAACCGCTGTACAGTTTGTAGCATGCTACAGACCACCCTCTCAGACCCAGGAACACCACTCAGCCTCCCTGAAGACACTGGAGAGTATGAATGTCTCCCCAAATACCAAACAAGGTACTCACAAATCACCACATAGGTGGTAATCCATTACGTATGGAAGAAGTAATCAGGGATCTAGGGACACAAGTGGACAGTAACCCCACATGCAACACTCACTTTGCCAACATGGCTAGGAAGACCACCTATATTGGCCACCTTATCATGAAAGGATTCACATCTACATCAAGAGAGGTCATTGTGCCCCTATACTCTTCTCTTATCAGGCCCATAAGTGAGTACAATGCCCCATTTGGGATGTACCTTACCCGACACCTGCAGCAGTTAGAAAGGCCTCAAAAGTACCTGACCAAGAGGATAAAGGGTGTCAAACATTTGTCATATGCTGCCTGGCTGACAACACCCCAGCTGTATGCAGTCACATACTACATACTCAGAGGCGATGTATGCCCGATGTGTAAGGTCATGTCCAATACAGAATTGATGGACATGCTCCACCTCAGAAAATCCAAAGCCATTAGAGCCGTGAGAGTGACAGATGTCAACCTCAACACATAAATAAATCGGATGTGCTGGAGGGACAGATTCCTAACCCAGAGGCTTCCTACACTCTGGAACAGAACCCACTCCATGTTAGGCAGAGCCCCTCACTGACTCTCTTCAACAGGAATCTTGCCAAGTGGATGGGAGATCGTAGATTTACACTGGGGGTCTTCAGTTTGTCACATCTAGACAGAGGCAGAGTAAAGTAAACCCTAAATGGCCATAATATTCACATAGCAAGGGGTGGCGAAAGCCACACACACTCTGGCTAGGCTGATAAATGCCCTAGGGCAGATAGCCCAGTATGAACCTATGAACCTATGGAGATACAAATTGTACAGGAAACTAAGGATAATCGCAAGGCTGTCTTAACTGATGGTAGGAACCTTGTTGGGAATTCACAGATATGCTCTGAATTACCAAATATTACAAACAATACACCAAACCCACACACATTGCCAACATCCAACCTGACAGGTTCAGTGCAAACCCCCCCCCCCCAAATGACAAATATCTATCCCAGCAGAGTGCTGGCCCCCTGACATTGCAGATGCTGAGGTAACAGGCAGCATATTCAAAGCAAGACACACAGCATCAATGGTATGAGATGGTGTCCTGGGCTGTGTCCAACATGAACTCCAAGAAGAATGGAATGTCAAATAACACTACTGCTCATTTTCAGCCTTACCACAGGATATGTACCCAAAGAGCAGTGTGCAGCAACAGTGGTCCCTCTCCACAAAGGTGGTGCCTCAATGGATACTGCAAACTATCACCCCAGAATCCTGACAAGCTTGGTCTGCAAAGCTATGGAAAGGATCATCATGGACCTCAGAAATAAAGATATTGGGGACCTACAGACACTGGACCCTACCCAGCGTGGCTTTCATAAGGGCAGATCCTGCCCCTTAAACATGTCTGACTCATTTGAAACAGTCATCAAGGCCATTGATGAGGGGAATGTGGTCCACACAGCCTATCTGGACCTTGCAAAGCCTTCCATACAATACCCCACGTGTTCATTATAGATAAGCTCACCAGCTTAAATATAAACCCCTATGTCAGTAGATGGGTTGCAAACCAGCCCAAGGACAGAACTGACATGGTCAGACATGCTGCAGCCATGTCAGACTACAAACCAGCTACAACTGGCATCCCACAAGGCTCAGTCCTGGGACCTCCCTTGCATGGTATATATTTCCCATAGGTACAGGCCAACATGGAAGGACTGTGTCTGAACAAGTTTGCAGAGGACTACAAACTGGGCACCTTATCTGACCCTCCAGCTGACACAAGCATCCTACAAAAGGGCCACATAGAAACAGACAACTGGTGCCAGAGCCATGTCATCAAGCTAATTGCAGAAAAGTGTATAGTCATCCCTTGTGGATAAACAGTAAGTGCCCACCAATTACCACATAAGTGTTAACCCATTAAGTACTTTAGAAGTAATAAGAGACCTGGGGACACAATTTGATAGATATCTTGCATTTGACAACCATGTGGCTGTAGTGGTTACAGAAACATACCATATACCCACCTAATCATGAAGGTAGTCAGATCTAGATCAGGGGAGGTCATCGTGCCTCTTCAGTCATCCTTCATCAGCCTCACAATTGAGTACAATGGCCTCTGTGGCATGTACCTCAGCAGACACCTCCAGCAACTGGAAAGACCCCAAAAGTACCCCACCAGGAGGATCAAAGAGCTCAAACAGATGCCATGTGTTGCCTGATTAAACAAACCACAGCTCCACACAGTGCCATACTGCCTGCCCAGAGGCAATCTGTGCCTGATGTATAAAGCCATGTCCAAGCTGGAATCAATGAACATGCTGCACCTTGTACAATCTGAATGCCAGTGAGCTATGCACATGAGAGACCTGAACCCCAGCACTGACATACATAGGACATGCTGTAGTGATTGATCCATAACCCAGAAGCTCACTCCACTCTTGAGTAAACTCCCAGTACAGGTTAGCCAGAGAGTCCCTCATTGGCTCTCCTCAACAGGAATCATGATGAGTGGATGGGAGATGGTAGGTTTACCCTGGGTATCACTGTTATGTCACAGGTAGACAGAGGCACATTATACTAACCTTGAAATATGTGATGTCAAATTCCAGTTACAATGTGTGTTGAAGGACAAACACACTCTCTGACTAGCAGTAGAAATGGCCTAGGGCACATCGCTAGTGTTTGTCAATGTCCACCCAAGTTGTGGAATACACTACCAATGTTGGACAAGCCTGGTGTAAGTAGTCCATATCCGAACAAAATGCAGCATGGTCATATGTGCACAACTGGCCCTTAACCAGTCTGGTGTGCTCACTATGAATATTGAAAGCAGTGATAGGACTGAAACCCAGGATACTGTCCACCACAGTGAAAGTACTGAACCAGTACACTATACAATATTACAGTGTATGGTCATTATGAAAGGATGTTGACAACTGTATGCAAACTATCCCATGGAAACCCTGCAGGCACAGTATAATCCCTGTCGGGTTCAGACACAAAGCAGTTGGGCAGTATGTACACAACATGACTCCCAACACACAACTATAAATGTGAAATACTGTGGAAGTTCACACACACCCACAAATGTGGTGGACTGAAGATCTCAACATATGGAAAGCACACACTGGGCATGCTCACACACTTTGATAAATGAGACATATGTCAGGCAACAAGCCATGGAATATGCCTGAACTGGGCATGCTCACACACTTAGGCCATGTCTCAGTTTAGCAGTTGGCCACACATATGTGGTATTTGTATGTGTTAAACCAGGAACCAACCACAAGACAGCAATCTGCCCAGTGCACACAGTTAAATGACTACAGAGACATAAGTTAAATAGTGGATCCCACACATATTCAAACATCTTCCACAGATACACAAGTTGTACATAGAAACAGGGAAAGCTATGGCAATAAAGACCTGCAAACAGTTTATCAGCAACAAATATTGTGCATCTGACAATTAAACATATGGGTGTAGAGGTCAATACTAGGCTGTTTGCCCTAGGGAATACAAGCTTAGCCAGAGTGTGCTTGGCATCTGCCTCCCCAGTACAGTAGGCTACTGTGCCTCTGTAAAGTAGGTCACAGAAGGTATCATGTAAGGTTAGTGTGCTGTGCCTCCGTCAAGCAGGGACACAGTGGAGATCCCAGGGGTTGAATTTGCAATGTCACATCCATGTTTGAATCCTGCAAATGCTCAGTGTGTGTGTGTGTTTGGGTGAGGGGGGTTAGTGTGTGTGCAATTCTGTGTGAAAGAAATGTCCCTTTTGCCAACTAGAAGAACACAATGCATGATGCACACTCCTCTTTCTAAACACTGATGATCCCAGCACCCTATAAGTACAGCAGGAGAAGAGAAACCTCCCAGTAATTCAGATAGCATGCTCCGCTAATGCGTCTCTCACAGGTGTCATAACATAGTTAGGTAGGGGTTTGAATCCTGCAAATGCTCAGTGTGTGTGTTTGAGTGAGGGGGGTTAGTGTGTATGCAATTCTGTGTGAAAGAAATGTCCCTTTTGCCAACTACAACAACACACTGCATGATGCACATTCCTCATTCTAAACACTGATGATGTCAGCACCCTATAAGTACAGCAGGAGAAGGGAAACTTGCCAGTAATGCAAATAGCACCCTCTGCTAATGCATCTCTCTCAAGTGTCATAACATAGTTAGGTAGGGGTTTGAATCCTGTAAATGCTCAGTTTGGGTGAGAGGGGTTAGTGTGTGTGCAATTCTGTGTGAAAGAAATGTCCCTTTTGCCAACTACAAGAACACACTGCATGATGCACATTCCTCATTCTAAACACTGATGATGTCAGCACCCTATAAGTATAGCAGGAGAAGGAAAACCTCCAAGTAATGTGAATAGCATGCTCTGCTAATGCATCTCGCTCAAGTATCATAACATAGTTAGGTAGGGGTTTGAATCTTACAAATGCCATGTGTGTTTTTGTCACACAGTTTGTCCATGTGTGTGGGGTGTTGCTCTTAATATTGTATGACATAGATCATATCAGTAATGTCAATGCACACATGAGGTATGTGTGTGCCACATAGACATATGTACCTGTGACCTGAAATAGTTCCCATGTGTGAAGCCTGCCTCATGTGAATACATGTAATTTGCATTACACAACTTTATGACTGTGGTTTTCTGTGCAGGGGCTGCATTTGGTATGTGAATATACAGTGAGAGTAGTCTATGGTGTCATCTTACCAGCGAGGGATACACGTCTGGTCTGGAGCATATAGTCCACATGTTGGTGATGAACAGGTGCAGCATGTATTCCCCACTTGTGGGAGTGGTAACAAGTAGTTCCATAGCAATTGAATGTATGGATTCTAGGAACTTTACACCTAGGGTGTTGGAGCTACAGTAATGCTCACAGTCTATGTGTGGGTAAATGAAGCTGCCCAATATATTGTTGTTTGGAGACACCTGCAGATATACATGTCTTCTTAAGTAGGCCAAGTGTGTTACCTGAGTTTGGGAGTGTGGTGTGTGCCAGGCTATGAACTGGACGGCAGTCTTACCCACTGTTAGTTGCACATGGATAGTCTCTGATGCTTTGTGCTGTGCCACCAACCTGGAGGTGTGTGTATCTTTGATGAATATTGATACTCCCCCTCCTGTTCTGTTTTGGTGCAAGTTATGTGGCCGACAAGCATGGTATGAGGTATAACCTGCCAGTGCTGGGGTGCTTTTGGGGGCCTTGAACCAGGAATCTGTTACTGCACAGATATTGATGTTCTCCATGCTAAGGACAGTTTCCAGTGCATGCATCTTGATGTTTACACTGCTGGCGTTGAGTAGCATTACTATTAGTTTCCTATCCCTTGTGATACCTATGGAGGTGGTCTTGTCTGTTGAGCCTTGCCTAAAAAAAGGCACTATGGGTGTATCAAGAGCCTTTGCCAATATCCGAAAGCCCATTGGTGACAGGTGCAAGCTGTCCCTAGCATAGCAGTGTGGCTTGTTGAGCATGTCATCCCAGGCTGACAGGCATTGGATCCCCTTTGAATGACACTGAAACATAAGCCAATTGTCTGAATTGATCATCTTGTCTACATATTGTGGCATCATTCTTGGTGAGGGTAAGATGCTACTCAAGGTCAGGGTCATACCAGTCTGGGCCACATGCTCAGAGAGCTCCTCTATGTCTCTCATCATGTAGTCCAGGGAGGTATGTCTCAGGTCATTCACACTGGCATGGACACTGACTGAGTCATATTTGTACATGCCTTGGAGAGACCTGTGTGCTTGTGTTATGTGGCAGATCATAGCGCCCGACAGGCATCTCACCGTGACCTTCTCCTTGTTCAGCCTGGTGAGTGGGACATCAGTGTACCTGACGATAGAGGCACCCATCACAAGTGTAGCAGGTGTGTTGTTTAGCCTTACATGCTGTGACTGTTTGGCACACTGGCTTTGTGAGCTATGTGTTGCACGTGTTCTGTTCTGGGGTAGTGGTTGCTTGTGTGTCTGCTTTGGAGGTGTCTGCTGCATAGGCAGACCTTTATTTAGAGACTCAGAATATGGTTGTGTGTGTTTATTTGTTTGGATTGCTGTCGTGGTAGGTCTATGTGAGACTGGAATTGTAGTGACCGTGGTTTCCTTCTCCTCCTGACAGGTTTTGCCAGTACTGAGTTGAGAGAGCTTAGCCTGCAGTTTGGATATATGGTTGCATCTCTCACATGTGGTGGAATTTGTTGGGAGGAGGAGAGGGCTGACTGTGTAAATGAGGCAGTTGTAACATTGCCTCTAGATTCCCAGATTCACCAGCTGGACCATGGAGGAGATTGACAACTGACCTTTGAACATGCTAGGCTGGTATTGGGAATTCCTTTATAATTAACAACAAAAAGGGCCAATGGGGAACAAGGTACGTAAGGTGAGTTTGTGAGGGTGTAGTGGTTTTAATTTGTTAGTGCTGGCATATATAAATGCTTTAGTGAGCAAGTGCCAGGTATCTCAAATGCAATGTGTTACAGGTAACTTAATTGCATAACTGACAAACACTAACCTTCTGTCAAGTGAAACAAGGACATACATACAGTAAGCAATGCACATGTCACTAGGGATTCTCAGAGGCGCTGTAAAGCTGCATTTCAGGTGGGATTAGTGTTTCAGGGAAATAACAAGCAAACAAGCATACAAACAAAGCTACAATCAGCAGCCATGAATCTAGTCTATGCTACAGCAAACAAGGTGTACCAATTTCAGTAAGAAACAGTTCAAATATGCAGGCACTATAAGCCTTTAGCCAGAAATTCCCACCTCAGACGGGCAGAGTCCAGCCTCTCCTCCCACAAGAGTGCAGACCATGAACCTTTGTAATGTGAAATAACTGGCCTGAAGCACCACTGCTTAAACCAGAACTAATACACATTTATAATGACAGACACTGAGCCCTCAATCAGCATTCCCCAACTTAGTAGGCTGTATGCTACCTGTCCTGCCACCACAGTATCCCTGACATTTAATGAGACTCACCTCCTGTCATAGTTAGTTGTGTGTTTTGGGGCTGTCAAGCATGGTATGAGGTGTAACTCGGTAGTGCTAGGGTGCTCTTGGGAGTCTTGAACCTGTTGTCTATTACTGCACAGATATCAACATTCTCCATGCAGAGTAGAGGTTGTACTGCATGCATCATGCGGTTTACATGTCCACCATTGAGTATCATAACTTCCATTTACTTATCCCCTGTGCTACCTATGTAGATGGCCTACTGTTTACAGCCTTACCAGCAGAATGCAAAGATGTGCAGACATTACACTATGGTAATTTATAGGGGTGTACCAAACAATACAATGACAATCATACTGTTAATGCATCAGGCATGCTGGGATATACCCACAATGATATCATTACACTGCACAGTTGACAACATGATAATATTACTACACATCTATGTAGTCACCCTGTGCATCAGCACCATGTTAACTGGTCCTGCATCGATGTTACAGATTGCAGGAGGTGGCACAGTTTCATCATATGCACAGGGTGTGTACTTGGTATGCCTGAGTCTGCCACTGATACAACCAATCAACATGTATGTGTGTGTGTGTTAGTGAGGGACAACCGTAGAAGATGGGGCAATGTTGATGCAGTGTGTGCATGTATGTGTTAGCCCTAGGTGTTAGCATTATGCATGTGTGTATGCATGCACACAGTTCCACCTTGTGGCCGCCATATACTGGTGTTTGTGGACAGCCACAGACTGTACCTGCCAGGTCGTACAGATCACTGTCTCTGGCCATGGACATGATACCTGTGCCTGGCAGGGGTGCTACGGACAGTATCAGGTACTAAGCCAGACTGGGTACTGTCATCAGAAGCAGGTGGTTGTTGACTGGAGACATGTCCCTGCTGGGACTGCCCAGAGTCACATGCACGTGGTCTCCTAGGGCAGTCTGATGACAGCACAGACCCAGCATTGCTGGGGCTGGTACTGGCACTATGTGAGCGGCCGCGGGTTTGTTGTCCGCGATGACTGCCAGCTGCTGCTGTTGCTGGCATTCGTCCACGTCGATGCCTCAACCACCCTGCATTGCCCTGGCTCATGGACATGTAGTTGTGGAACAGATCTAATGTGTCTCCCCAACGTCTGTCAATGACCTCGGTGAAATTACGGATGGCAGCCGCAACGTCACGCATAATGTCATTCATAGCAGTGCAATGTGCTCTCAGCTTCCTCAGACCCTGTCTGGTGTACCGTTCCATACGTGACTGTGCCTGCATTACAGCCCAGAACATAGCTGAGGTTGAAAAACCTCTGTGGGCATGTCTGACAGGGGCAGTATGACCACGGATGCTCCCACAAGAACCCCTGGACATCTGCCTGTGTGGTACCATGTCAGGACTCTGCCCATGGCTGCTGTGAGGGGATGCATGTGCCACTGATACCACAGTACCCTGGTCAATGCCCACTGTATGCTGTCCATCACCTAGGGATATTGGTGACAATGGATGTATTGGCAGGATGACTGTGGGCATTGATGGGGTTGACAGCTGTGTACTGTCAGTTGGCTGACCAACAATGGACCCTGGCACACCTCCCTGTGCCAGTACACAGGTATCATCATTATCACTATCCCCAGCAGCAGATTCAGGTTCCCTGCTGCACACCACCAGAGCAGCACCAGAACCTGTGAGAAGAAGACAGGAAACACAGTTTACAATGTGCACACAATGTTACCACACATGCACACATGCACACATGGGCACATGCACACATGCACACATGCACACATGGGCACATGCACACATGCACACATGCACACATGCACACATGCACACATGCACACATGCACACATGGGCACATGCACACATGCACACATGGGCACATGCACACATGCACACATGGGCACATGCACACATGCACACATGCACACATGCACACATGCACACTCCTCAGTACATGAGATACAAACACACAGACACAGACACACCTGCAATCACACACATAGCAATACCATTTTAGGGTATTATTACTATTACTATCATTAGTATTAAAGGAATGCTATTACACACTTACCAGCATGGATTGGCTGCCTTGCTGTTACACCAGAGGGACCTGCACAAATAAGACATTCATTGTCAGTGGGCACAACTGTGCCATTGATACTGTGAGTATGATACAGTTCAGTAGTACAACAGTTGGCTTTCACAGGTCTACTGCCGATATTGAGAATATCACTCTTGCACAATAATTACCAGGATAATAGCTACAAACACAGTACACACCTCACACATGCATAAACTACCAGTGTAGAGAACAGTCAAATATAGATATGGCATGTTACCTGCACACTCCAAGTCCTCCTGCTGGGTGGCTCCAGCCTCCATCATTACACATGTGTGTGGATGTTGTTGTTGTTGGGCTGGAGCCACAACACTTAGGAGGAGCCCCTCCAGTCTGGTGAGGGGGGGGTGTATAGCCGCCCACCACCTGTGGCAAGCTGTTGCCTGTGGATATCAGACGCACGCTGACGGACATTTCTAATTAAATCACTGCAGTGATGGCATACCTGCTCATATGTCCGGTTGTGCATGCCTATATCATTTACCCGACGGACAAGGTCTTGCCACAGTGCAGCCCTCTCCTGCTGGTTCTGGCTGGTGCAGGAAAAGAGTGTGGCAAACTCCCGCACCAGGCTCTGGTGTATCTCCTCTTCCTCTGCAGCAGAATATGTGGGATTGTGCTGGTGCACCATTGCCCTGGAAGGAAAAGAAAATATGTGAGCAAGTGATATGGCACACATAAAACTCTACTGTAGTGATATCACTGAACTGCCATATATAGCATCTGTCTGTCTATTGGGGGATACACATTTGAATGACCACATATCAGTGCTCTGCTGACAACTCTGTGACAGTGCCTGGCACACTCCATACAACAAACAAGTATACTCCAGCAGTCGGCACACTGTTTGAGGTCCAATGCACAGCCTCACACTGGGGGTATGTATCAAGGTAATGTATGGGGAACATTGTCAACCCATGCAATGCATGCAATGCACAGTACAAATGTCACTGGTAATGCACCGTAGTCTTTCTTGCCATATCCATACCTACACCACAGTCACATACAGGGAACCACAGCACAACATATGGCAATGTAGTATGTTTGTATCCCAATACCTGACACATCTTTCTCTGGCCTCACACCAAGGACACACACTACCATGACAGACACAAAGTCATGCTGAGCAATCACACCATTACAGACCTTGCACACAGTCAGTGGCACACACATTCCACCTCACATAGTTGGTATTGCAATGAGTACATGTGTGTGCATTGTGTCATAGACAGGTAGTATGCTATTGGGCCTGGGCCTACAGCAGCATACTGTTATGCTACCCTGCCCCTTGGGACACATGTAATGTGGTTGTACTTGCTCCTGTCAAACAGTTACACAGGGTGACTCATATGGCATACTACCTATCTGCATAACAATCAACAGGGGTATTCTGACATCTACTAATGGGGAGCCTTGCTTCATAATGCTGGGTGGTTTACTCCAGGGTATGGCCTATTTGTGTGTAGGGACCTGTACCTCCACCATGTGCTCTTTACTGCGGTGCCAAGGATGACAGACATAGGTCATTTATGCTGGGGATATTGTGAGGTGTTACCATGGTTGTTGGACAACTGTTATGGGTGTGACTAACTATGTATATCCAGCAGTGGTATGCTCTGTGTCGGTAGTTTGAGAGGCACTCTATCTGTGGTTTTGTCAGTCACTCTGCATAGGTAATGTGTTTGAGGGCATTATCACTGTTTGTTAGGTATGACTGTATCCTTCTCCTTTTCTGTAGTTGTCATGGGAGGTACATACCATGTAGGACATTGTGAGGTGTAGAGGGGTACAGTGACCTACATTTCACTAGCTGACCCACCATTTCTGCTGACATGTACCATGTACAGGTATTACAAGACTGGTGTGCCACTGTGAATATCACAGGGGAGGCTATTGTACACTTGTTTCCCATGTTCCCTCCTGACACATCCAGTAGTAGGCAGTCAACCACATATGTGGTGGTTAGTGGTGTAAGTGTTTTGGAATGGGGTATGGTACTCCTGTATCTGCACTGGTGTTCAGTACATGCCTTTGTCAACAGGCACCTGTTGCAATACATCTACACACATGTGCCTCTCTCAGTATATATATATATATATATATATATATATATATATATATATATATATATATATATATATATATTTATATATAAATATATATATATATATATATAGAGAGAGAGAGGGGGGTGAGAGATAGAGAGAGAGAGATTCATATACATACATATCTGTACACATGCATATCTGTCTGTATATGTGTATGTATCTATATATATCTATATATGTATGTGTCTATTACATAATATGTGTATATATATATATTCTATCCATCTATCTATATATGGTCATAGGTAGGTACTAGGCTATCGGCCCTAGGGCCCATACAAGCCTAGCCAATAAATGTACCCTGGCTTTTGCCACCCAAGAAAGGTATTTTCCTATGCCCCTGTTGAGCAGAGCCACAGATGTGATCCCAGGGTGAATTACCCACTTCCCATCCAATCATCAGGATCTTTCTTGAAGAGTGCTAATGAGGAGCTCTGTTTGACATACATAGGTAGTCTGTTCCAGAGTATGGGAAGTGTCTGGGACAGGACTCTATCCCTCCAGCATGTTCTGTTTATTGTGATGACAAGGTTAAGGTCCCTAGAGCGTGTAGCTCAGAGGGATTGGGATTTATTTGAGTGGAGCATGTCCAACAGCTGTAGGTTTGACATAGCTGTGTATGTTAGGCAGAGATCACCCCTGAGTAGGCGATATGCCATGGTGTCAAGCTGTAGTTTTTTGAGATGGTCTGTATAGGGCATCTGTTTGAGGCCAGTAATCCTCTTTGTGAGGTATTTCTGTGGTCTTTCCAGTTGTTGTAGTTGTCCTGTGAGGTACATACCAAAAGGGGCATTGTGCTCTATTATGGGTCTAATAAGTGATGAGTTGAGGGGAACAATGACCTCTTTTTTCTGGATGAGAATCCTTTTGTGATGAGATGAGCCACGTAGATGGATTTCCCGACCACTGTGACAATGTGATTATCAAAGGAGAGACTACTGTGCACCTGTGTCCCAAGGTCTATTATCACATTTTCGGCATTAAGTAGACTACCAGCTATCTGGTAGTTCATGGGTACAGAGTTTATACCACGGGGATGACAATACACATTTTGGCATTGAGCTTCAGGCCATGGCTTTGACACCATGTATCTGTCTCAGTGAGGGCCTTTTGTAGTTTGCCCACATCATTAGGAGTTGCGATTATGGCTCCTAGGTTGCAGTCATCTGCAAACTTTGTTAGCCACAGACCTTCTGTGTTGGCCTGCACTTTGGAGAACTAGATACCAAACAGGGGAGGACCCAGGTCTGAACCCTGTTGTACAACACTTGTCACTGGTCTGATGTCGGATTTGGAATACACTACTTTCACAGTGTGGGTTCTGTCCATGAGCCAGTGGTCAACCCATCTTATGACATAGGGATTTATACCTAGTTTAGTGTGCTTATCTATAATTCCAGAATGGGGGTTGGTGTTGGAAGGCTTGGCGAGGTCTACATAAGCTGTGTGAACCATTTCGCCATCATCTATGGCTTTGCTGACTGCTTCAAAGAAGTCAATCAGGTTTAGGAGACATGATCTGCCTTTTACAAATCCAAACTGAGTAGGGTCCAGAGTTTGGAGATTACCAATGTCTTTGTTTATGAGTTCCATGATGGTACATTCCATGGCCTTACAGACCAGGCTTGTCAGGCTAATGGGGCGGTGGTTACCGTGGTCCATCGTGGCTCCCCCTTTGTGGAGTGGGATGTGTTGTGGTGTGCCATTCAGTGGCTACAAAGCCTGAGGTGAGGCTATGATTGAACATGGTACTGTGGTAGGGTGCCAGTTCATTCAGTGGTTTGTGTAGAACGCAGCCTGGGATATTGTCAGGTCCCATGGATGCTGTGTTCTTGGCTTTGGAGGGTGTGTATTTTACCTGTACAGCCGTGATTATAGGGACTTTGCATTCTTCCAGTATAGAGATGGGCCCTCTAGGGGGTGAGAGGGGGGTAAAGTTAGCACTGAACCTATCTGTCAGGATGTTGGCAATATCAGTTGGTTATGTATATTTAGTTCCATTTTGCTGTATCTCAGAGCAGATCTGAGTGTTCCCATTTAGATTCTTGACATAGCTATAGAATGCTTTGTGGATGTCTTTAGAGTCAGTGGCACTTTTGTTTTCGTAACTAGCTTTGGGGGATTTTATGAGGATCTCAGTTTCTTACTGAGGTTGACCAGGGAGTTCCTCCAGTCATGGGAAATCACTTATTTTTGCAACAGTGTCTTTCGTCAGATGTAGAGTTTGTTTATGGCACAGGGCCACCAGACTGGCTTCCTTTGTCTGGAGGATAACATCTTGGTTCTATTAGGGATAGCATGATCCATGCACTCGTGTAAGTGCTTATACAGTGCATTTGTGTAGGATTCAGCAGTCATACCTCTATTGTCCATCTGCATGGGTGTCATGCAGTTTGCCACTTCTGTCTTAAGACGTGTGACATTGGCTTTTCAGATGTTTGTTACGATGATGCCCCTAATTGGGGCTGGGAGTGGGATGTGGATGTCTAGGCTGATTACCTTGTGGTCAGATCTCACCAACGAGGAATTGACCTCTTGTGTGGAACACCGGTTTCCCATGTTGGTGATGACCAAGTGTGGGATATTGCTGCCCCTGGTGGGGGTGTGAATATGTTAATCCAAGGCGTTGGTATTTATGAATTATAGAAAACGTTGAGCAATAGAGTTGGTACGGGTGTAGTTTTTCCAGTTAATGGTGGAGTAGGTGAATTCGGCCATTATTAGGGTGTTGGGTTGTACCCAATACTTTCCAGTGTATCATGACATGAGGGGTGTGAATCCTGGGGCATGGTGGGGGGTCTGTAGCAAGCTACGATTTGGATTGCATTCTTGCCCAGAGTTAGTTGCAATTGGATACCTCAGATGCATTATGCTGTGCAACTAGCCTGGAGGTGTGGATATCCGTAATGAATATGGACACGCCTCCGCCTTTAGTGCTTCCTTCTGGGTTAGGTGGCCAACAGGTGTGGTATGACTTGAAGCCCGGTAATGCAGGGGTGCTCTCTGGAGCTTTGCACCAGGTCTCTGTCACTGCACAGCTGTCACAGATGTCACCGTTTACAGTGGTGTATTTGTCATTTGAACCTTGCCTGACAAAGGCACTATAGGGATGGCATGAGTCTTAGCCAGTATCTGGAATCCTGAGGGCAACAGGTGCAGGCCATCTCTGGCACAGCAATCGGTCATGTCGTCCCAGGCAGACAGATGCTGGATCCCCTTAGAATGACACCAGAAGCTTAGCCAATTGTTGAGGTCAATCATTTTGTCCTTGTACTGTGGTATCATTCTGGGTCTATCTATTTCTACATCCCTCTCTATCTATGTATACATATATGCACATTATATATAGATACATACATAATTATACATACATATACATATAATATATATATTTATACCTTTTTATTTACACATATGAATACACACACTAACATACTTCTAAATATTCAGTTCTGTACAACCTACGTTGTACGTTGCACTACAACCTACATTGTTATGTGCACATAGCATCCTTCACATACATATGTATGTCCAGCCTTCACTAACAGTTGCAGTATGTCCCCTGCCCTATGCACATCCTCATATATATCTATATACAGACTGCTAACACATATGGAGGGTTCACAGTATGTAGACTATTACATTATTAGTTTACATTACCTTTCTTGGACACTGCTAATTTTGATGGCTTGCTGCTTGGTAGCCTGCTGTTCTGTACTGTAGTGGTTTCAGCAGTCCGTGTCTCTTATTTATTTTTTTTTTATTTCTTTGTTTTTATTTATTTATGTTTTCTCTCTCTCTCTCTCTGTCTCTCCCTCCGGCTGTTGCAATGAACGTATTGCATGTGTGGACTGGGAGTACAGGCTGCTTTTGTAGGTAAATGCAGATGGGCATGTGATGGCCTCTGCACCAATTGTTAGGCAGCATTTGCTAATTGCATGCAGCCTGCTGTGTGGTAATTGCAGTTCTCACTGTGATTTCAGGTCAGTGCTATAAAATGTTAGGTGAGGTAGGCGTAGCCCTTTCAGATTTTCAAGGTGGGGACCATGCTGGTATGCTGTGGACACTGTTGTGTGAGCGTAAAGGTTGGTATGTTTCTCATATCTCAGGCTGTGTTGTAGGCACTGACATGCATGTTGTACTGACACCTGACTATTGCTTCCTCCAGTTTATTCTTCTCAGTGTGTATGTTAACTGACACCTAATAATACTAATACTGTTTAAATGGGAGTATGTGCTTTCCTGTGGGAATTGTGGAGTAACTGGTTTACTGCAGTGGCTCTTGCAATTTGTTGCTATGGCTTCACTATTTAGCCTTTACATTCACTCCTTGGAGGCCTGCTAGGTGTCTTTACTGGAATGTGTTGCTATGGCTTTCCTATTTTCCATTCACATTCACTCCTTGTAATGCTTGCTATATTTCTTTCAGCAGCAGTTCCTTATATGTTTGTTGTGGTTTGGTGGTACTGCATGCAGTCTGGTCTGGCCAGGGTGTGGGGCTTGACACCTACAAGGGTATTTTATTTTGCTCATGAGTAGTAGTGGCACCTTCTACTATGTCCTAACAGTTATGGATAGCAGACACATGCAGCGCTTGTAACCAGCTATACTGTCCTTCTGTTATTAGTTGGATACCTCCTTTGATATTTGTGGGTTGTACACCTATATGTGGGTGTGCTTGTGAATACACCATTTCTGACATGCACGTAGTGCATACTTTCAGTAGTTGACAGTTACCATTACGTGGGACAAAACACCTTTCTGCCTACTATTAGTACATTTCACAGGGAGTCAGTGGGGCACAGTTAACATTTGTTTTCAAATCAGGGACATCCCTGTAATTCAGTCCCATTTGTGAGGTCTGGCCTCTTACCTGTTCAAATATGGCAGTGTTTATCCTGCTCTGATAGTGTGTGTGGTTTGCAAGGTGCTACTGTCACATTATTACCTACTAGCTACCGACTAGCATGGCTGTTTCTCTTCTCACACTAATGTTATACAAATCCACAAGAATTGCCAGGAAAGATACAGGACAAGCTTTGTGTAATAGCCTTCCTATATTCCCTTTACATTCAGTCCTACTATTTCATGATATATTGCTTTCAGCACAAAGGTCTTGTATATCAGTCATGGCTTAGTGGTAAGTCATGCAGACTAGTGTTTCCAAGGTCCTGGGTTCGAGACTGACAGAGGAATTTTATTTTGCTGCTGAGCAGACTACAGGCCTTGTCATTCAGAGTGACTAAGGCACTTTTAAGCAGTTGTAAGCGGGTTAGCGCTGGTTTGCGCGGAGCTCACGCATGTGCACTGTCGCTTAGCTTTGCGCACACACGCTTAGCTAAGCGCACACAAGTGCACACCCGCTTACTACTGCTTAAAAGTGCTTACTCTCGCGCAGACCCATGCTAATTTCTTTGAAAGAAAAGAAAATGGGGAGATAGGACAGTGGTGAAAAAGGGGTCACAAAGAGGGTAGGACAGTAGGAAAACAAGCTTGGGATTTGCAGGAAGGATGTAGGAAAGGACCATAGCTGCCCATTTCTTTATCAGCAACAGCTGTGCATATCTCTGTAATTTGGTGTGAAATTTGAAACCTTCCACCCCTGAGAGAGGGGTGAGGACAACAAAGTATGTTGTACAGCCAATTGTAATTACCACTTCACATGTCCAGCAGACATGTCTGCAAAATGGGCAGCTATGTATGGGGCGTAATTTTTTTGCGGGAACAGAGTGCCCTTTTTTTTTTTTCAGGTGAGAGTGGAATGTGAGGTACAGGAAGTAGGTATATTTGGGGAGGTAGGTAGGGGAGGTTAACAGACAAGACAAACAAGACACATACAGGGGCAGAGTATGACACATGTGGGGGGAAACACAATTGACGGGGACGGATGTTGGGATATCGCGAGCCCATGAGCCCACAGATGGCAACAGTGGAACTGACATCCCCACCCATGGGCAGTTGCCACTGTGCCTTCACAGCCCAGGATGGGGCTGTGCTGGGGGCTGTGTAGGATGGGCAGCAGGGACACCCGTGAGTTGTGCCACCCGAGCCTCAAGCTGGTGTAGGGGTTCAAGCACAGACTGCCTGATCTCACTACGCACCACAGACCGGACACTTTGGAGGGTGAGTGGATGGTCTCCTCCGGCCACGCTTGCAGAGGGGGGACGAGCCCCATCCCCTGCAGCACTTCCACCTGAAGGTGGCACAGGGCCACCGGAGGAGGTTCCGGCCTGGGCACTAGTGCCAGGTGCACTCGCCAGCTGAGGTGGGAGAGGTGGGTCCACTGGAACCCGCCTTCCCTGTTGTCCTATGTTTAGACATATTTTATGACATTTTGGGTTAGTAACAAACAATACCATTCAAAATTAGTTGTAACAGCATGCATCAGTATTCCCATTAACCAAACACCCATGAATTCCAAACATTGAACAGCAAGCATGACACATGCATATTTTGAACAACAGTACACAATCCAACAGCATGCAGGGTCGATTGATGGCAACAGGCCATTGGGTTTGGATATGTGAACAGGGCACATGCAGCAACGTACATACAAATATGTTTGAACCAACAGGACAAATGTCCATAGGAATTGATTGTGAATACACATACCCAGTTTGTTGTGGAATGGCATTATTTGTGAATATAGGGTAGGGTGAAGAAATATTTCATTAACAACTTCAACTACATATACATATGCTGTACATCTCTAGTAGCTGCAGATATATATACCCTACAGGTCTTACTACAGTTTCCTATATGTAACCTTAGGAATGTTGTTGATGGGACTGTTACTGATACATTAATATCCATTGCATTTTTATTCATACACATTTCATATCTGGCTATGTTCAGGTACAGCATCCTGCTACATTTCATTTATATGGCTCTAGACAACTGTGGATGTTCATTATTTCATACAACCATACTATCTCCATATTGCAAGGGTACAGCAACATATACAAATTGTGGGACAGACACATTCCAGCTTCAGTACTTTATTTCATACATTTCACTTTTTGGTTGTGGCTGTCTCATTCATTTCATTATGTACTGACTGCAGTATACTTTATTCAGAAGTTATAACAGCTTTCTTGGTCGATTCATACATCTTTCTCTCACTCACTTGTTTTATTTTACAATTCAAGTTGGTACTTTATTGTAGGCATTATTAACATGTCATAGCTGCTTACAACAATCCTTTCCAACAGACTCACTTGTTTCATATGGCAGATTTTCTAAGGGGATGTATTTCACACATGTCTATTATCTTTGACTTGTTTACCAGTGATTTTCGGGCTGCTGCAGGTTATCTGATATTACACTTCAGGTGGCTAATCACTATTTCAGACTTGTTTACTTTTTATTTCTGGATTACAGGCTGCATCACTTATCTAATCATACAGTGCTAGCAGAATCTTTCTTCTAGTGTTATTTGAACTTTATTAATATGTGACTACACTGACCTCTTTTACAAGCTGTCTCACTTATATTGTATAACAAGTACAGGAATATAATTACTAACCTGCCTGGTGGCGCAACCGCTCCAGCCTATCACCATAGGCTCGCCTATTCGCAGAACGCACACCTGCAGCTGTAATATAAATGAAGTAATATTGGAACATACATCTCCATAATATCAGCTAGGATAATTCCTTACATACATAATTACATGGATACTTAATCAGTAGTGGGGCGTTGGGCATTTGCCAGGCCTCCTGGATCCAACGGTTCAGTTGGTCCTGCTTTTGTCTCTTCAGGTCCGCATGGTGGTGATGGACCTGTTCACCAGTCCTTGGTATGCCTGTGGCACTGGTGAGATCATGTGCCAACCAGTTCCACGCCTCTGCCTTAGATGCACCCCACAAAACCTGGCCCTGCATGAGTTGCACCTCATGATCGTGGACTAGGAGCCAAACCATGTATTTGGATTCCTCAACACCCCACCTCTGTGCTCGAAAGCAACTGCCCTCTCCTACACCTGCCATCCTGACTGCAAATAGGTTCCACAATCAGTTATGCTGTGTATTCCCACCTATGGGGCTTATATATGCTGTTTTTCCTGCACTTATCTGTGATTGGCCATTTTGGAATTGTATCATCTTCACAAAACCTGCTTTGTCATGCTTCTATTTCCATTCATTCCTATATATATGCTAATACTGCAGTTTTCAGTACAGCTGTCATGGCTTAGTGGTTCAGTACTTTGACTATGATGCACAGTATCCTGGGTTCAATCCTGGGCATTGCTTCTTTTTTTATTTAACTACTGTCTAGACAGGCTAGGAGGTGTGTCTGTTTAAAGGCAGCTTTGATACAGGTTGCTCTACGGTGCCCGCCGGTAAGCCGGTTGGCGCGCTGCGCAGCTCCACGCAAATGGGTTATGCTGGTTAACGCGTTATTTGGCTATGAGCACACATATTACGCTGTGAGAAATGCTGCGCAACTATGGGCACACACTTTCAGCATGTTAAAGCACTGCTCAACTCCAGGCACTCCTATTACACCTGTTAAACCACTGCTCACCTGCAGGCATACATACTCAGCTTGTTAGAGCACTGCTCAGCTATGGGCACTTATAAAATATTTTATTTTTTTATTGTGTAAGAGTTCTTCATAAAACATGGTCCATTTCATTGCATTTTACTTAAATTATAATTATATATATATATATATATATATATATATATATATACATATATGTCAGGGGTTTGTTTCGTGCTTATTTCACTAAAAATAAAAAAATAATGTTGTTGGTGCTCGAACCGTGACTGCCTCCTCTTTGGCTGACATCTCTACCGCTACGCTATTGCTACTTGGATTATTTTGCATATTTAGAGCTTATATGCTTTTTCGGTGACTGCTAACTGTGGCTGAGTGAAGGGCACACCCGCGCAAACAAGCACAATTAAGGGCAAACATTTCTGAAATAAAAAAAAAATTAAACTGTTCATTTTTACTTTTTACTTTTCAGTTGGGTTACTAGTCTGTAGGGGCATGTGTGCTGTTGTGTTTCGTGACATTTCCGCGGACTCACTCATGGGAGTTTCCTTTTGGGACTGTGATTCTTCTGGGGGCGTGTCCCTTTGCAGATCTCGCCATGCGGACACGCCCCCTACTTTGCTACACTGACCATGTTAGCCTAGGGTGTGATTCAGCATGCCCTCATGAATATGCATGGAATGCTGACATCACCCCGTTTAACTGCAGCCTCCGTGTAAGACTTGTTAACTCTTACACAGAGGCTTTGTGAATCCTGCTCAAAGTTTATAATCCTTTGGATTTGAAAGAAAACAGGATTTATTTTAAAATATGGAACACTGACATCTGCTGGATTGAATGTAGAATGTAATTGGAAATTATTATTATTAGGTGAATGTATTGATTGTTTGAATGTTTAATTGTTTAATTAAGTTACTTAATGATGTTAATAGTTAAGGGTGAGTTTTTATGTGTTTTTAAACTCTTAAAATGCCTTGGGGCCATGGCATTAGAGAGTCTTTATTTATGTTTTAATAAAAATTTGGAATATATCTGGCCTTGTAGTCATGAATTTTGGACTGTGTTTTGTTGTTATTTATGCTTTGAGGTATGAATGTCTGTAACAGTGGCACCTATGTAAATTGCTTAAAATATATTGTAGTATAGTAGGTCATGTATTAATGTAACCCTGTTTTCCTTCCTTTTCTCACATGTGAACATGGAAGTGGTCCTGTGTCCCCTACGCCACCTGATATCAGTTTGTCATCACAGTCTGATGATGATTTTGGCCAAAGTGAGACACAGCCAAGGGTTGCAGTGGCTGATTCTAACACACAGGTTGACATTGAGTGACCCGCCCCCCCATTATCAACAGACCCATTCAGTATACTTATGCATACTCAGTCCACTGAGACCATAGATATTGGACATTTGGAGGGCAAGGATACTGAGCAGGGAAGTGTGGCTACTACTGTGGCCTCAGTGACTGTTGACATTGGCCATAGCCAAACTGTTGTAGAGGTGCCACACAAGTGGCTTGATAAGGGTGCTAGGAGGAGGCTGTATTACCTAATGAGCGGGATTCAAAATAATTTACTTCACACTAAAGAAATTATTTAGTAACAAACTTTATTTCTGACACTAAAAAAAAACTAAATAAACTCTATGTAACTGAACAGTAAATCACACTAAAACAGAAAATTAAATAAACTCTATGTAATTGAACAGTAAATCACACTAAAACATAAAACTAAGTAAACTCTTGTTGACTAAAATATGAAATTAGACAATACATTTAAAGAAAAGGTATACATTACCGATAAAGAAAAAGCTTAATCCTGTCTTCAGTCTTGACTGGGAAGCCCCATTGCAGTCAGGCAGGAGTCTTCATTGGGAAAACAGTCCTGGGCAGTGCGTCCACTCCACAGGTGAGGCTTCAGCCTGAGTGTAGGGAGCCCCAGCTATATATTACTACAAGTCATGAGAATCAGTACTTTCCCAGTGTAGGCTGAGTCTTGCCAGACCATTCTGTGGTGTTGGCCACCCACCCCAGAAGGAACAGCAATTCCTGCCATATACAATGATTTTGCAATTTTCAAGTGTTACAGTGGAATATTCCAATGACTTTGCAAGTTTAGTACTTTACTAGAATATTACATACAAGACATATTTTGGAATCAAATGTAGTCACTTTGCTGAAATCCCTAAACTGTTCTGGAGCACAGTATCATTTCTCATGCCTGCTGACACTTTTAGGATGTAGCAAGGAAGAAATAAAGAAAATAAAAGAATGTCGAGGCAACAGTCAAATAAACACACTTGACTATTGACTCACTTATATCTGACATTCAAATCTGTATTTACCTTTTTGTAGATAGAATAAGTTAATTCACAATTTTACCATGTCAACAAAATCAAAACAATTTGCCAGTTTAAATGAGTTACATTACCTAGACAACCTACAAAAGGATTTCTTAAGGCATATGATAATGTTTGATTTGTCACTAAACATATGAATTGTGGTGCTATTTTCATGAACATTTCAAAAGTAGAAGATAATATAGTCCATTTGCAGATGTTTATGAGAGTCTTTATTTATGTTTTAGGTTCATAGGTTCATAGGTTCATAGGTTCATACTAGGCTATCTGCCCGAGGGCATTTACAAGCCTAGCCCATAGTTTTGTGGCTTACGCCACCCCTTTAGTATGGGGAACTATACCCATTATTTTGCTGTGCCTCTGTTGAGCAGTGACACTGAGGTAATCCCTGGGGTATATCTGCGATCTCCCATCCATTGGTCAAGATTTCTCTTGAACAAGGCCAGCGAGGTGCTCTGCCTCACATATACCGATTTTATTCCACAGCATAGGAGTCTTTGGGTGATGAATCTATCCTCCAGCGCCATTCTATTAATAGCCGTGGTCGAGGTTTAAGTCTCCGCCTCTTGTGGCTCTGACGGATCTAGATTTTTGAGGTGAAGCATATTCATCAAATCTGGGTTTGACATGGCCTTGTATGTTAGGCAAAGGTCACCTCTGAGCAGTGGTAAGCTGAATAGAGCTGGAGTTCTTTCAGTCGGGCAGCATAGGACAGATGTTTGAGACCCTTTATCCTTTTGGTGAGGAACTTTTGTGGCCTCCAGCTGCTGCAAGTGTCGGGTCAGATACATTCCGAATGGGGCATTGTACTCAATCATTGGTCTGATGAGTGATGCGTATAGGGAGACTATGACCTCCCTTGATCTAGATGAGAATCCCTTCATGATAAGGTGGGCAATGTAGAAGGTCTTCCTAACTACTTTAGCTATATGGGTGTCGAATGACAGGCTACTATCAACCTGGGTCCCCAGGTCCCTGATAACTTCTTCTATGCTCAGTGGATTGCCACCTATTTGGTAGCTAGGGGTAACCTTGTTTTTAAGGGTATGACTATGCATTTTTTGGCATTTAACTTTAGGCCATGGCTCTGGCACCAGTTATCCATTTCTGTGAGACCCTTCTGAAGGATATCTGTGTCAGATGTGTTTTCTACTATAGCGCCCAGTTTGCAGTCATCTGCAAACTTTGTCAGCCATAACCCTCCTGTGTTTGCTTGTACTTCGGAAAAGTAGATGCCAAACAAGAGTGGGCCCAGGACTGAGCCCTGTGGTACACCACTTGTGACAGGCTTTGAGTCTGACATGGCGCCAGCATTTTTAATAAAAAATTTGGAATATATCTGGCCTTGTAGTCATGAATTTTGGACTGTGTTTTGTTGTTATTTATGCTTTGAGGTATGAATGTCTGTAACAGTGGCAGCTATGTAAATTGCTTAAAATATATTGCAGTATAGTAGGTCATGTATTAATGTAAGGCTGTTTTCCTTCCTTTTCTCACATGTGAACACGGAAGTGGTTCTGTGTCCCCTACGCCACCTGATATCAGTTTGTCATCACAGTCTGATGATGATTTTGGCCAAAGTGAGACACAGCCAAGGGTTGCAGTGGCTGACTCTAACACACAGGTTGACATTGAGTGACCCCCCCCCCCCCATTATCAACAGACCCAGTCAGTATACTTATGCATACTCAGTCCACTGAGACCATAGATATTGGACATTTGGAGGGCAAGGACACTGAGCAGGGAAGTGTGGCTACTACTGTGGCCTCAGTGACTGTTGACATTGGCCATAGCCAAACTGTTGTAGAGGTGCCACACAAGCGGCTTGATAAAGGTACTAGGAGGAGGCTGTATTACCTAATGAGCGGGATTCAAAATAATTTACTTCACACTAAAGAAATTATTTAGTAACAAACTTTATTTCTGTCACTAAAAAAAAAACTAAATAAACTCTATGTAACTGAACAGTAAATCACACTAAAACAGAAAATTAAATAAACTCTATGTAATTGAACAGTAAATCGCACTAAAACATAAAACTAAGTAAACCCTTGTTGACTAAAATATGAAATTAGACAATACATTTAAAGAAAAAAGGTATATATCACCAATAAAGAGAAAGCTTCATCCTGTCTTCAGTCTTGACTGGGAAGCCCCATTGCAGTCAGGCAGGAGTCTTCATTGGGAAAACAGTCCTGGGCAGTGCGTCCACTCCACAGGTGAGGCTTCAGCCTGACTACAGGGAGCCCCAGCTATATATTACCACAAGTTGCAACAACACTTTCACCTCCACAAAATCCCAAAACTACAACAGGATACCAAATGCTGTTCTTGTAAAAAAAGAGTACCATATACTAAAACAGAATAATTTATTCTAGCACCTCGGTGTAACCACCTTCATGAAATAAAAAAGTTACAAAAAACACTTCTTGTATATTACATTTCTAATTACATCTCATTAATTCATTAAACAGTCAACTTTTAAGGCAAATATTTCCAATTTAATTCATTATTCAGACCTTTAGGTATCAATGTATTGTACTTTAAAATATAAATGCTTTCTTTATGCAATAACTGGCACTTATGTATTATCGCAACCAGATTTTTGTGGTTGAGGTAATACGCTTGTTGGCCCCAAAATGGATTGTGGGACTAAACGTAAGACACAATTTGATGTTTTCTTTGGGTACAACCTAATTTGTCCCACATTACCAACGTAAAGTAGCACAGTAATGTGAAACTTGCTTTGCGTACTTAAAAATTGGTTGCACTGCTGTCTTAGTGCAGAATTGGGACTGAGGAAGCATGGGAAATGTTCGTTCGTTTTTACTGCATGAAGGATTATTAGAATAACAAATGTGGAGAAACATTTTTTGGGTAAATAACTAATTTTATTTGACATACTGCAGTAAATAATTAAAGTTAAAGTTTTTGTGAGGATAGCAGTTATTTTTGCAATGATTTCGGGATGTTTTGCATAGTATTCATGTGGATGTCTTCCGGATGTTTTGAGCAACATATTTGTGAAGATTTTCTTTCACTGATTAAGGAAGCATACTTGCAGACAGTTTACTTGTAGATGGTTCACTTGCTGGTTTACTTGTAGATGGTTCACTTGCTGGGTTAGTAGATGATTCACTTGCTGGTTTCATAGTTTCATAGTTTCATAGTTTAGTACTAGGCTATCTGCCCTGGGGCATTTGTAAGCCTAGCCATAGTGATGTGGCTTTTGCCACCCCATGAAATGGTACAAAAATGTACAGAATAAATTTAGAATACTGTGCCTCTGTCTAGTAGTGACACAATGAATGTCCCCTTATATAATAGAATTAGTTTACTGTGCCCCTGTCTAGCAGTGACACAGATGTGACCCCTGGGGTAAACTTACGATCTCCCATCCACTCATCAAGATTTCTCTTGAAGAGAGTCAGTGAGAGGCTCTGCCTAATACGAACTGGGATCTTGTTCCAAAGCATGGGAAGCCTCTGGGTTATGAATCTATCCCTCCAGCATGTCCTATTCATACTTGTGCTGAGGTTTAAGTCTTTAGCTCTCGTGGTCCTGATGGATTTGGATTTTTTTGAGGTGGCGCATGTCCATCAGATCCTGATTGGACATGGCCTTGTACGTCAGGCAGAGATCACTTGTGGATGGTTCACTTGCCAGGTTACACTTTTTGTATGGGCAGAAATTGTCTGCTATTGCTGTCAAGACTGCTGGGGATATGGAACGTGTATTTATAGTGACTAGATGTCGGAAAACAGCATAGCTTGAATCAAGCACTCATTCCTTAAATTTTACAATGTTTTCCCAACCTAAACAATGTTTTTAAATGAAGTTCACATTGTCAGTGTGATTCTGCATACATTTCTTTTTAAATTTACAGAGCGGGAAGCAAGCGGCATTATCGTGAAAATCTGGTTCCGATAATACGTAAGTACCCATTAATTTTGTTACAATAATTCATCTGTACTATCCATGCATTCAATTTGCTCTAAAACTGTACATTGTAGTAAATCAGCATTGCTTTCATGAAATGCTTTAAAGTGCATAGCAATCATTTCGTCTTCCCTACAATTTATTTATGTCTCTTAAATGTTCCATAAACCTTATTGGGAACTCTCTTTTTGTTTCACCTATATAATATAGGTGACAGGGACATTTGTGCCTCTAGGTTCAAATCTTATACCATTCATTTTATGGAAAGTAGTTACAATGTGGGTACAAATATTGCACCTACCACATTTCAGCATTCCCTTTATAAATGGAGCTCTAACTAATCTTAAGGCTGGCATGGTAAACATACCATGGAAACCATATCTCTGAGATTTTTCCCCTAGTATAGGAAAAAGAAGGCTTACATGGAAAATATCAGCTAAAAACTTATCCTGTATTAAATACTTCCATTAGTATTCTATTACTTCTTGAATTTCCCCACTTTTGATAGTATAACCCATTACAAAATATACAGGGTCTACTGTTTTATCCTCTCCTTTATCAATCCTGGTCAGAAAAGTTGGTCTTATACTCCCCCTGCTAGACCTTAACCCTTCTAATTCTTTACAAACCCTATTCTGGGCTTCTTGTATGTCACCAGTGTTATAACCTCTTGCTATAAACATCTTAATCATCTCATTTATCTCTTGTGTCAACAAGGTTTTATCACTACACAGCCTTGAAACACGTAGTATCTCACCATAAGGTAAAGCCTTTAAAACATGGGGTGGATGGCAACTTGTAGGCCAAAGATATTGACTTCCATCTACAAACTTCCTATGAATATTTGTAATAATTTTCCCATTACTGTTTCCTTCCAGTATGAGATCTAAATATACAACTTTATCACCCTTTTGTAAGCCGTCAAATGCCAAACCAAATGGATTTCTATGTAATTCTTTCACAAAATTCTCTACTTCCTCCCAACCATTCTCACATACAAAATCCAAATCATCTATGTAACATATATTACCACAAGTCCTGAAAATCAGTATTTTCCCAGTGTAGGCTGGATCTTGCCAGAGCATTCTGTGGTCTTGGCCACCCACCCCAGAAGGAACAGCAATTCCTGCCAAATGCAATGATTTTGCAATTTTCAAGTGTTGCATTGGAATATTCCAATGACTTTGCAAGTTTTAGTACTTTACTGGAATATCCCAGCACACATAGACATGCAAGACATATTTTGTAATAAAATGTAGTGACTTAACTGTTCCGGAACACAGCATCATTTTGCATGCCTGCTGACACTTTTAGGATATAGCATTACTTCGCATGTCAAGGAAGACATAAAGAAAATAAAGAGAATGTTGAGATATAGCGAGGCAGCTGTCAAATAATCACACTCACTCAATGTATCCCTCTTTCATATCACATCCGCATCACAGTGGCCTGCTGTTTCTCCCCATCCTGTTGCAGGTGTCTTGTCACATGTCACTCAACATATGTTTAGGGCTGTCATGGAGGCACTTGCACATTCGAAAAGGAATTTCAGGAGAATGCTCAGCATTAGCATACATTTTATAATAAGCAGGTACATTAATTATTAACACAGAGTATGCTGATGCATTCCTGTGCAGTTCATGCAACACCCATGGCTTTGTCAGCAGTCATCAGTGCTACAGACCCTCTGCTTTGTTCAGAACTTCTGAAACATATATTCGAACATAAGTGGCCACATCACTGACATGTCTGTTAACACACAGGTGACATGTCTGCTGCTTGAGGTGACATCTCACACTGTGATTGAATGTTGTTGGTCTGTGATCACGTTTGCAAACCAACTGATAACACAGGATTTGATATTCACCTTAGTTTCCCACTGAGGACAAATGTTGGATCGTGATGAAGGTCTTAGCCAAGTTACAATAGGATGTGTGCATAGCTCTGAGATGATCTGTGTCTGTGGTCACAGTCTTGAATCCCACCAGGTTTTGCAGTCAGAAGATATGGCAAAATGCAAGTGTAATTATATAACCATAACTTTTTGCAACATCTAGTGTTTAGAGGTCACCTATTTCCCTGTGTCTGAGATGCATGCAAATTGTATCCATTGCCTTATGGGAGAGGTTGCATAAAATTACGGTTGTATAATTACACTTGCATTTTGCCAATCATGTCTTGTGTGGTTTAAAAATGGTCATTGCATTCCATTTGTTGTGGATAACAGCAGTGTTCATACTGTGATTGAATATGGTGCCTAGGGGAAGCACATGAAGAACACAGGCCAGAATGCCAGCTGGTCCCATGGTGACTGTGCTCCTAGTCTTTAGAGGGCAGTGATAACTTTGTCATTATAGATACATCAGAGGTGATGTTGCACACATGGTTTGTAGTAGTTGTGGTTGTAGCAGGGAGGATACTGTTCAGCTGAATGTGTCTGGTAGCAGGTTTGAAAGTTACACTGGATCAGTGTGTGCTCTACCATGCAAAATGTGATCCACATACATCTGAGTTATATCATTTTGCAGATTTACATGAAGAAAGCCATTTGGTTATCCCTGGATATGTTGTTGTGTAAAGTCATAGCATGGTTGCTCTGTGTGGGTTCTTGAGGTTGTGTTATTTGCATGTTTATACTGAGGAGTGTGGCCTTCCACCCCTGGTTTCTCAATGTTGTAATTGCAAACAGTAGCTTATTTCGCTTACTGTATAATTTAGTTATGACAGACATACACCAGTATGATTTGTATTTTCCACAGGATCTTTGTTTCAGCCTATCAGGCATGGCTGTGTGCATACATTTGTGTAGATGTATAGACAGGGCATCACGGAGTAAGGTACTATACCTGTCAGTTACCTTTGTGGAAACTGTGTTTTGGAAGTGTTTTAGACTGTCCCATAGGAGTGTGTGGTTACCTTGGATGATGATTATGAACCTGACTCAACCTTTGGGGGATCAGTAACTATATCTACTTCTAAACATAGTGCCTTATGGTTGGATTAACACTGCAAGCACTACACATGTGCCATTGCATTGTTCACTCATATTGCTGAGGTACAGGTCTGGAATATGAGATAACCTTGTAGGGTGGTGCACTACTTCTTCCATGGCATTTCAGTTCACAAACTCCAGGTAATATTGTGCAGGTGAGTTTGTTGCTCTATAATTATCCCGATCAATGGATGTATAATTCCACTCATCAAAGGCTGTGTTGTTTTGTCCCATGTAGTAATATATAGGCTGTGTGGACTTCTGTATTTATGGATGGTGACCTATTAATGGTGATAACAGGAAGAGGTTTCCTATCCACAGTAGGTTGGACATAGAATAACTCCATATAGTTCTTTCTCTAAACAGTGTTGAGGTGTACTAGTCTTCACTGTAAATAGATAAGACATCTCCTGTGGTACACACAACTTCCATTTGCTGTGTGGATGTTTAGAAGGCACTGTAATCTTGCAACAGCAAAGTAAATACAGCTGCCTTGAACAAGGTTTATGTCCCTGTACAGACATCAACATCTTCACTGTGAAGAGTGCTTACAGAATGTGAGGTTTCAGATGTGGACTCTCGGGGTTTAGCAGCATGCTCCTCACTTTGTTGGAGGTATACATTTTCACATTGGTTAATCTGCTGTTGTGACCTTGCCTAATAAGGGGATTATGCTGCAGTCAAGTGGCCTATGTCTGGTAAAGCAGTGTGCTCTATCCATCATTTCACCACACACTGGCAGGTACTGTATCATTGTACTATGACACCAGACACTTAGGCAAGTTCAGTGAAACCATTGTTCTTTATATAGTGTATCATCCCAGGCAAGGGTATAATGCTGCTCAAAGATAGAGACATAGCGGGCAGAGACCCAGTTTTAGATAGCTCAATCATGTCTGTGTGCATATATTTCATATAGTCATGTCTCAAGTTGTGCATACCAAGATGGAATATGCTGGAATAAGAGTGGGACTTGGTGTTGAGAGACTTGATTGCATTTGTGCTCTGACAACTAGGTCTGCCACACAGCTGACACTAAACATATCCTTGTTTAAGCTGTTGAGTGGTGCATCTGTACATTCAACTATACATTCAACTATCATGAGAACCTTTGGGATACATGCCCATTGCCTTGAGCACTTCTGTGGTGATGAAATATCTGATGTTTATTGTCTGCTTGCAGCCTGATTGTGTTTAGAATGTGTCTGCTGTTTATGTTGGTTTGTGTGGAGTAATTTAGCACATGATGGTTTATGCTGGGTGATTTTATGAGTAAGAGTCGAGGTGTGTGAGCAGACAACCTTTCTAGTGTTACCCATCTATCAACTTCCCAAGTCTGTAAGAGCAATATTTAAAAATTGTCATGTAAAATTTTTCTTTTCATCCCTATTGTCATGAAATGTACAGAAAATGGAAATTAATGCTACTTACACTTCATTTCTAGAAGCTGCAATGCCAGAACATTATGAGAAAAGTTGCCCTTACCTGTAATTGAACCCAGGACCATCTGCATTCCAGTCCAATACTTAATACATGGCACCACAGGAGTAGCACTGCATAGTCCTACCACTGGAGGATATGAGCAGAGTACAGCCCCACTTACTGGGTTTGCATGATGTCCAGCAGTACTTAGAAATATTGACTGAATGCATCTAGTTTCTATTTTTGAATGTCTAGCTTATGTCTGATAGGCGGGTGATCTGCTCACTCATACAAGGTATGCATCAACATAACCATTGGTGCGAAGCAGCGCATTGATTAAACATGTGTAATGCACCCACAAAAACAACAATGTTACCTGACACACCCTCCTGATGTCATCGGCATCCATGGGAAACATTAACACCATGTAGGAGCTTACGTGAAGTGGACAGCCCAACACAGTTCCTGCTTTTTGTGATTCAAGAGAGCCACTGATTTTTGCACTCACTTGCATAATATCCATGCCAAAAGCCTGAAAACTACAGAGTCAGTAGCCATGTAAGCTGGGCAACAGCACAGGAGCACTACTTTGAAAGCATAGGCTGGGTACTGTTGCACCTATTCTAACACTACATTATACTTTTCTTTTCAGTGATGTTTCTGTTATTCATATTTATAACCTTTTGCAGCAAGTGATGCACTCTGCAAACATAGAGGACCATGGGATATAGGTAAATGATCCCTTAAGGACATCAAGTGTTTCAGCTATATGGCTTCTGAATGCCCATGACTTTCTACTTTTTAGTCTTTGGGGATATATACAGGCCAATGAAGCCAAATGCCACTAGCTGTGAGCATGCATGTTTTGGCCTTCTTATGACCTCATCAGCACAGCATAAGTGGACTGTTTGTCTATACTTTAAAAAAATAGGGTCTTTACACCCAGCTGATGCCCATAACCATTAAGGTGTCTGCCCATGGACCTCTATTATAGGAGGTTTAAGGTATCACACAGTGAAAACTCTAGCTTGGTTGGGGTTTTCTTGTAGTTTTTACCAATTGGTCTGTCTGTGTGATCTTTTTATTCTTTGGTTTGAATGTTAGTTGTGATATTTTGCAGGCTAGGTTTTTCTTGTAGTTTTTGCTAATTGGTCTCTCTGTGGAAGGAAAATGACTGTAGCTGTTCTCTATTTGCTAGATATAACACTTGCATGGAGGCTGAAGTTAAACACTGCTGTGTTATCTTACCTACCATTTATTTTGTCCATCTTTTTCCTTTCTAATTACTCAGAATAAATTCATACATGCTAAATGCACCACTAGATATTTTAAATTCAAGCTACCTTCTTATTTTTTATTATAGATTATCCCTCTACTCACCAGATTTAGCCTTGAGCATCAAATGAAGCTAAAACATCTTTAATAACTTTTTTTTGTATTTGAGTAAGGGCAATATACTGTTTATCACTCCTAAATATGATATTTTTCCTAATACATAAGCATTCAAAATATTTATTTTTCTGAAATGATAAATAAAAAAATTCCCCCCGAACTAATAATTTCTATAAGTTCTAGTATAGCTGTCCTTTGACTTAAACTTTCATATTAACGGAATGTAAATCCCAACATCTTTATTTTATTTCATGTGAAATATATTCCATTTATTTTTTATCTCATCAAATCCCTTACATTTCATTTGAACTGCTGACTACATTTCTAACAGCTTCTCAATCCCTATTAAAACCTTACTTATCCATCTCTTGTTCTTGTTTTTAGAACTTAATCATCTGTACACGTTATACATGTTGGTAATATAACATTTCCTTTCATTTCTCATCTTGCATCCCACATTTCATGCATACATTTGTACTACTGCATTAATTACTAGTACATTTAAGCATGTACACATTGAGTATCCCTGTTTTATTCATCTCTTAGTACTTATTTTTCCTAGCCATCCTTTTATCCTGCATTGTAGGATTGTATTTTCATAACACTTCTTATTGTAATAATATTTTTCTCATATCCCATATTCCTTTAAAATCTGCCATTTTGCTTCATGGCTCACTTATCTAAAGAGTTTTGGCTTCATCACACTCCATCAGTTTTACTTCTTTATTTGTCTTTCAGTATCATCTCCACTATTTTTTCACTACAATTAGTATTTCTTCTACCTCTCTTCCTTTTATATGATAAACTCCTTCTCCTACTATCTCATTCAACACTTTTCCCATCCTTTATTTAGCATTTCCCTGTCTTCTTTTATCACATTCTCTATTATTCTTTTATTATATTATTTTCTAAAAAACTTTACGTTTACAGATTCCATTCTTCTTGCCTATCCATTTCCTATTTTTCAT
Source organism: Protopterus annectens (assembly GCF_019279795.1). Taxonomy (NCBI): domain Eukaryota; kingdom Metazoa; phylum Chordata; order Ceratodontiformes; family Protopteridae; genus Protopterus; species Protopterus annectens. The sequence continues at coordinate 1,470,989,897 of NC_056731.1, forward strand.
ATATTTCTCTACAAAATTCTTCATAATGTCTTCTTGTTTGTACTTTATGTCTCCTTTGCCATCTAAGATAGCATCCGTCCTTCCTTCTCTCATTTTACTTATTTTCCAAAGTAAAGGGAAACATCATACTTCTCTATTTTCAGGAAAAAAAAAAACATTTGCCTATGTAAGATTATTTTTAATTTTTCTCAATGTTCTTTATTTTGCCACTTCCTTCCCTATCTTTTTTTCATAATTCCATAATTACATAAAATTTCTTTATATATCATCTTATTTCTTTTGCAATTTTCTTTCCACTTCTAAATATATATTTCATATTTCTGCTTATATATTACCCAGCGCTTTGTCCAACTTTTATAAAATAAGCTCATTGTCATATGATCTTTCCATAATATTTCTTTGTTTGTCATCATTCATTCCTCCTTTTTAAACTTTGCAGTTAATCTCCTTTTTCCCTTTTCTCTCCTTTATTATTGTGATGTCTTCTCATACTCTAACCTTTACTACTCTATGACCAGAAAACTCTGCCACCTGTATTCCTCCTTTTATTTCTTTTGTGCCTTTAGAGTGAACTATGCAGTTAATTGTGTATTACTTTTCTTTATTGTATTTGTTTACCAGGATAGTAAATAGTGGTATACAAGTAATCAACAAATAGACAAAATTTAAACAGAGCATCATTAATAGCATTATCATTTAATGAGCTATGAAACTTTTTCAGAGGAGAAAATAACCTGGAGGAGGGGGAAGACTGTATAAAGAAAAGAGTAAACAGAGGTATTCAAGTAATCAACAGTTATACAAGTCAATATTCAGTTTCAGTCCTAAAATATCACCTTTATATGCCCATTATCTATTATTTCTTACTTTTAAATCCCCACATTTTATTAGTCACCTTAACATCTTAATATCCTGTGTTATTTTTCGCATTTCTTTCCTATGGTTACAGTTAAAATCTCCCACCATCACTGTTGATATATTCACTAAAACATTTTTTTAAATGTCTTTAAACACCTGTTTTCTCTCTGTCACATTAATATAATGATAGATCACTATTAGGCATTTACATTTATGTCTCATTCTCATATCACAGATCACTACCCTTCTTTTTACTACTATTGTTATATCTAGAATTCGTACTACTTGTCATAAGAATTCTTATTTCAGAGCATGTCTCATTTAATGTCTTAACTGAAGAATGACACACTCAGTAGTGCAGCCACCCACCCCCTTATGCTGTACTGCAGTGTAGTGTCAGTAATCAATCTACCTGGTGTGGAAATAGAACCCACAGCCTTCAATATACTGGCATCAAATACACTCAAAATGCATATTTGGATAAACTTACAAAATACAGTCTGAATATATAGTTGGATAAATTTACATTAACTGATCAGGTATAGACCAGTACATGTATCTGGCAAGGATTTATGAGTAATATATAAACTGTGGTTGAACACATCTCTTTAGCATTTCTGTATCTAGATAAAGGATGTCCAAGTGGAGTCATGAATTGCAACATCCTTACTTTGAACAGCCTGCAAAACAACTTGATTTAAAAAGGCTGAAATCGACCAAGTAACAAAGACAGTGAGAACATCAATTTTCACACAAGGATTAGTATATCAGTGACAACACAGTGATATAGCAGTGCAAGTTCTTTTAACATCAAGGGCTAAGAAACATATATCTATATTAACTCTTCAAACAAAATTCACCAACCAGTAGGAAATACTATAATCCAGAAATATGCACTATAGATGTGGTTACTAAACTTTCTGATTAACGTATTTCATAGTAAACATTTTGTATTACCTTGAAATGTATTTATGCTGTTACTGAATCATGTGCATCAAGTACGTGTGGGTACTTGGTAAGTTAACCACAGTTCTGAAGGCTATTTTCCCAATTGTGTTCTCTTATATCTACATTTTACCATCATGATAAAGCTTATTACAGTAGTATGTGATAATGGGAAAGGTAGCTGTTGTTACAGTTCAGGAGTGATATGTGAGCGTATTTTTATAGTTTCACAATCCATTGACTTACTAGCATGTGTGTGCCACTAATAACCTATTGTACATTGTTTTATATTGTATCCTGTTCTATAGTTTATAAAATGTATTCATTCTGCTCAAACTAGTGCATATTAACAACTGTATGAGCATCCAGGGCTTGATCATACTGCATTGCATTTTAACTGTCTGTGAAATTGTATACTTACCTACAAAATACAGGATTTTGTAAATCTACTCAGCTGTCACTCAGGTGGTAAGACCTTCACTATATGCATATTCATTTATTGGCACAATTACCCAGCATTAATAAAATGATTAACCTCCCTTTGCTGGGGTCGCCAATTTGGTGCCATCACTGATGCTCACATAGGATGTCTTGAAACAGTGCTAAGAGACCTTACCTTTATGTGCTGGTATAATTTGTGAGCTATTAGGCATGGGTCTATCTTCATGTGTGTCCAGACATCCCCTGCTAAGGTGACAATACCCCTCTTATGGTTTACCTATTAAACTAGTCCAACTGTCATTTGTGGATCCAGACTTGATCAAGAGCCAAGGCACAAAGACCACCTGCCTCATTCCTGCATACTGTCATTAACCCTTTTGTCTAATACAGGTGAGCAAACATAGCCTCATAATTCCACACTCCTTCAGGTCCTATATTCTTGCAGACTTTGGTACATATGTTTGGCTCCTGTAAGTGTTTTTTTTGTTTGTTTAATATTAGAAATGTGTGCTATCAGTTCCAGGAAATCTACACATTTTTCAAAAATAAGATTTTGAAACATTACCTGCTATTAAGGCATAATGTATAGCATTTGTGAGCAAAATATGAAGGCCAGTATGACATGTCCTAAGTATTCTGATAGCTGTACATATGTAAGATTATTACCTCTGCATACGCAGATAGTGTAGTATCCTGATGCAAAGGTATGTCTATTTTTCCATAGCACCATGTCCGCTGGTCTGTTTCACATTTAAAGCCTATGTTGTATATGTGACTATAGTGCTCTTGCAATGCATTGTTGAACAACACTTTTGTATGGGAGCTACTACCTATATATTTTGATAATGCCTTTCCTGTAACTAGTCTAGTCCACGTACAGATTTGCTGTATTCCATGACTCTTTGTAAGCTTCTGAGCCCCCCAAGCCTTTCTGTGCTGGAGGGAAGCCTTCTAGCTTATCACTGGGAGTGGTAAGCATTAGGTAGCATATCTACCACAAGAGGAGTGGTTCCTGGCCCAGAAATTGTAGCTATTGGCCGTTTGGGCAGTTTTCTTCCATCTCTTTCAATGTTCTGGTTTAAAAGCTACACTTGCGCTTGTTTCCCACCTTTCCTGTAACTAGCCTAGTCCAGATACAGAGTTGCTGTATCCAGGACTGTTGGTTAGCTTCTGAGGCCTGCAAGCCTTTCTGTGTTGGAGGAAAGCCTTCACGCTTATCAGTGGGAGTGGTAAGCACTAGGTAGCCTGTCTACCATGAGAGGAGAGGTTCTTGGCCCAGAAATTGCAGTTTATGGACCATTTGGACAGTTTGTCCATCTCTTTCAACTTTCTGGTTTAAAAGACCACATCTGCACTTGTTTCCCATCTTTCCTGTAACTAACCTACTAGGTAGCACTAGAAAGCCTTAAACTGATACAAGCCTTCTAGCTTAGGAGAGAGACTTTGGAGTAATTACGTATCAGTTTTGTGTACTTTCTTGCTGTACTTAACTATTTTCCACCTAAATGCAGATTTTCCAGTGTTTATTGTGATTTAAAAGCTTGTTTTTTTCTCATACTGTACTTATTTGACTGCCTGCACTTTTAAAAAGTTGTTTTTTGTTTAAATAATTTGTTTAACTGTTGTAGGTTACACACTAAAGTGTGATAGCCTTTTCTAATCATTTGTAGTCATTTAAAGCTGTTTAAAGTGTATTTTTTACTGTTTTTGCCTTATCTTTTCAAAAAACAAAATAAAAATTCCTTGTTTCCCGCCTTTCTAAGCTAGTATAGTCCAGTTTTCAGGCTAGTGCTGAATTCAGGACTGTGATACTAGTTTCTGAGCTGCCCATACCTTACTTGGATAGAAGGAAGTTTCTCTGTTCTCCTGTGAGAGAGGGGAGCTTTGAACAACCTATCTGTCCCTGGAGGAGTGGTTCCAGCCCAGACGTTAGTAGTTTATTGGGTATTTTGGGCTAATTTCTATCTCTTTCATTTCCCTACTAAAAAAAAAAAACACGTTTGCACAGTTTTGCGCACCGGGCAGTCCCGGTTAGCTATGGTTAAATTATTCCGGCTCCACTAAGTCTCCTCTTTCAGTTTTTCCCTTGAAACTAGTCTGACTCTCAACCTAAGCACTCAAAAATCATCTTATAGCTCAGCACTTGCTCAGACCTAATAGCAATCATTAATATACCCTGACACTGATTACCCAGCAGGACAAGGCTCTTTATTCACCCCTCACCAAGCAAGCTACTAAGCAGCTCAACCTACTATTCAGGCATGACCAAAGGGCAATTGCAGGTGTACTCTCCAGTCCAACTGGTGAATCTGGGTTTCCTGAGGCAATGTTACAACTGCCTCATGTACACAGACAACCCTCTCCTCCTACCACAAAATACTAAAATATGTGAGAGATGCAATTATACAGCCAAACTGGAAGCTAAGCTGTCTTCACCCAAGCCTGGAACAGGCAGTCAAGAGGAGAAGGTTAACACTTGCACCACACCTCCAGCCACACGCAGACCTACTAAAACAGCACTTGCAAAAAATACACATAAGTACACAAAATCATACTCGGAGGCTCTAAATAAAAACCTGCAAAAGCATCAGAGGCCTCCAAAGCAGACACCCAAACAACCTGCACCTCCAGTCACAAACCAGACAACACATAAAACACAAAATCAGTGTGCCGCACAATCACAGCCCTTAATGCGAAATAACATACCTAACACACTAGTAATAGGTAACTCTATAGTCAGGCACACTGACATCCCTCCCACTCACTAGGCTGGACAAGCAGAAGGTTACTGTTAGCTGCCTGTTGGGAGCCAGAATCCGCCACATAACACAAGCACTCAGGTCACTCCAGAACAAGTACAGATATGACTTTGTCATTGTTCATGTTGGTGTGAATGACCTGAGATGTACCTCCCTGGACTACATGAAAAGAGACATGGAAGAGCTCTCTGATCATGTAGCCCAGGCTGGTATGACCCTAACCTGGGTAGCATCCTGCCCTCACCAAGAATGATACATCAGTATAAAGAAAAAATTATCAATTTCAACAATTGGCTAAGCTTCTGGTGTCATTCAAAGGGGATCCAGTTTCTGTCAGCCTGGGATGACATGCTCGACAAGCTGTGTTGCTTCACAAGAGACGGCTTGCATCTGTCACCCCTAAGCTTTCAAATACTGGACAAGGCTCTTGCTGGCCCCATAGTGCATTTTTTAGGCAAGGCTCAAAAGTCAAACCCACCTCCATAAACAGCACAATTAACAAAAAACTGAGGATTATGCTACTCAACGCCAGGAGTTTAAATCTCAAAATGCACGCGCTCGAAGCACTCCTCAGTATGGAGAACGTCGACATTTGTGCAGTAACTGAAACCTGGCACAAGGCTCCAGAGAGCACCCCAGCACTACCGGGCTACAACTCATACCACATGTTTCAGCCACAGAACACAGACCGAAACACAAAAGGAGGGCGTGTATCCATATTCATCAAGGATACCTACACCTCCAGGTTAGTGGTGCAGCATGATACCTCTGCGATCATCCATGTGCAACTAACATTGGGCAAATCTGTAATGCAAATTGTGGCCTGCTACAGATCACCCTCCATGAGCCAGGACCACCACTCCAACTTTCTGGAGACACTGGAAAACATGAAGGTCCTACCAAACACCCTGATATTGGCAATTTCAATTAACCTACCATTCACTGGGAAAACTACTCGAGTACAAATTCCTAGGCCCAGCACTTCCTGGAATTCATCAACTCAAACACCCTGGATGAGCTGGTAAACTCCCCTACCAGAGGTGAAAAGATATTGGACCTGGTCATCACCAACATGGGCGACAGGTGTTCCACACCGGAGGTCAACCCGTCACTTGTTAGATCAGACCATAAACTAATCACTTTGGATATCCACATCCCACCACCACCCCCAACTAAGAAAACTACAGTAAAAACTTTTCTAAAGCAAACTTCACCTTACTTAAGACAGAGGTGGTAAGTTTCACAGCCCCATGCTAAAGGATAATGCTGCCCAAGATGCAGAAACCTTTACAAATGCACTCTATGAGCACCTACAAGGATGCATGGATCGTGCCATCCCTAGCAAAAACAAGACTCACTCCTCTAAGAGAAGGAAACCAGTTTGGTGGACCCCTGCAATAAACAGGCTATACAATAGAAGGAGGAAACTAGTTCAGAAAAAAAAGCAAATCCCAAGAAGGAAAGACATCCCTGATCAGTATCAGTGAGAAACTGAGGTCCCTCATGAAATCATCCAAGGCTAACTTCGAAAGAAAGGTAGCCAAGGATTCAAAAGATAACCAAAAAGCCTTCTTTAGCTATGTTAAGAATCTAAGTGGCAACTTGCAGACATGCACTGAACTAGTGCAAAATAGCACAAAATATACTGAACCTAGTGATATTGCCAACATCCTGGCAGATAGATTCAGTGCAAATTTCACCCCCATCTCACCTCCAAAAGGGTCAACAACAATACCGGAAAAGTGTAGTGTCCCACAAATCACAGACGCACAGGTGAAAACAGCCCTTTCAAAAGCCAAAAACACAGTGTCAATGGGACCAGATGGTGTCCCAGGCTGCGTCTTGCACGAACTACAGAACAAACTAACCCCCTGCCTAAACATGCTGCTCAGGGTGGGTGCCGTAATGGTTAAGGTGTTTGCCTTAGAAACACAAGGTGCAGGGTTTGAGTCTCACAAGGGATAATTGGCTAAGCTTAAAATGGCTCGCAAGGGCAGTTAGCTTAGTACTAACCTATGAACCTATGAACCCCACGCTGTTCACCTTCAGCCTCTCCACAGGCTACCGGCCCATAGAATGGTGCACAGCAATGGTTATTCCTCTCCACAAAGGAGGGGCAACAACTGACCCTGGTAACTATTGTCCCATAAGCCTGACTAGCCTGCTCATAGGTTCATAGGTTCATAGGTTTATACTAGGCTATCTGCCCTAAGGCATTTATAAGCCTAGCCCAAATTATTGTGGCTTACGTCACCCCTTATATGAAAAAATACTGTGCCCATTAGTTTGTTGTGCCTCTGTCCAGCAGTGACACAGAGATGATTCCTGGGGTAAACCTACGATCTCCCATCCACAGGTCTAGATTTCTCTTGAACAGAGTCAGCGAGGTGCTCTGCCTCACATGGACCGGGATTTTATTCCACAGCACAGGGAGTCTCTGAGTGATAAATCTATCCCTCCAGCACGTCCTATTTATATCCGTGCTAAGGTTTAAGTCGCTTGCTCTAGTGGTTTTGGTGGATTTGGATTTTTGAGGTGGAGCATGTCCATTAATTCCCGGTTGGACATGGCCTTGTATGTCAGGCACATGTCACCTCTGAGCAGACGGTATGCGACTGAATAGAGCTGGAGTTTCTTCAATCTGGCAGCATATGACAGATTTTGGAGTCCCTTTATCCTTTTGGTGAGGAACTTTTGGGGTCTCTCCAATTGCTGCAGATGTCGGGTGAGATACATCCCGAATGGGGCATTGTACTCGATCATTGGTCTGATAAGTGAAGAGTACAGGGGAACAATGACCTCACTAGATCTGGATGTGAATCCCTTCATGATCAGGTGGGCAATGTAGAAGGTCTTTCTAACCACTTTAGCAATGTGAGTGTCAAAAGAAAGGCCACTGTCAACCTGGGTCCCCAGGTCCCTGATAACCTCTTCTGTGCTTAGTGGATTGCCACCTATATGGTAGCTTGGGGTTACCTTGTTTTTCCCGAAGGGTATGACTATACATTTTTTGGCGTTTAACTTCAGGCCATGGCTCTGGCACCAGCTATCTGTTTCCGTGAGTCCTTCTGAAGGATATCCGTGTCCGATGCACTTTCCACTATGGCACCCAGTTTGCAGTCGTCTGCAAACTTTGTCAGCCAAAGTCCTCCCATGTTGGCCTGTACTTCTGAGAAGTAGATGCCAAACAATAGGGGGCCAAGGACACCACTTGTGACCGGCTTGGAGTCTGACACAGCGCCAGCAACTCTAACCCTGTGGGTTCTGTCCTTAAGCCAGTTTGCAACCCATCTTGTGACATATGGGTTTACATTTAAGCTGGTAAGTTTTTCTACAATACCCGAGTGGGGTATTGTGTCGAAAGCCTTTGCAAGGTCAAGGTAGGCTGTATGGACTGCCTTTCCCTCATCAATGGCCTTGGTGACTGTTTCGAAGAAGTCAACCAAGTTCAAAAGGCATGATCTTCCCTTGACAAAGCCAAACTGGGTCGGGTCCAATGTCTGCAAGTCCCCTATATCTTTGTTTATGAGCTCCATTATGATCCTCTCCATAGCTTTGCAGACTAGACTTGTTAAGCTTATGGGGCGGTAATTACCAGGGTCCCAAGAGGCACCGCCTTTGTGGAGTGGGACCACAGTTGCCGTGACGCCACTCCTTGGGCACGTATCCTGTGGTAAGGCTGAGATTAAACAGCTGCCTTATGTGCGGGTTTAATTCCTCATTTAGCTCATGTAGCACACAGCCGGGACACCATCCGTCCCATTGATGCTGTGTTTTTAGCTTTAGAGAGAGCAGCTTTCACCTGCGCATTTGAGATGTCCGGGAGGCTACACTCGGCTGGGATAGTTATCTCTCCTTTAGGGGTGAAGTTTGCACTGAACCTGTCTGCCAGTATGTTGGCAATGTCTGTGGGTTCAGTGATTTTTGTATCATTTTGGACTAATTCTGAGCATATCTGGGAGTTTCCACCCAGGTTCCTAACATAGCTGAAAAAGGCCTTATGATTGTCCTTTGAATCCATGGCAATTTTTCTCTCAAAATTGGCCTTAGTTGATTTTGTGAGTGCTCGTATTTTTTTACTAATAATGATCAGGGATGCAAGGCTCTGCAAGGCTATGGAGCGCATCATCATGGAACTCATTAACAAAGACATTGGGAACCTCCAAACACTTGACCCGACCCAGTTCGGCTTTGTTAAGGGCAGATCATGCCTACTAAACCTGGTTGACTTCTTCAAGACAGTCACCAAGGCCATAGACGAGGGAAAGGTGGTTCACACAGCCTGCCTTGACCTTGCCAAGGCTTTCAACACCATTCCCCACTCGGGTATTGCAGAAAAACTCACCAGCCTGAACATAAATTCCTACATCACGAGATGGGTTGCCAACTGGCTTACAGACAGAACTCACATGGTAAGAATAGCAGGCTCCATGTCTGACTCTAAACCAGTCACAAGTGGTGTCCCTCAAGGCTCGGTCCTGGGACCCCTAATGTTCGGCATATACTTCTCAGAAGTACAAGCAAACACAGGAGGACTATGGCTAACCGAGTACACCGATGACTGTAAACTGGGAGCCATAACTGACTCTCCGGCTGACACGGACATCCTCCAAAAAGGCCTTATTGAGATGGACACGTGGTGTCAAAGTCATGGCCTCAAGCTAAATGCCCAAAAATCCATAGTCATCCCATTTGGGAAAAACAAAACACCCACGAATTACCACATAGGTGGCAGCCCCCTTAATACAGAAGAGGTAATAAGAGATCTGGGGATCCAGGTAGATAGTAATCTCTCCTTTGACAATCATATTGCCAAAGTAGTTAAGAAATCCTTCTTTGTGGTCCATCTAATTACTAAAGGGTTCACATCTAGAAATAAAGAGGTTATAGTGCCCCTCTACTCATCATTCATCAAACCCATCATCGAGTACAATGCCCCATTTGGGATGTACCTCACAAGACACTTCCAACAGCTGGAAAGACCACAAAAGTACCTCATCAAGAGGATTACTGGTCTCAAACATATGTCCTATGCAGCCCAACTGAAAAAACTCCAGCTGTACTCAGTGGAATATCGCTTACTCAGAGGTGATCTCTGCCTGACTTACAAAGCCATGTCCAACTCAGAATTGATGGACATGCTCCACCTAAAGAAATCCAAGTCACTGCGAGCCATGCACTCTAGTGAGCTAAACCACGCCACAACAATAAATACAACATGCTGGAGGGATAGATTCCTGTCACAGAGACTCCCCATGCTTTGGAACAAAATTCCAAATTACATCAGGCAGAGCCCCTCACTAACACTCTTCAAGAGAAACCTTGACGAGTGGATGGGTAACAGAAAATACACCCCTGGGATAACTTCATTGGCTCTGCTTGACAGAGGATCAGTTAATTAATCAATGGGGCGGTGAAAGTTAACACACTCTGTCTAGGCTTATAAATGCCCTCAGGCAGATAGCCTAGTACCTACCTATCAACCTATGAACCTATATCTGTGAAGCTTCCTTTGGAAACTGTTTAACCTGTATTTCAATATTTACAGTAGAGTATTTGTGTTAGGCATCTTTTGTGGGTAGGGATGCATATTTCCACATATGTGTACTTTCCATATTTATTATTAGCACAGAAAGCTGTTTGCCATCATCAACTATCTGGTAGAGTATTATGTCACATACCAATACCGTATACAGGTTAGGTGCATAGGTATGTGGCTGTGTAGGAAAGTAAATCTCCATGATGTTTGGACAGAGTATTTTTTCTGTCATATAGATGTTTATATAACTATGTGTGTGTACACACACACACACATATATATATATATATATATATATATATATATATATATATATATATATATATATATGATACAGATACATATATATTTATATATATAGATATATATATATATATATATATATATATATATATATATATATATATATATATATATATATATATATATGTATATTAGCTTAATCGAATAGCAAAAATGTTCATAATGTCAGCACTAAAGAAGCAAAATTATGCATGTCAACATGCTACTACACATGGGCTGAGCATCAGTCTTAGCACATACAAAAATAGAAGAAGAAAAAACAGAAGAAAACATTGTTTTTTTTTCAGCAGGGGAAGCCTTTCAAACTCACTGCTAATGATATATATATACTAAATGCAGTGGCAGCTGGTGACTTCAAATCAAAGGGGGGCTGCGGGAGACAGCTGAATGGGTGGGGTGAATGGGAAGGGGTGTGGCCAACTAGAAAGGGGAGGAGCTATGCTCAAAACCACAAAAAACTAACTAAATACACTGCCGTGGGTGCCAAACCATCATTATGAGAGTCCAATCAAGACAAAATGAAGTGTAGAAGAATAAAAATATTTCAATGCATTGGCTGCATGACAGCTTACTTAATATCTGGATGGAAACAAAAAGGTTGTGAGGTATGAAAAATAAATTACTTTACATTAATGGAATGCCAGTCAAAATCTAGTATAAGAAAACAAGCAGCACTCAACTCAAACCACTTTTTGCACTGCAGTTCTAATTATAATTTATATTCAGCTTTATTAAAGTACCAAGTAACATGCTGAAAGTAGAAATCTCTGATGCCCCCACTTGTAAAAATGTTCCTTATCCAAAAAAAGACCTGCTGCCTGACAACTATCTACTTGTTTCATGGGGAAAACATGATCAAAGTAAAAAATGAAAAGCAAACAAGAAATAAGCTCAAGATACATTGCTTAAAAGGATTACTGTACAGGTTATGGACCACATGATTGGCATTCTGTTTAGTTTACGGGTAAAGCCGCAGAGATGACTGGAAGTCTCCAAGTGTAATGAGCTTCTTAAAATAATGTAATCCTGTCCTTTATTACAAATACTGTCATGTGCATTTCAATACCCATAACTTATACATTAGTTAAGTATTCTCTACATGGCAACAGAAAGGCTTTCAATGTTGGCAATTCTTTAATAGTATGCTTATTAAAACTTACTTGCATCTTACAATCTCAGCCAAGCTTACCTGATGGTCATTAAGGTATTGCTACTTAAACACAGAGCAACAGGCACTTTGAGTAATAAGCATAAATCAACAGTACAAAAAATATGACAGAAACCAGACCATTCTGCAAAAATCAAGGACAGATGAAAAGCCACTCTAGTACTTGCGTCTACCTTGGATGGGGGGATACCCTGCACATTTACACTGCATAACTACTCCTTGCCTTGCTTCGACACATCCAGAGTCACTACATGGGGGAGTGGGGTGCAACAAGTATGTCACAATTTGAAATGTCTCTGGCTGACTGTGATGACCCTGACACATTTGTCATACCTCTCAACCTCAGAGCAAGAAATCTGGACAAAGCCATACAAAGAAGTGGGACAAAGGCCCAAAAACAAGGACAATTCTTAAAAATATTGCTCTTATAAACTTAGAAAGATAATAGAATAGGTCTCGCATTAGTATGAATTTTCTAAATGGTATGAAATCTGAAACTCAAATGTCTGTCATTATTTTCTAACTTCAGTCTTTAATGATTTGTCACAAATTTGCCAAAAAAACACAATTTTATGAAAAATGGACCAAAATGTGATGTAAAAATATAAAATAGCCACACAATACAGCTGGGAACCTGTAGAAGGGACACTTTAATATTAGTACTGCTAAGTTGAGAAGCTGACAAAATAAAAGAATCTACATGCATTTCTGAAATAAAAGTAATCTATAACTATGATTACAGTTATTTCTTAATTGTAAACCCTCCATGTTTTCTTCCAAAATTGCTATTTTGCGGAGGGATTATTAGGGGAAGAGCAACATTTTGAGCCAAAATCAGGGACAGTTGAGAGGTTTGGCTATGCCTAATTCTATAAAGCAATTTATTTGCATGTACCTCTCAACTTGTTAATGCAATAAATCTGGACAAGGCCAAATATATTGGAACATATAAACAGTACTAAAAATTGCTCTTGTATAGACTGAGACAGTTGATAGAACAAGTCTTACTTTACCATGCATTGGTTATGAAGTCTGAAACTCAGTGTGTCATTATTTAGTGACTTCATTCCTAAATGATTTGCCACAAATTTTATGAGGAACAAACCAAAAATAAGAAGCAAAAATCTATTCATTCTTTGAAAATCTGGACAGTTGGGAGGTATAGTTCAGCTGGGGCTGTCTAAGTTTGCCGCCCTTCCCCCTCACAAAATCATGGTCGAATGGAGCCTCCTCCTGCAGCCATTCCAATGATCCATTTACCATAAACACTAATGTGCATACGGATTTACTTCTATGATGATTTGGACTTCATTTGAAAGTTTTATTTTGCATTTTACAGCACAAACACTAAGACATCTGCTAAACAAACTTAGCATTAAAACTTCTCTGCCCTTGAAACTCACATTCATTGAAACAGCATTGAAACCCACATTCAAAGAAAATTTATTTTACCAGTGGTAGATAAAAATTAATTCTGGGCTGTTTTCAAATCATAGGCCCCTTGCATATGAAACATACATGTGCTCTTTGATACACCTTCCTATTGTTTTGAACATTTTTCCAGTAAACAATGAAACAAAATGCATGCACCAATAATGACAAAACTGCCCAATTCAGAACATTTCCATCATAAAAGTCTACTCAAACTTCTACAGTCCACCATTATCAGTAAATATGCACAATTCTACAGTCCACCATTATCAGTAAATATGCACAATCTCTGAAGTAAAAAAGTCATCTAAATAATTCCACATTAAATAAATCTGTAACTAGTGAAGAGGTTGCTGCTAGCAAAAACCTTTATATTTCATGGTTTCATCGAAAAATAAAGTGTCTGATGCCCCCGAGGAATAAATTGCCTATATTACATTAAAAATGATAAGTTAGTAATATTGCAATAGAAAATGGGTGGCAAACAGATAACAAGCACATAGTTAGTATCTTAACTTTTTCAGTACAGCAGCATTCACCCCTTGTGGGAGTAGAACCAACAACCTTCTGCATTAAAAGGCAAGTACAGAACCTGTTGTGCTATTAACATTGCAAGCTGACTTTCCATAAGCAGCACTAAACTTCTCTTCCCCTGCAGCTCTCAGCTCCTTGTAAAATCTATTCAATACTGAACTGCATCTCAACTTCACAGCACAAGAAATCTGGAAAAAGCCAAATTTATTGGGGGGGGGGGGGCTCAAAAGGCCAAAAACCAGGGACACATTAAACATTGCTTGTATAATCTTGGAAAGTTGTAGAAAACACTGTGTTACCACCATACATTTTACTGTCAAGGTCCCTGTGCAAAAGAGTCAGAGCAATATACCACTATGCCAAATCACCTGCTTTGTGAAAGAAAAACGCTGTGTTACCACCATACATTTTACTGTCAAGATCCCTGTGCAAAACAGTCAGAGCAACATACCACTACGCCATATCAGCTGCTTTGTGAAAGAGAGGAAGACTGAAACTTAAATGGCTATCATTTAATGAACTGAGTTCTCACCATAGCTGTCAACCTCTTAGCACAAAAGACCTGGACAAACCCAGTAATGAGGGTATACAGCCCTCAGACATATTCAGTGAATTCAGTTCTTGCCATAGTTGTCAACCTTAGCACAAAAAACGTGGACAAAGCCAATAATTGGGTAATACAGTCCGAAAAATAAGGACAAATTTCAAATATTCATCTTATAAACTTAGAAAATTGCTAGAATAAAAGGTCATGTTACTATGGATTTTCTGAAGAATATGAAGTCTGAAATTTAAATGCCTGTCAATTTTATTTAACATTTGTTAATCAGGACAATCTGACTTGGAACAAAAAAACTATTTTCAGCAGAGGCCCAGGAAGAAATAATGCAGACATGTCTTTATAACATGGGAGGACACAAAAGCAAACCCACACAAACACAAGGAGAAGATGCAGACCCCACACAGAAGGCACCCCAGTCAAGCATCAAACCCTAGAACCTACAGCCATAAAGCAACAATACTACCACTGCACCATCAAATATCAAGCATTACAACATTTAGAAACCACAGATATTATGAGGAACAGATCAGATCAAATATGAGGCAAAAATCTGAAATTTTTTTAAATGGTGGTGGGTAGGGAATTCAGGTCCTTAACGCCTGCATACAAGGTACAGGGTTAAAGCCTGAGTATCTCTACCCAACACCATTTGTTCTCTAGCCACCAGTATATAGTAACTGGGGCATTTTACACACACACACACACACACACACACACACACACACACACACACACACACACACACACACACACACACACACGATGACTACAGCTTGTCTACTCACAGACTGAAATGGGAGGTCCACAAATATCTTGATTGGCACAGCCATTGAGTCCATTTCTTGTAACTTGTAATCATTAAACTGTCAATGTCCAGTGGAGAGCACTCATTGCATGCAACATGAAGCATTGTTGGAGTGGAGGCTACCATCATGACCAGGAACCTAAGGCAATGGATAGCAATCACTCTGGGGGCATGCAAAAGATGAAAGGTTGATAGTAAATCTGGTAATCATTTTAAGAGTAAAGAGACCCTACAGATCCTGGTATCCAGGAAACTATCAAAGAGTGCAGCCTGACAAGACAGTTTTAGATGGAACTTTGTAAAGTTTACAGTCATACTAAACGTGTGGCTGTAGATACTCCCTCTGTTCAATGAGACCAGCTGGGGAGTCAGAAAAGCAGGCCAAATAATTTATGTAAGGAATTATTCTGTCTCTGTACATCCTTAGGGATTTGATCCCACAAATATAAACCTACTGAATGTACCAAGTGACAACATAAGGTTGAATATACCTGCTGCCTGGCCCTAATAAAAAAAATACAGGCACCTTCTAGACTACTTCACTATCCTGATCTGTAGGTGAGCCAAGAGTCCAAAAACTACATCTGATCTCTGCAGAAGCTATTTACGTGTCAGTGTGGAAAGACGTACTGCGAATGAAGATGATGAGACTGCTTAGATCTAGAATGTGTATTAGGTCACTTGATTTCTTTGGTACTTAAAATAATCTAGAATATTATCTGAGTCTGTACTGATCTTGTAAGACCAATGAGATGCTTCTTTTTTTTCCAGGAAGTTAAGCTCTTTTCTTAACTTGCATGTTTTTTTCCTGATGTGGAAGGATGTCAGTGATAACATGCAGAACAGGAATAGTACAAAAGAATAGGTGATAACCTTGGTTTATTAAGCTCACTGTCTGTGGTCCAGTAGTAAAGCTGAAGCAACACTGAGCTAGACATCATATTCCCATAACCATCCCTTTGAGGAGATGGGAATTGTTATAAGCTTGTGTGGAGATACACACAATTCCACTGAAATAAGAACCATCAACTGTATCCCAGCCATACCTCTCATATGTAGAGATTTTCACAGAATGTCTATATTTTTGCCTCATATTTTTGATCTGTTCCTCATATAATTTGTGGTGTTCTGGCATTTCTTCCTACAGAAAATGCTAACACAAAACCTGTTATCCCAGCAACTTTCTAAGAGAAATATTTAAAATCTTTCCCTATTTTTTTGCCTTTTACCCCACATTGTTTTAAGCTTTGTCCAGATTTCATGTGCCAAGAAATTGAGAGGAATGGTCCCAGCTTCTTTGCTGAACCAAAGACTTGGACTGGTCCTGGCAATTAGTAAACATGCTGTTCTGCATTCAAGTTGTAGAACCATGGTATCTACTAACTCATCTGCAGCATACTGTAGGTACTTTGTGGAAGGTGAAACTAAACACCTGCATCCAAAAGGGACTGTCTTTTCTCCTTCACCATTTTTAGTGGTTATTCAGTTTCTGGATCAAACAACAGTGGACCTAGAAGGGGAAGTTCATAAAGGACACTCTGATGTTGGCAACTACAGATCCAGAACATTTTACAAAGATGAATACATAAGCCAAAGTCTATCCATTTAGCAGCTCTGTGGAGCAGAGTGGTGGGGTCCTGACTGTGATTCACGGGGACTCAGGTCTGAATGGTAGGCCTGGTCTCTATAGGAGCTGCATGAGGACAGGATGGGAATGTGATGTTCTTGCCTGGCTACAACCCTCAGTGGAGTGGAGGCTGAGAATGAGGACTCTAGCTCTAGTCCACAAATGTGATGGAGACAGAAAGACAGAGAGACAGGAGGTCAGAGCATATCTAGAGTGCACATGGATTTCAGGGCTACCTCTGTATGACATGCATGTGGGAAGTTAACAAACAGAAGGGAAAAAAGCCTCCATCATTGTCAGCATGAGCATGTACCAGAATGTTCTAACCTGCTGTCTGCCTTCCTGTGAAGCCTTGATACAGGCAACAATACATAACACATGGTGGTTGGCTGGGGCACCAAACAAGTTGTTAAAAAATGTTTTATCTCAACTCATCAGATTTTTTTCAGACACCTTGAACATTTTTTTGGTGAGCATATTGGGGAGATACAGATTCATGTGGCTCACAGAACTAATCCAAATTAATCGGGATCAAAGGATAATTCCTTGCACCAAAGCTTTGGATAGTGTGGGTCAGTCTGCTGTTAACAAATGTTAATAACTGATAGTGTCCATATCATGTCCATTTCATTAACAGTTACCTGTTCAACAGGTGTAAACCTATGTGTTATTGCAGGTGTAGTTGATTTTATCACTAGCCACTGTTTTTACTACCTGCATTCAGAGCATTTTTTACAGATTGTAGATTATTACACAGTCAGTTTCAGAAGAAGCCATAGAAACAAAGAAGGCCATGAAACAAAGGTTGATTATAAAGTCAATATCCCAGGAAGTCCTGGAAACAAAGTTTAATGCTGTTTAACACTATTATTAAACACATGCCATCTACTTTTACAAGAATACAATATATGAAAAAAATAATTTCACAGTACATTGATAGCCTCTGGACTGAGATTAGCTAGACCTATGACTGACTGATTATGCATAATTATTACAAAGCTTTTCAGGGGTAAACTATTCTGACATAGATTAATTAAAAATAATACAAACAATTAGACTATTAATCTGCATAAGAAATGTCAGCATCACTGTGATTTAATCACTTGTTCCTTTTTTAAAACTAATACTTACTTTACTTCTGCACCACCTTCACTCTGTTCTTCTTCTAACGTCTTTTCTTTCTTTTTCTTCTTTCTTCTTCTGTTCTTCCTTCAGGCTAGCACAGGCTGCACAGCACAGATATTACCACCAAATAAAAAAAAATTAAAATCCAATGCCAAATTAAATTATTAATAAAAATCGGACTCCTTGCTTAATCACAGTCACGAATCAATCCACATTCCACAAGCCCACAACTGACTGATTGATTCTCGCTCTTTTCCCAGCACATAAAGCCCGGGAAGAGAGCGACAACCAATCAGCAGCATTTAGCCCAGCAAGCACGTCATAACGTGCCTGCGGACGTCGCAGTCCAAGCCCCTTCCAATTCTATGTGGTTTGGAACCGCATAGACTTCTGGGCATCACAATGATGCCTTCATTACTCCACCGGGCTGCAATAAAAACAACAAAAAAAATCTATTTAAAACCGGCGCAACCCAAGGCAGTTAAAGTGCGCATGCGCGTACTTCCGAGTCACGGACTCGAATTTCACATTTTAAACAAAAAAAAAAAAACATCTGCTACTGTGATTACTGTCACACAAGAAAAAGTATTTTTTTTTTACATTTTCTTCTTTTGAGCTGAGGGGGCTGCAGTCCGGCAGTCCGATGCCACGAGCCGCCCCTGACTAAATGCGAGATCACACAGTTCTCTGGGAAAGGACAAATTTGATAACCCCAAGAATAGTCTGATCTGCTACTTTTGCTGACACCTGTCAACCATTTGTTTATTTAATGAAATTGTGTTGACCGAACAGATGTTGACCAATGCACTGTTTGACAAATGTAGCAGAACCCATAAATGTATATATATATATATATATATATATATATATATATATATATGTGTGTGTGTGTGTGTGTGTGTGTGTGTGTGTATACATAAAACCATAATGCAAACAAAGGCAACATAAACTGCATTTGTATATTATTGCTGTTACAGTTCATGTACTTACCACAAAATGAATAATCTGTCACATTGCCCCTCTTATTACTCCAAAAACCTTTCAGAACAATAATGTAAGGGGGGAACTCAATAAAGCCTACATGATTTTTTTTTTGTGTAGGCATCAAGCTGTGATGCTTACACGGGCATGAACATTTTTAGGTTCTGTAAGTACTGCTTAAGGGCTAGCATTCATGTGCAAACATGGAAATTTCCATGGCATGCAAATGGCCTCATAAGTGGGTGAATCTTGTGTAAATTAGGCAGTTAGAGTGATCCAATATGCAGAACGGCTTCTGTTCAGACCCTGAGTCATTGTCCATAGTGTACATGGAAAAATTCCATGTACAGAAGTCTAGACAGACAAAAGGAGGTGTAAAAGTTTAGAAATGTGGACATAACCCCCCCCCCCCGAAAATATAAGACCACTTATACATATCAGCATGATTATTAGTCTGTATGTCAGAAAGATTAAAGTGAATAAGTTAAATTAATATTTTTTTTAAATAATTCTGGCATGTTTAAGCTGTGAGCTGCAGTGCACAAACAAGCTTAATAGAAAAAAAATGGGGAAAAAAAGAAGTTTATAGTATGTGACAGAAATGTATTATAGGAGCTTGCATGGGCTCCCTACAGTGGTTTATTGCTGCTGTTGCTAAGATCATGTAGCAGACTACCCTGAAGTACTGGGTGCCTTAGATTGCACTCATGTACACATCAAGGCACCACCTGGTGAAGAGGGTAGAATCTACGTCAACCACAAGAGGTACCACTCCATCAACTGCCATGTTGTGTGTAATGGCCAGGAGATTATCCTGAAAGTGTGTGCTGGCAGGCCTGGCAGTTATCACCACTCCCATATCTGGCATGCATCACAGCTGTACCAGATGTTTGCTAGGGGTGACATCCCACATGGGCATTTACTGTGGGATGCTGGCTATGCCCTGGAACCATTGATGATGACACCCATCAGAAATGCAATCACACCCACAGAAAACACCATAATATGGCACATGCGCAAATTAGGAACATCATAGAGCACATGTTTGGGTTTCTGAAGTTATGGTTACGGTGCCTTGATATATCTGGTGTAGCCCTGCAGTACACACATGTCCTATGATAGACAATCTGATCCTGTGGAAACAGCTGCAGCAGGATCAAAAAAGGGAATGGATACTCAGACCCCCACCAGTGACTAGGTCACCACAGCCACAGTCACAGAAAGACTCAGTGGAGGAACCCTCTGCTGATGTCCCTATAGACAGGCATAGGCACAGTCAGTGCACCCTGGCTTTGGCTAAGAGACAACACATAGCACATCAGGCAACCCACACAACCAGCACCTTTCCATGTATTGACTGTGCACTGCCTGCATCAGTGTCAACCCTGAACTACAGTTCTGTCAACTGCTGCATTTGCAAGGTAAGTCTTTATCCTACATAGTACTTGCAAGGATTAGTATATGTTATGGTACATATGGATTTGCTACATATATGCAAGTAAATATAGTGGGCTATTTTGACAAAAGTAACATCCACATGGGACTACAGATACCCAGTCCACTATCATGTGCCTTTTAATAGTCACTAGGCTTCATGCATGGTATTTTCACTACATCAGTCAAGGGAGATGTTAAACAGAGGGGTTACATGATATTTGGACTACTGTGTATCCCAGCAGAACATGTGGTGTTTGTCCCACATCTCCAACACAGCAGTGTTCCCATATAGCTGCTGTAACAGTAACTCATCGATGGTGTATCAGCAGTCCAGGCAATCTCAGGGCAGTAACATAGAAATTGATCATACTTTGTATGTCTCACTTAATTCAGAAATAACAATGTACATATTGATGCTGTTGATTGTGTGATGCATGACTACACTTTGTCTTGTAGCTTGTGTGGCTCAGTGAACTAGTGAAGTTAGTATGGGTGATGGTGTTGATTGTTCTAATCTGGAAGTACATCACATATTAATTAAATCAGACAGCTGATGTATGCTGTGGACAATTTCAGTGAAGTGCAGTACTGCAGACACAGGGACAGATGTCATTGTCTATAACACACATAATCCCAGACTGGAGTACAGGTAGATGTGGCCTAGAGTCAGTTTATAACTACTGACAATCCCACTGGACATGCTCATACACTTAGTTATACAGAGCGCAATTCTATTGCGCCTTGCCCAAAATTACCAGTTATGTATATGTCTATACATACATGTATGTATACATATCTGTCTGTCACTATCTCTCTATCCCGTAGATAGTATCTATCTCCATGAATATATGAATAGAGGCATTCCTATATATACCTATATAAAGCTATGTATAAAACAAACATCTCAGATATTTCCCAATATATCTGCGTAACACACACACATGCACACATACACACACACACACACATATATATATATATATATATATATATATATATATATATATATATATATATATATATATATATATATATATATATATCAATTACACACACACACACACACACACACACACACACACATACACACACACACACACACACAGCCACATTTCTCTATACATCCCTGTTATATACATAAATATGTATGGAGATGTATGTATTGCCCTACATACATCCACATATATAATGCTTCATTATCGCACATCTATAATGTTGCTTAAAAGATCCAAAGTAAGGGCTCAGCAGTACATAATGCACTTACCTACAGACCCCTGCCTGCTGGATGTCACCACATATACAGCAACACATGAGCAGGTGGTGTAATGTATAATGTTGTCTATGCATGCATGGACAGGGCACATTGTTCTTGCCCACAGGCATGCCCATCCAAATGCAAATAGCCACATATGGCCAAACTGGTAACTGTAGCCACATAGCTAGGATAAATAACACTTATCTGACTGCTAGGCTACTAGATGCAGATAACACTATGGAGCAATTTCTCTCAGCACACCAATGATGCTGTTCAACACAAGCCTAGTTTGTGTAATCCACAAGTAGTTTGCCTGCAGTCATGTCTAACACAGACATCAGCCATGGCACATGTGAAAAGTATTGCAATCTATAATGTGTAACGGTGGTGAGGTAGGGGTTCCAATCTCACTTTAGATCACGTGGTGTGTGTATGTGTGTGTGTGTGTGTGTATGTGTGTGTGTGTGTGTGTGTGTGTGTGTGTGTGCGTGCGTGTGTGTGTTTGTGTGTGTGTGTGTGTGTGCGCGCATGTGTCTCTGCATGTATCCCCCTGCAAAACAACTGAGAAGCCACATTGACTTTGAAACTGCAATAGTTCTGCACTTTTTGGCTCTGTAAGTTGCTGCCAGTGTGCAAACTGCCCTCTTCGGCAAGGCCTGCTGATTGATGTCATCAACCTTAAAACTACCAGCTGCCATCATAATATCAGATTTAAGCCATAGCGCATGTGATAAGTACTGTGATCTACAGTGTGCAAGAGTAGTTAGATAGGCGTTCTAATCTCACCGCAGGTCATTTGGTGTGTGTGTGTGTGTGTGTGTGTGTGTGTGTGTGTGTGTGTGTGTGTGTGTGTGTGTGTGTGTGTGTGTGTATGTGTGTGTGTGTGCACATGCATGTATCCCCCAGAAAAACAACTGGGAGTCCCTCATCGACTATGAAACTGCACTAGTTCTGTAATTTTTGGCCCTTTAAGTTATTGCCAGTATCCAAACTGCCCTCTTCTACAAGGCCTGCTGATGTCATTGACATTAAGACTACCAGCTGTCATTGCAATGTCAGAGTTAAGCCATGGTGTATGTGAAAAGTACTGTGATCTGTAGTGTGAAAGAATAGTTAGGTAGGTGTCCTACTCTTGCTCCAGGTCATTCAGTGTTTCTGTGTGTGTATCTCCATGCAACATAATTATGATCATCTCAATAACTTACAAAGAGGAAGGGTTTTGCAATATGTTTTTTGTAGCAGGTGATGTGGGCCTCCAAATGCCTGATGACAACTAGGCCTAATGATGTCATTAAGCATGAGATGTCCTAAAGAGATAGTAATAGCATACTTGAGGTGTAGTGCATGCATCACGTACTGTGATCTCTAGTGAGTACCATTAGATAGGTAAGTGTTCTAATCTACATGCAGCCCACTTGCAGAGTGTGTCTGCTGTGCTGTGTCCTGTAAACAGTAAGTGGAAGGGGTGCTATACTCAATGTATCCAGTTTTGTGTGTGTGGCAGTTAGAGCATTTTACATCAGCTTATGGAATCATAGCATCTTTGAACTTTAGTAGCATAATGGCCCTACAGCCCTCACAATCCTAGCCAAGTTTATACCTTTATTTATATGATCACCACATATTGCCCAGGTCCATGAGGGACACAGGCAGAAGCCCTGTGGTGAAATTATGGTCATCCAATCAGTCATACAGATGGCATCTGATGAGGTCCACTGAGGTGTTGTTTACCATTTGGCAGGATTCTGTTTCAAAGGTGTGTTAAAGTTTGCCAGACAAATCCCCCCCCATGTATGTAATACTAATGTCACATATCAGGCTAATGTCCTTACAGTGAGTAATCCATGTACCATGCCACTTACAGACATGCAGCTTTTCCAGTCAAGCATGGTCACACATTGCCCTGTATGTAAAGCAGAGATAACCTCTGATTAGTCCATATGCCACAGTTTACAATGACCACTGATGGCAAATAAAGCCCAATGGACAGATACTGAAGATGTGAAATTCCCTTGTGAGGGACCATTGTTTTGTGTGCAATTGCCAGTAGTGTTTGGAAAGGTATAGTACCAAATGACCATTGCACTCACTTATTGAATGTAGAGGGAAAAGTACATGGATGTTATGAGTATGTCAATTTTGGGTGACTGTCCTGTCAGTTAGAACATATGATTCCAGTCTTACCACTTGGGAGACATGGCAATCTCAGGTGCATTAGGTGTACACTTGTGCGGCCAGGCCTGTATGCCCAGGTCTGTCGTCCCTGAGTATGTACATCACATGTTCCGACTGATGTGCTACTTACCAGGAACATAGGTGTTACTGATGGAAATGATACTATATATATATTTGCAAGGAGTTTATGGAAAGTAGTATGTCAGCAGGCATTTGTTCATCAATACCCTCTTGTAGGATAGTGACATAATGCACAGAGTCTACAACCACTCACAGTTTGCAGGCAACAGCCAACATTGTCAGCCACAGGCAGTCAGTATTCACTTGTATTTTGGTGAAATGGATCCCAAGCAGTACACTACCCAGGACTGAGCCCTATCAAACACTGCTGCTTACAGATCAGATATTGCAGGCAGACTTCCCTATTTTGAGTATGTGTGCCATCAATGAGCAACTTATTGACCCCAATAAAGATATTACCGAGGATGCCTATGGGGATGCTTTTGGCAATGATGCCTAAGTGCGGGATAGAGGTCACATGGTTTGACTACATCCAGGGGGTAGTATGCCCTGATGTCCCCTCACCCAGGTCACTGGTGTCTGCCTCAGATATGTCCACCACATTTAACAGCCATGATCTCCCTGTCAGACATCCAAACTGGGTACAGTCAACTGTTTGTAGATGATACATATGTTTGCTGATCAGATCCAGGATGATTGCCCCATGGGCATACAGATATGGCTACTCAGGCAAATAGGTCTATACTTCCTGTGTTTGGTGGAAGCATTACCTCTGTGCAGGGGGATAACAGTTGCCACTGTCCAGTCAGCTGGGATGCAGGTGGTGGTTACAATATGAATGAACTAACCCCCCACCTAAATACACTACTCAAGGTGGGTGCCGTAATGGTCAAGGTGTTTGCCTTAGAAACACAAGGTGCAGGGTTTGAGTCTCACAAGGGATAATTGGCTAAGCTTAAAATGGCTCGCAAGGGCAGTTAGCTTAGTTCTAACCTATGAACCTATGAACCCCACGTTGTTCACCTTCAGCCTCTCCACAGGCTACGTGCCCATAGAATGGTGCACAGCAATGGTTATTCCTCTCCACAAAGGAGGGGCCACAACTGACCCTGGTAACTATTGTACCATAAGCCTGACTAGCCTGCTCTGCAAGGCTATGGAGTGCATCATCATGATACTCATTAACAAAGACATTGGGAACCTCCAAACACTTGACCCGACCCAGTTCGGCTTTGTTAAGGGCAGATCATGCCTACTAAGCCTGGTTGACTTCTTCGAGACAGTCACCAAAGCCATAGACGAGGGAAAGGTGGTTCACACAGCCTGCCTTCCCCTTGCCAAGGCTTTCAACACCATTCCCCACTTGGGTATTGCAGAAAAACTCACCAGCCTGAACATAAACCCCTACATCACGAGATGGGTTGCCAACTAGCTTACAGACAGAACTCACATGGTAAGAATAGCAGGCTCCAGGTCCGACTCTAAACCAGTCACAAGTGGTGTCCCACAAGGCTCGGTCCTGGGACCCCTACTGTTCGGCATATACTTCTCAGAAGTACAAGCAAACACAGGAGGACTATGGCTAACCGAGTTCACCGATGACTGTAAACTGGGAGCCATAATTGACTCTCCGGCTGACACGGACATACTCCAAAAAGGCCTTATTGAGACGGACACGTGGTGTCAAAGTCATGGCCTCAAGCTAAATGCCCAAAAATCCATAGTCATCCCATTTGGGAAAAACAAAACACCCACGAATTACCACATAGGTGGCAGCCCCCTTAATACAGAAGAGGTAATAAGAGATCTGGGGACCCAGGTAGATAGTAATCTCTCTTTTGACAATCATATTGCCAAAGTAGTTAAGAAATCCTTCTATGTGGTCCATCTAATTACTAAAGGGTTTGCATCTAGAAATAAAGAGGTTATAGTGCCCCTCTACTCATCATTCATCAGACCCATCATCGAGTACAATGCCCCATTTGGGATGTACCTCACAAGACACTTCCAACAGCTGGAAAGACCACAAAAGTACCTCATCAAGAGGATTACTGGTCTCAAACATATGTCCTATGCAGCCCGACTGAAAAAACTCCAGCTATACTCAGTGGCATATCGCTTACTCAAAGGTGATCTCTGCCTGACTTACAAAGCCATGTCCAACTCAGAATTGATACACATGCTTCACCTAAAGAAATCCAAGTCACTGTGAGCCACACACTCTAGTGAGCTAAACCACGCCACAACAATAAATAGAACACACTGGAGGGATAGATTCCTGTCACAGAGACTCCCCATGCTTTGGAACAAAATTCCAAATTACATCAGGCAGAATCCCTCACTAACACTCTTCAAGAGAAACCTTGACGAGTGGATGGGTAACAGAAAATACACCCCTGGGATAACTTCATTGGCTCTGCTTGACAGAGGATCAGTTAATTAATCAATGGGGTGGTGAAAGTTAACACACTCTGTCTAGGCTTATAAATGCCCTCAGGCAGATAGCCTAGTACCTACCTATCAACCTATGAACCTATGTTTGAGAAGCTTCCTTTGGAAACTTTTTAACCTGTATTTCAATATTTACAGTATACTATCTGTGTTAGGCATCTTTTGTGGGTAGAGATGCATATTTCCACATATGTGTACTTTCCATAGTTATTATTAGCACAGAAAGCTGTTTGCCATCATCAACTATCTGGTAGAGTATTATGTCACATACCAATACCGTATACAGGTTAGGTGCATAGGTATGTGGCTGTGTAGGAAAGTAAATCTCCATGAAGTTTGGACATAGTATTTTTTCTGTCATATAGATGTTTATATAACTATGTGTGTGTACACACATATATATATATATATATATATATATATATATATATATATATATATATATATATTAGCGTAATCGAATAGCAAAAATGTTCATAATGCCGGCACTAAAGAAGCAAAATTATGCATGTCAACAGGCTACTACACATGGGCTGAGCATCAGTCTTAGCACATACAAAAAGAGAAGAAGAAAAAACAAAAGAAAACATTGTTTTTTTTTCAGGAGGGGAAGCCTTTCAAACTCACTGCTAATGATATATATATACTAAATGCGAGATCACACAGTTCTCTGGGAAAGGACAAATTTGATAACCCCAAGAATAGTCTGATCTGCTACTTTTGCTGACACCTGTCAACCA
The DNA here is from genome assembly GCF_019279795.1 of Protopterus annectens. Classification (NCBI taxonomy): domain Eukaryota; kingdom Metazoa; phylum Chordata; order Ceratodontiformes; family Protopteridae; genus Protopterus; species Protopterus annectens. Next base: position 1,471,017,054 of record NC_056731.1, read on the forward strand.
TTTGTTTATTTAATGAAATTGTGTTGACCGAGCAGATGTTGACCAATGCACTGTTTGACAAATGTAGCAGAACCCATAAATGTATATATATATATATATATATATATATATATATATATATATATATATATATATATATATATATATATATATATAGATAGATATATATATATATATATATATATATATATATATATATATGTGTGTGTGTGTGTGTGTGTGTGTATACATAAAACCATAATGCAAACAAAGGCAACATAAACTGCATTTGTATATTATTGCTGTTACAGTTCATGTACTTACCACAAAATGAATAATCTGTCACATTGCCCCTCTTATTACTCCAAAAACCTTTCAGAACAATAATGTAAGGGGGGAACTCAATAAAGTCTACATGATTTTTTTTTTTTTTTGTGTAGGCATCAAGCTGTGATGCTTACACGGGCATGAACATTTTTAGGTTCTGTAAGTACTGCTTAAGGGCTAGCATTCATGTGCAAACATGGAAATTTCCATGGCATGCAAATGGCCTCATAAGTGGGTGAATCTTGTGTAAATTAGGCAGTTAGAGTGATCCAATATGCAGAACAGCTTCTGTTCAGACCCTGTGTCATTGTCCATAGTGTACATGGAAAAATTCCATGTACAGAAGTCTAGACAGACAAAAGGAGGTGTAAAAGTTGAGAAATGTGGACATAACCCCCCCTGAAAATATAAGACCACATATACATATGAGCATGACTATTAGTCTGTATGTCAGAAAGATTAAAGGGAATAAGTTAAATTAATATTTTTTTTAAATAATTCTGGCATGTTTAAGCTGTGAACCGCAGTGCACAAACAAGCTTAATAGAAAAAAAATTGGAAAAAAAAGAAGTTTATAGTATGTGACAGAAATGTATTATAGGAGCTTGCATGGGCTCCCTACAGTGGTGGATTGCTGCTGTTGCTAAGATCATGTAGCACACTACCCTGAAGTACTGGGTGCCTTAGATTGTACTCATGTACACATCAAGGCACCACCTGGTGAAGAGGGTAGAATCTAAGTCAACCACAAGAGGTACCATTCCATCAACTGCCATGTTGTGTGTAATGGCCAGGAGATTATCCTGAAAGTGTGTGCTGGCAGGCCTGGCAGTTATCACCACTCCCATATCTGGCATGAATCACAGCTGTACCAGATGTTTGCTAGGCTTGACATCCCACATGGGCATTTACTGTGGGATGCTGGCTATGCCCTGGAACCATTGATGATGACACCCATCAGAAATGCAATCACACCCACAGAGAACACCATAATATGGCACATGCGCAAACTAGGAACATCATAGAGCACATGTTTGGGTTTCTGAAGTTATGGTTACGGTGCCTTGATATATCTGGTGTAGCCCTGCAGTACACACATGTCCTATGATAGACAATCTGATCCTGTGGAAACAGCTGCAGCAGGTTCAACAAAGGGAATGGATACACAGACCCCCACCAGTGACTAGGTCACCACAGCCACAGCCACAGTCACAGGAAGACTCAGTGGAGGAACCCTCTGCTGATGTCCCTGTAGACAGACATAGGCACAGTCAGTGCACCCTGGCTTTGGCTAAGAGACAACACATAGCACATCAGTCAATCCACACAACCAGCACCTATCCATGTATTGACTGTGCACTGCCTGCATCAGACAGAGTCAACCCTGAACTACAGTTCTGTCAACTGCTGCATTTGCAAGGTAAGTCTTTATCCTACATAGTACTTGTAAGGATTAGTATATGTTATGGTACATATGGATCTGCTACATATATGCAAGTAAATATAGTGGGCTATTTAGACAAAAGTAACATCCACATGGGACTACAGATACCCAGTCCAGTATCATGTTCCTTTTAATAGTCACTAGGCTTCATGCATGATATATTTACTACATCAGTCAAGGGAGATGTTAAACAGAGGGGTTACATGATATTTGGACTACTGTGTATCCCAGCAGAACATGTGTTGTTTGTCCCACATCTCCAACACAGCAGTGTTCCCATATAGCTGCTGTAACACTAACTCATCGATGGTGTATCAGCAGTCCAGGCAATCTCAGGGCAGTAACATAGAAATTGATCATACTTTGTATGTCTCACTTAATTCAGAAATAACAATGTACATATGGATGCTGTTGATTGTGTGATGCATGACTACACTTTGTCTTGTAGCTTGTGTGGCTCAGTGAACTAGTGAAGTTAGTATGGGTGATGGTGTTGATTGTTCTAATCTGGAAGTACATCACATATTAATTAAATCAGACAGCTGAAGTATGCTGTGGACAATTTCAGTGAAGTGCAGTACTGCAGACACAGGGACAGATGTCATTGTCTATAACACACAAAATCCCAGACTGGAGAACAGGTAGGTGTGGCCTAGAGTCAGTTTATAACTACTGACAATCCCACTGGACATGCTCATACACTTAGTTATACAGAGCGCAATTCTATTGCGCCTTGCCCAAAATGACCAGTTATGTATATGTCTATACGTACATGTATGTATACATATCTGTCTGTCACTATCTCTCTATCCCATAGATAGTATCTATCTCCATGAATATATAAATAGAGGCATTCCTATATATACCTATATAAAGCTATGTATAAAACATACATTGCGCCTTGCCAAAAATGACCATTTCGTATATGTCTATACATACATATATCTATACATATCTGTCTGTCACTATCTCTCTATCCCATAGATAGTATCTATCTCCATGAATATATAAATAGAGGCATTCCTATATATACCTATATAAAGCTATGTATAAAACATACATCTCAGGTATTTCCCAATATATCTGCGTAACACACACACATGCACACACACACACACACACACACACATATATATATATATATATATATATGTATATATATATTTATATATATCAATCATACACACACACACACACACACACACACACACACACACACACACACACACACACACACACACACACACACATTTCTCTATACATCCCTGTTATATACATAAATATGTATGGAGATGTATGTATTGCCCTACATACATCCACATATATAATGCTTCATTATCGCACATCTATAATGTTGCTTAAAAGATCCAAAGTAAGGGCTCAGCAGTACATAATGCACTTACCTACAGACCCCTGCCTGCTAGATGTCACCACATATACAGCAACACATGAGCAGGTGGTGTAATGTATAATGTTGTCTATGCATGCATGGACAGGGCACATTGTTCTTGCCCACAGGCATGCCCATCCAAATGCAAATAGCCACATATGGCCAAACTGGTAACTGTAGCCACCTAGCTAGGATAAATAACACTTATCTGACTGCTAGGCTACTAGATGCAGATAACACTATGGAGCAATTTCTCTCAGCACACCAATGATGCTGTTCAACACAAGCCTAGTTTGTGTAATCCACAAGTAGTTTGCCTGCAGTCATGTCTAACACAGACATCAGCCATGGCACACGTGAAAAGTATTGCAATCTATAATGTGTAAGAGTGGTTAGGTAGGGGTTCCAATCTCACTTTAGATCACTTGGTGTGTGTGTGTGTGTGTGTGTGTGTGTGTGTGTGTGTGTGTGTGTGTGTGTGTGTGTGTGTGTGTGTGTGTGTGCGTATGTCTCTGCATGTATCCCCCTGCAAAACAACTGAGAATCCCTCATTGACTTTGAAACTGCAATAGTTCTGCACTTTTTGGCTCTGTAAGTTGCTGCCAGTGTCCAAACTGCCCTCTTCGAAAAGGCCTGCTGATGTCATCAACCTTAAAACTACCAGCTGCCATCATAATATCAGACTTAAGCCATAGCGCATGTGATAAGTACTGTGATCTACAGTGTGCAAGAGTAATTAGATAGGTGTTCTAATCTCACCACAGGTCATTTTGTGTGTGTGTGTGTGTGTGTGTGTGTGTGTGTGTGTGTGTGTGTGTGTGTGTGTGTGCACATGCATGTATCCCCCAGAAAAACAACTGGGAGTCCCTCATTGACTATGAAACTGCACTAGTTCTGTAATTTTTGGCCCTTTAAGTTATTGCCAGTATCCAAACTGCCCTCTTCTACAAGGCCTGCTGATGTCATTGACATTAAGACTACCAGCTGTCATTGCAATGTCAGAGTTAAGCCGTGGTGTATGTGATAATTACTGTGATCTGTAGTGTGAAAGAATAGTTAGGTAAGTGTCCTCATCTTGCTCCAGGTCATTCAGTGTTTGTGTGTGTGTATCTCCATGCAACATAATTATGATCATCTCAATAACTTACAAAGAGGAAGGGTTTTGCAGTATGTTTTTTGTAGCAGGTGATGTGGGCCTCCAAATGCCTGATGACAACTAGGCCTGCTGATGTCATTAAGCATGAGATGTCCTAAAGAGATAGTAATAGCATACTTGAGGTGTAGTGCATGCATCACGTACTGTGATCTGTAGTGAGTACCATTAGATAGGTAAGTGTTCTAATCTACATGCAGCCCACTTGCAGTGTGTGTCTGCTGTGCTGTGTCCTGTAAACAGTAAGTGGAAAGGGTGCTATACTCAATGTATCCAGTTTTGTGTGTGTGGCAGTTAGAGCATTTTACATCAGCTTATGGAATCATAGCATCTTTGAACTTTAGTAGCATAATGGCCCTACAGCCCTCACAATCCTAGCCAAGTTTATACCTTTATTTATATGATCACCACATATTGCCCAGGTCCATGAGGGGCACAGGCAGAAGCCCTTTGGTGAAATGATGGTCATCCAATCAGTCATACAGATGGCATCTGATGAGGTCCACTGAGGTGTTGTTTACCATTTGGCAAGATTCTGTTTCAAAGGTGTGTTAAAGTTTGCCAGACAAATCCCCCCCCCATGTATGTATTACTAATGTCACATATCAGGTTAATGTCCTTACAGTGATTAATCCATGTACCATGCCACTTACATACATGCAGCTTTTCCGGTCAAGCATGGTCACACATTGCCCTGTATGTAAAGCAGAGATAACCTCTGATTAGTCCATATGCCACAGTTTACAATGACCACTGATGGCAAATAAAGCCCAATGGACAGATACTGAAGATGTGAAGTTCCCTTGTGAGGGACCATTGTTTTGTGTGCAATTGCCAGTAGTGTTTGGAAAGGTATAGTACCAAATGACCATTGCACTCACTTATTGCATGTAGAGGGAAGAGTACATGGAGGTTATGAGTATGTCAATTTTGGGTGACTGTGCTGTCAGTTAGAACATATGATTCCAGTCTTACCACTTGGGAGAAATGGCAATCTCAGGTGCATTAGGTGTACACTAGTGTGGCCAGGCTTGTATGCCCAGGTCTGTTGTCCCTGAATATGTACATCACATGTTCCGACTGATGTGCTACTTACCAGGAATATAGGTGTTACTGATGGAAATGATACTACATATATATTTGCAAGGAGTTTATGGAAAGTAGTATGTCAGCAGGCATTTGTTCATCAATACCCTCTTGTAGGATAGTGACATAACGCACAGAGTCTCCAACCACTCACAGTTTGCAGGCAACAGCCAACATTGTCAGCCACAGGCAGTCAGTATTCACTTGTATTCTGGTGAAATGGATCCCAAGCAGTACACGACCCAGGACTGAGCCCTATCAAACACTGCTGCTTACAGATCAGATATTGCAGGCAGACTTCCCTATTTTGAGTATGTGTGCCATCAATGAGCGACTTATTGACCCCAATAAAGATATTACCGAGGATGCCTATGTGGATGCTTTTGGCAATGATGCCTAAGTGCGGGATAGAGTCATATGGTTTGACTACATCCAGGAGGTAGTATGCCCTGATGTCCCCTCACCCAGGTCATTGGTGACTTCCTCGGATATGTCCACCACATTTAACAGCCATGATCTCCTTGTCAGACATCCAAACTGTGTACAGTCATCTGTTTGTAGATGATACATATGTTTGCTGATCAGATCCATGATGATTGCCCCATGGGTATACATATATGGCTACTCAGGCAAATAGGTCTATACTTCCTGTGGTTGGTGGAAGCATTACCTCTGTGCTGGGGGATAACAGTTGCCACTGTCCAGTCAGCTGGGATGCAGCTGGTGGTTACTATATGATTGCAAGGAGTTCTCAATGGTGTTAGTAATCCTTGGTGGATCCCATGTAGGATGCAGCCTGGAATGTTAGCATGTCCAATAGATGCTGTGTATACCCCATAGAGAGGACAGTTACAACATTTTCTCTAGATGTGGAAGGTATGGGACTGGTTGTAGGAATGTCATGTGGCACATGTGGTGGGTACAGGGGAGTGAAGTTGACGCAGAACCTGTGGGACAACAGATTAGCTATCAGTACAGAACCAGTATATGTGGTATCATTATGTATGAGTTCACCGACAATCTGGGCCTGTTTTCTAAGGTTACACATGTAACTACTCTATGCATTATAGTTCTGCTTTGTGGGGAAGGCTGATTTTGTCATATACTGTTGCTATATGATGTCACACAAACACTATGTGCTTGTTTTAGCTGAGGAGGTTGTGCCTCCATTTTAGTGGGTACACTTACCCCAACTGTTGCACAGCAATGTCCATCTCTTATTGTACAGTCTCCTAATGGCAGTTGTCCAACACACAGGTTTGCTGCGCCATGAGGAGCTCATGTTCCTCCTGTCAGGTACAGAAGAGTCTATGCAGTTGTACTGCTGATTACATAATGCATGGGTGTAGAGCTCTGCTACTTGTCCATCATATCTGAGGGGGGAGGTGCAGTCACACTATGTAAACCATCCCATAGGGGATAATTCATTGCTTTGTTGAACTATATTTCTGTATTGTCTGCAAGGGGGTTTAGGTCTGATAGCTTTAATGAGACCGATCTGTGTTCAGATCTCATCAAGTAGGACCTTACAGTAGTGCGCTGCAGTGGTCACCCATACTGGGATATACATGAAGCATTACACCACCTCCCCTTGTGGGTATGTCACGCAACTGGTCCAGAGGATTGTAGTTAAGGTTGTGGAGTAACCTTTGGGCAAGTGAGCTTCAGCATGACTAAACAACACAGTTAGTGGTTACTTTATATCACCCCAAACCATGGTGTACTGATATATCTTGATGGACACACTTATATGCAAATAAGCACTATGAGTGTCTGAATTCATGCAGCTGCACCTGTAGCTGGCAATGGCTTGACTGCATGCCCTTCCAGCACTGAATAGCACCTGCAGTGTCTCCAGGAAAGCATAGTGTTTCACTAAATCCGGATGTGTATCTATCCTTAATAAATATGTATACACCACCTGCATTACCTGATACACTGTCAGTTTGAGATCTGAACATGTGGAAGGATGTGTAGTCTAGTATGACTGTGGTGCTGTCCACAGCCATGAATCAGGTGTCTTTGACTACACAAATGTCTGCATATCCCAGGGTGGGGACACCTTCCACAGAGTGTTGTTTAGTGTTGCCATTCCCTGCATGTAGCAGCATAGCCGTGATGTTGTATGAAGATGGCATTCTCATTGGAATGTTTGCCCCATAGATAGCACCTATAAGATGCACTGTGGGGGTGTCAGTAGCATTGGCCAATACTCAAAATTCCAAGGGTGAGAAATGAAGTCCATCTCTGGCAAAGCATTGATGTCTATTGAAAAAGTCATCCCAGGCAGACATGTAGTGGATCCCCTTGCAGTGACACCACACACTAAAGCAGTTATTGAAGTCCCTCATGTTCTGTGTGCATTGAGCCATCACCCTAAGTGAGGGTCAAATGTAACTAAAATCTATGGGCATACCCATTAAAGACACAGAGTGTGTAAGCTCAGTCATGTGTCTGTATAGAGTCTGGTACATATGTCCTTTATTGTATACACCTGCAGGAAATATGATGTCATCGTTATGTCACCTGATATTCCTTGAGTTGCAGCAATGTGTGGTATGGTATATCATGTCAACCCACACACAGCTAAATGTAATATTTACCATATGTAACCTGGTGACACAGACATCAATGTGTCTCAAGATGCTAGCATATGAATAATAGGTCTGCATTTGTGATGTGCCTGAGGTGTGTGACTGGTGAGACCGATATGGATGCACTAGTATGTGTACTGTATTCTCCAGAAGTAGGTTTTCTGAGGTGTCTGTTGTTTGGGAATGTGTCTGGTAAGGAGCTGCACACATGCAGGTGTGTGTGTTGTGGGTGTGGGTGGTGCATGAGGTGAGCTGTGCATGTTGGCATAATGTTCATTGTCACATGTACTGACTGCTGTGTGAGACACCATGCAATCAAGGTTTGAAGTACAGTCACATCTGTCACACATTGTATTTGTGCAACATAGGAGTAGAGTGGTGGGTACACTTTCCAAATATCATCAGCAGTCATTGATAGTGCAAATTAGCAATACAGTCATGCTTGTGTGTATGTCACAACATGCCATCATTAGCCAGTGTCGTGACAGATTATGAAATGTAACATGTCACCTATATGTAGGTCCCCTAAGGTAATACAGCACCTGACAATGTGCCATACAATGCTTTGCCAGCCATGTGGACCTTTTATTGCCCATAATCCTGTCATTAGACATGGTCACAATACCATACCTAAAAATGTGACAATCTACAAGTCTTGCAAATTTAGGGTCATGCTGCCACACGCTTGGGGTTGACAGCCTAAACCAAAGTGTTTGTAGGCACACCTTGCAGTGAAGATGCGCATAGCCGTGTATGCACAGAGGACTTGTTCAACTTTGCTGACATTACGTTGCCTTTGCAAGCATTCAGTGCCTGTCAAGCAACCACACAACAAACTGGTTGTTGCATGGATTAGTGTCCATCTGCAGAATACCTGTGTAAAACCTTCCATATTACCTTCCCAGGGTATACATATTACGCTTCCCTCCATTGCTTGTCTGTGCTCTGTACAGATATGAAAAATACACTGGGAGCTCACCAATAAGAGGAACGAGTTGAAGGTGTTTAATGAAGCACAAACACAAACGTAACAGAATATACTGAAAGGCAGGGTTAAAAACTGAAAGAAAAATTAACGCTTTCACTGAATAAATCGCGTTTTCATTTCAACTTCATCAGAATACTTGTTACAAAGAAATACAGCTTTATATATACACAATTAAATAAAAATACTGGTTGCCATTGGTCATCCATAAACAAGGAATAATTAAACATTCGTTCTTAAAGGCAACAGACCCATTTTGAAACCAGGTGTTAAAATATGTAAGAACTACATGTACCAAAATCATTCATTTAATCATCACAGTAACAACAATAATAAAATTATATAAAAAGATGATGATAATAATAAATACTACAATTGTTTGTGTGGTTTCTAATCCCTAAAATATGTTTGTAAAAAATGTTGAAATATGTTAAAATATAAATAAAATTGATGTAATACTACTAATGATTCTACAAAGTTTATAGTTTAGCTTGCCTTAATTTCAGGACTGGCTTAATAGAAACCATATCATTAAGTCCTGGAGGTCTTGAAGCATCTAACCATATCTGCCAAAAAAGTTCACGGTATTCTAATCGTGTCTCCCACATACCACCCCTAATGTCCTTGGTAACTGTTTCTAAGACAAAAAATGTAAAACTTGCATCATTACAAACCAATTTATGATGATATAATGCATTATTAATATTTTCCTTGTTGATTTCGTAATGGTGTTCATAAATTCGTGTTTTTAATTTCCTTTCCGTCTTGCCTATGTAAAAGGAACAACACAATTTACACAGGGCAAGATAAATCAGTCCATAGGAATGGCAATTTGCATAACATTGACTATACAAAATCTTGTTTCTACTGGGTAATTCTATTTGGGATGCATTGTACAAGAAACAGCATTGTGAGCAGGCTCCACATTTATATGTGCCTACTTTAATTCCTTTTTTAAACAAACGTGAATTATGCCTAAACTCAAACAAATTTTTAAAATTTAAATCTTTTCTGTATGTAAAATTCAAGGAACTATGTCGTAACAGATCAATGTCAGTAATTTCTTGAAATTTTTGCCATTCTTTTGAAACCACACTCTTAATAACCCCCGAATCGCCATTGTAATCAAGTACACATGTATCATGTCTAGTGGTATCAAAAGAAATAACATTAGAGGTAGTTGCAAGATCCGTGGTTGCAATTTCTTGTCCTAAAATGGGAAGAAATCTATCCTTTCTGCCACCAATTACTTCATTTTTTATTTCCTGTATCAAAGGTAGCGGGTAACCTCTGTCTTTAAACATATCACAAACCTTGTCACATTCAATAATAAAATCCCTATCCTCAGATGTCATCCTACTGACCCTAACCAGTTGACCTTTAATTAAGTTCTTTTTCTGGAAAAAAGGATGTCCACTCTTAAAGTGGAGGTAGGAGTTAGAAAAGGTTGGTTTCCTATAGATTTTAGAGGAAAATCTACCATTCAACTTTGATATACTAACATCCAAGTAGTTAAGTACTTCTTCATTAACCTGGTAGGTAAAATCCAAGAAACTAGTAGTTCCTTTTAAATAAGACAAAAATTCAAGGAATTTCGGTTTTCCTGCTATCCACAAAATACAAATGTCATCCAGAAAACGTTTGTAAAAAATCCAACATTCCTTGAATTCACTATTTAGTACAAAAGTGTATTCCCACCAAGACAAAATTAAGTTGGCGTAGGTTGGGGCACAATTAGCGCCCATAGCAACCCCCTTGGCCTGTTTGTAAAATTCACCCTCGTAATACATAAAGTTGTTGTTTAAAATGATTTCCATTAAGGTGAGTATGGTAAGGAAATCATTATTGGAAAACTTTCCAAAAGTATTCATATATTCTTCCAACCAGCTTAAACCAATTTCATGTGGTATACTACCAAATAAATCAACTACATCTAATGTAATAAAAAGCAGATTTTCATGAAATAACTCTGGCTTTAGTTGTCTAAGGAAATCCCAGGAATCTTTTAGTGTAGTTGGACCCATCCAAGATAATTCTTTAAGTTTGTTGTCAACAAATTTAGCAAGTGACGAAGTAATTGCCCCTTCAGAGGCAACAATTAATCTAAGTGGAGGGTCAGCTACACACTTATGAACCAATGGCAACCAGTATTTTTATTTAATTGTGTATATATAAATCTGTATTTGTTTGTAACAAGTGTTCTGATGAAGTTGAAACGAAAACGCGATTTATTCAGTGAAAGCGTTAATTTTTCTTTCAGTTTTCAACCCTGCCTTTCAGTATATTCTGTTACGTTTGTGTTTGTGCTTCATTAAACACCTTCAACTCGTTCCTCTTATTGGTGAGCTCCCAGTGTATTTTTCGTTTTGTGGTTTCTATTTTCACTGGCATCTACTTGGTTTTTTGTGCTCTGTACAGATACCTTGGATGACTCTTTTCTTGGAAAATGTGTAGTCTGTCTCCTACATGCTTTGGAGGGGATGTGTATGGCTGCCATACAGGGAGGTGTCAGATCCCATTGTGTACCCCCTGCTTATCCAAGACAGAACTAATGTGTATTACCTGTTCTACTCACCTACACCATCACTATGTCATAAATAGTACCTGCTTCTTCAGCATGTAGAATTTATGCCATCATTATAGCATAAATAGTACATACTGAAGAAACAGGTATGTAACACAGACACTAAACTCTATATGTAACAGGCTCCCCATGCATGTGAAGCACACATCTGGTGTAATACACATCATGTGCAAGTTACATAATGGGATGTAGAACAAGACAATCAAGCCTAGTATAGGACAAATGTCTGTAATAGACACAGGAAATTTGTAGATGGGTCATCCCAATCACCACAGCTTGTATACATATCAAGTCCAGAAACCCTGGTGACACTTATCAAGGGTATCTTAAGAAGGATGCATGAGTTGGCTGCATGATGCCATTGTCCATGTTAGCCTGTTATACACATATGACCCTATGGAGCCATGCACCTATACCGCTGTACCTTGCTGGAGACATATGTCTTTTGTGCTCACGTTCCATCTGTGCTGTGACATCTATGGGTTTATTGCTGCTGTGTATATATAGGTGTTCCCTACAGACTCCTGAGACTGAACCATAAACAGGTCTGTGACAAACCTTTCATTGTGAAAGTATACAGCCATTATAACTTCATACAACATAAGGTACACACAATTATGTGGCTTACTCATTACAAATGTCAGCATACAGTATCTATCAGTGACCATTACAAGTGGCATGGCAAAGCAACAGTGCATTACACAAGTACATATTAATTTATATAGTCATCCTGTGCATCATACACATAGCTTCATTTCCCTACATTGATGACAAGGATGACAGGGATGTGGCAAAGCTATCATCACTTTCACCGGGTGTTGTATAGGGGTGCAAGAGGTCTAGGCTGACTCAGTAGGTTGAAAGCATGTGTGTGAGTCAGGAAGGGAAGCAGGCAAGATGGACCATGAAAATGTGCTGTGTGTGTCTGTAGGTGACCTGAATTTTACCGTGGTCTGTGAGTGTGTACATGAACACAATCAAGCTCAGTGCTAGCCCTACATGTGTGCATGTTGGACAGCTGTGAACTGTACATGATAGAGCTAACAGTTCACTGTCTCTGCTCCCAAACATGGGAACTGGCTCTGCCAGGGGTTGCACTGGCACCTCCGTGGCCAATGTCAGAAGTGGTGCTAGTACTTGATGGTGACTGCTGTCTGCTGGGACCATATCCTCCACAGGAACACCCAGGATGATGAGCCCATGGCCTGCCACATCTTGGTGTGGCAGCACACCCCCCTCTGGACCACTAGATGCACTGTCACTATGGGAGCATGATTGAGCATGGTCATGTGGACTCTCAGCAGATATAGTTGCTGACCTACGTCCATTGGTCCAGTGCTTGACTCCAATCAGATGTTGATTCACAGGCAATGTATGTTCCAAGACAGATATTCTGCGATCTGTCTCAGACCACCTTCTTTCTACTGATCAGTAGACCGATCCAGTGTTTCACCAATGTGGTGGAGGCAGTCATGGAAGTTAGACTGTGCTGCATCCATAACCCTGAGCATTCATCTGGAGTTCCTTTCAAAACATACCTGTGCCTCCATGACAGCCCAAAATATACGCTGAGTGACCCGTGATGAGCACCTGTGACAGGTGGTGGAAGGACAGCAGGCCCCCTACGAGAACCACTCTCAACCTCGCCAGCTTTCTAGCTATGACCAGTGTCTAAACTCACTGGAGCCATAGTTGCTACACTTTTCTGTTCAATGTCCCCACCCTATGACTGTCCAATAGCTGTGGCATCTGGGGATTGGGTATGTGTGGGCATATTAACTGCATGTGGTGATAATGAGGGCAGAAGAGGGATATAAACCTCTGGGACAGATTCAGCCCCTGAAACCCCAACCTGTGCCTTACTTTGACCACCATCATCATCAGAGTCTGAAGATACACTGGCATCAGGTTGTGTAGGGGACATAGACCAACCTCCCCTCAGTCACCTGTGATAAGAAAAGGAAAAGCAGTACATTTAATACCTGCACTATTATGTTATGCAGTACTATGCTGCACTATATGTAAAGCTTTATACACTGTTGTCACTATCACAGACTGGTTTATACTCTAACCTCATACAGTAACACATGAGGACATTACTTTACCCACAAACATCTGTAGTTACTTGTAAATAAAAGCTCTTTTCACAGCAATCTCATCAGCAATATTGAGGTAAACTGTTGACATTTGTGAAGACTCTGCACAGCTGACACGTATAGCAATCTGTAATGTCCTAACAATACTGTCACATCTATCAGTGTTGTCACACCTACAAGGCATAATAGGTATGACTCTAAAGTGTGTACAGTCAGAAAATATCTGTGCAATTGGCAATAAAACCGAAAGCACTGCAATCCAGCCATCAGGCATGGGATGACATTTTAGGAAATACATTGCGGTAAATCTACATCTGTAACAAAACAGTGTTGTGTTTACCAGGAGCAGGACAATAGACTTGTCCAATTCCTGAGGGACCTCTGGAAAGCTAAGGGAGTGGTAATGTAAACACCACTGCATGTTGCACTATAAGAGGGTAACAGAGCCATAAATCTCATATTTACAGTAGTTACTTTGTTAATTAAGATTTTGGTCACAATCTAAACATGAGATTCAAACTGCAGTTAAACTCTCCCTGACACCCATGTAAATGTATCTACACCCTGACACACTGAATGCTACAGTATTCCAATGCTGATCAAACATAGCCTACCCAGACACTACTTTGCAATGGAAACTGTGGCACCAACATCCATGAAATACAGTGTAATGGATGCCTGGGAGGTGTCATGTGTTCCTATGTTCTCCAGGAATAACTCTGTGACTGAGAGTGGTTGTTCTGCTGCAAGTCCTCCACCAGTGACACCACGATCCCTGGCCACATCTGCTGCACTTCTGCATGCAGCATTAATCATATCTGTGGCCTGCTCATATTTCCTGTTCTGGTGACCTATGGTGTTCACATCACGGACAACGTCAGCCCATAAGGCTGTCCACTGTTCCCTGTTGTGCCTCCCCCTGCACAGTAGGAGTTCATGGTGTTGACAGAGGCCTTCCAGGATGATATAATTTTTAGCAAACATAAAATGGGCACATTGTCTAGAATACAAGTTTCCTGAAAGACAACAAAATGGGAACACATGTCAGCCTCACATACATGGAAGTACACAAAAAGCAGCAAATACTTCAACTCCTCAAATACTCCAACATTAAATCCCTTTTCAGTAAATTTGACATCAAATATGCCATCAAGCACCAGAGTGAATCATGTGGAGATGTTTAATGAACTAGAAAAGGAACTTTCTAAATATAAGCGATTGCAGTGGGACAATCTCTTTTTTGAAAATAGTTTAAGGGAGAAACGAGTCCCAAAAGGCTTAAGAGTGAATAATTTACCTGCAGGAAGAGACTTGCCTAAAGAATTAGTAGATAAATGGTTGGAGGTTAACCAAAAGGCGGAGTTACAGTATATGGAAATCTTGTTGGATTTCAACAATATGACCCTTGCTTGTACCTCCAACAAAATATGTGAGATTTTCAATAAATTAAAGCATATGATATCAGTACAAAACTTTAGCATGAAGATGTGTGCTATACAAGAAAATCTGATTAAATTAAATGATTATTTATGCCAGCATAAACTCAAGAAATATGAGTGAGATGCAAGAGACTATCAAGAAGGAGTGGCTTCAGCATGTGGGCTGGAACTATAGAAACTAACATGTAATAATGCAATACCTAGCAGTGAGGTTTCAGCTTGCAGCAAGAGTGGAGCAGTATGGAGATCTGAGCAGTTAAATAAAAACTCTCAGAATGTTACAGAAATATCTGGCAAAAAAGTAACAAAACCAAAACAAATGACTCTGTAGGAGCGACTAGTAGTGTTACAAGTATTAGTAACTTGAACAGTATTAGCGAAGAGACTGCAGAACCAGGAAATAGTACTGCTATGAATGGCTTCAATAAAGAAGGGCAGTTAATCTAGATATATCAAAGGAAGGAAGGAGGTGAAAGAACCTGGGCCCAGGTAACATCCAAAGGAAAAGCCTCAAATAATAAATGGTGCCAGAATCAACAACAGCAACAACAAAAAAATGGATTTGTAAGGAGAGGCCAGAACAAATCGAATTGGAACCACAACAAGCAGTGATGGAGGACTTAGGTACTGACAGTTTCAAAATTATAAATCTCTCTAAATATGTTTTATCTGATGTTGAATGTTCAGTTTTGGGCAAAGGCTGAATTTTGTGCCAGCGCAAAGAGCTAATAAATTATAAGCATTCAATGAGCTTAGAAGCTTTGTTAGAATGTCAAATGTTAAGCTTTTGTTTAACAAAGGTAATAATGATGTTAGTGAAAAGTTACATTTCTAAAAGCCAAGCAGTTATAATCCACCATTACACAAATATTTGGAAGCTTTTTTAAATTTGTGTGAAGCTCAATTGATAGAAATGTTTGAAAATCAGTCTGAATTTAAATATTACAACATGTCTAAAATTGAAAAAGAAAATGTTGATAATCTCATTAAGAATAAAGATGTATTGTTTTTAAAGGCTGACAAGGGAGGTGCTATTGTTGCATTGGACACTAAGGACTACGAAATTAAAATGCTTGAGTTGTTATCAGATGAAAGTTTTTATAAAAAAATAAATATGACAAAGGTGAAACAGGGGTATAGAGTGATAGATGCTTGTATAGAGGAGTGGTTTTTGACAGGAAAATTGAAGAGAATATCAAAAAAGTTTAAGTAATAGTAATCCCAAGTTAAGTAGGATCTTTGGAATTCCTAAGATCCATAAGTATTTAAACAACCCCCCTCTAAGAACTATAGTGTCCAGTGCAAACAGTAAAACTGAGGCATTGACAGTTTATGTAGATAAACATTTACAACAGGTTATACCTAAACATGTCACTCATATTAAGGATAGCTTTGACTTTCTAGCTAAAATAAGAGACGTGGATGCAGAGGCCACAGATATGGTAACATTAGATATTAAGTCTTTGTACACTATGATTCCCAATTTAGAGGGAATGGAAATAGTGAGGCTTGAATTGTTAAAATCAGGTGTTTTTTCTTCCAATACAATCAGTCTTCTGATGGAAATGATAGATATTATGCTGCGTTATAATTTTATAATTTTTAAAGAAGAAATATATTTGCAAACCAATGGCATAGCTATGGGGGCGGCGTTGGCCCCCAGCTATGCCAATGTGTTTATGCAAGGATGGGAGCAAATGCACATTTTGAATAGTGGTTTTAAAGATAAAATTATTAAGATTTTTAGATCTATTGATAATATTTTTCTGTTATATAGAGGAACAGAAAAGGAGTTAAATAATTTCATCAGTTATATTAATAATGTGTGCACTTATCTTAAATTCACCCATCATAAAAGTTATGAACAGGTTATTTTTTTTGGACTTAGTAGTGTTTAAGAAAGAAAATAGACTATTGACCAAAATATATAAAAAAGAAGTGCAGAATAATATGTACTTGCATTATTCAAGTATGCATCCAGAACATACTAAATTGAGCATAGTTAAAAGTCAGTTAAGGAGAATAAGTGATTTAACTATGAAAGAAAATGATTTTGAGGAGGAAGCAAAACAGTTGTGCAATAAGATCTTAAAAAGAGGCTATCCTAAGTCTCATATGGACGAATTATGTGAGGAAGAAATGGAAGCTAGAAAAAGTCAAAGTAATAAGAAAGTTATGAATACTAAATATAAAAGTAATATTTCTATGGCTATTCATAACAGTGTATATTCTAAAGCTATTAAGAGTGTCATTACCAGCAATTGAAGCATTTTTAGAACTAATGAACAGCTGCTGGGCAAGATTGGAAATGGTCCAAGTTTTATTCAAATAAGGGGGAAAAGTTTTAAAAATTATTTGCAGTCTAAGCTTAATTTCAGTAACCAGTTCGAAATGTGGGATGCTTAAGTGTTTAAATTGCAATATGTGTAATTACTTGTATGTAGATAGTAATCAGTATGATATGGGAAGTAATACTGTTAAAATCCCAGGTTTATTTAACTGTAAAGTTAAGAATGTTGTTTATCTAATTATATGTTTGGAATGCAATGCATTTTACATAGGTAGAACTTCAAGAAAATTATATTGACGTATATATGAACACAAATATGCAATTTAAGTTGGGGATGAAAAGAATGCTATGACTAAGCATTATAAAACCAAAAAATGTAAAGTTAATTTTAAATTTTTGGTATTAGAAAAATTAAATGACACAGTGTTCTATATGAATATAGAGGAAGAGTTAGGCTGGTTAGAGTATTCATGGCAAGTTAGGCTAAATGCTTATCCCCCCCCCCCTGCCTTAATAACAGGGAAGAATTTGTAATGTATTTGAAAAGAAGAGGTTTCAAACATTAGTATTTATTTTATTTATTCACATCAGTTGCATGGCTTTATTTATAGTATATGTATGTCTTTTAAAGTTTTATATGGCATTATTCAGTAATTATTTAAGTGGTGCTTTTTAGATTGTCATGTGATTTGCTGCTGATAGTATACAAGACTGTTTTTTATGTGAAAGTATTGTCTGAAGAAGTCTCGTTGGAAAGGGTGTTGAGACGAAAGTGCTTACCTTGTGATAAATAAACGGAATATTTATTGCTTCATTTGCCTTGTTTTGTTGGAATACATAGAACTGCACTATGTAGAGATACAGCAAGAACAGAATGGCTGGCATTATCCACTGCTTGATCACACCTGCGATATTCCACAGTGTACAAACATACTAACCATGTGGATACAACTCAGATACTAACAATAGCCAGCTGTTCATGTGTATGCCATGAGAGATACTGCTGTATGATTACACACCCAACACTGGAGTCCATTGTAGTGTGTCCCCTAGGGGAACCACCTCTGATAATATGTCAAAACAACAGTGCCAAACCAATAGTGTAGTATTACAACCACTATACACGGACATTCCCATGAAACCAATGTGCCATATTTACAAAAAAAAAAAAATTCACACTCTTGATGTACTGTATATCCTCTGTATGTGTAACAAATCTGGAGTTCAAGGACATATCATCATTACAGTTAAGAAAGGCTTAATGCTGTAATCCCAATTCCCTTATGTATATTCACACATATGCATCATTTTGTAAACAAAAAGTTTACATACCTGAAAGAACACTGCATCAATGGGCTCAAACAATATCCTAGGATGCCATCTAAATAGTATGAAACATTACCTATGAGGGCCTCTGGAATTACTATTTAACTGTAGTCTTCAAACAGGCTTCATGTCTCATGAAAAGCAACAGTCATCCTTCTGCAAAAGGTGGGCCATCTACAGACCCTGGAAACTATAGGCCCATAAGTTTCACTAGTCTTATATGTAAAGCCATGTAAATAATCATTGAGATGGTCAACAGAGATATAGTAAACCTCCAAACATGGCACACAACCCAGTTTGGTTTTGTCAAGGGCAGATCATGCCTACTCAACCTGGTGGATTTCTTTGAGAAGGTCACCGAAGCAATGGAAAAGGGCAAAATCATTCACACTGCCTACCTTGACCTAGCCAAGGCATTTGACACAATATCCCTCTCTGACATTGCTGCCAAACTTAAGAGGTTAGGTACAAACCCATATGTCAATTGGTGGATAGCCAACTGGCTCACAGACAGGACCCAAGAAGTTAGAATTGGGGAGTTCACCTCTACAAAGAGGCCATTCACAAGTGGAGTGCCTCAGGGATCAGTTCTTGGACCACTCTTTTTTGGCATTTACTTCTCAGAAATCAAGGTCAATGTCAGAGGTCTATAGCTGAATACATTTGCGGATGACTGCAAATTAGGAGTCATCATTGAATCTTACACTGACACAAATGTTCTGCAGGAGGGGCTAACACAGACAAACAACTGGCGTCAGAGCCATGGACTTAAACTAGATGCCAAGGAATACATAATAGTATCCTTTGTGAAGTCATCCATCCCTGGTAACTGTCATATTGACAAAACACCCCTTAGAGTTGAAATAGTAGTCAGGGACTTAGGGACACACATAGATAGTAATCTAGCCTTTGACTATCATGTGTCTACAGTGGTGAGGAAATCATTCCAAATTACGCAACTTACAAACAAAGGTATGATATCTAAATTCCAGGGAAGTCATTGTTCCACTATATTTGGCATTCATCAGACCTATCATTGAGTACAATGTCCCCTTTGGTATATACATAACCAGGCACATCCAACAGTTGGAACGTCCACAGAGGTTCCTCAAAAAAAGAATACAGGGCACAAGTAAAATGGCCTATGGAGACTACCTCAAGTCCCTATCTCTGTATTTTGTTTCCTACAGGCTTTGGAGGAGAGATCTATGCCTGGCATCCAGGACATTGTCAGACTGCAATCTGATGGACCTCTGCCATATCCACAAAACAAACAGCACCAGAATTACCTGTTCTAAATACTTAAACCTTGCCTGTGATATAAATACGACCTGCTGGAGAGATAGGTATGTATCTCAGAGACTACCCCATCTATGGAACAAGCTCCACATCCATGGGAAGCAGAGTTCCTCCTTAACCCAATTCAAATGCAACTTGGAGAATTGGATAGGAAACCAGAAATTCATCACTGGTTTGGCACATATGTCTCGAATGGACACAGATAACCAGTAAATGGTTCATCTCCCAGGCCTATGCTTACACTTATCAAGGGTATCAGAACTTATCAGAGATTTGGGTGCATGACTAGGCATAAAAGGCCACTCTGGTTATCAGCCTATTAAACAAATATGAACCTATAAATCTATGAGTACAATACTCCTCTGTTGATATGTGCAGATATATAAAGTGTTTGGCAGCAAGGTTACTGTCTGAAGAAAGTCTCATACAGACTGGTTCCCCTAGCCAGCTGTTTGCCTTTTTAACATGGTTTTCATTACCAGGTGATTGGCTCTTAGCCAATATGTGGTTCTGAACTGCTAATTGCAACCAACACAGCTGATCTCCAGTATAATCAGTCAATGACATGCAAACACTGAACAAGATATAAGGCCTTCATGTAGATTAGAAGCCCTTTCTGATATTTTGTTCTGCAAATTCCTGAGGTCAAGGTACTACATAATTGCAGAGGGTATGTCTATAGCAGCTACCTTTACATAGAGATGTGTGTGCTATAGGCTGCAGCTGATGCTGCAGGCAATAGGCAAAGGCAAAGAGTGTGAACACTTTGGAGGAGAAGAAGCTATAAGAGTAACTCTGAGAAGTGAGTCAGCCTGGTTGTATAAGCAGGACAAGAGTGAAGGTACCCATTCCAATGCAAATGAAGGCTTGTGTTTAAGGTAAGTATGTTAGGCAATGATATCAATAACAGAGTACTAGGCAACATGTTTGTTGTGCCCTTCAGCATCATAGGGGTAATTATACCATTATGTCAATTATTTGGGCAACTGTCAGGCCATGTGTCACATTATGGTAGTCATGTGGAACATGTGTGCTTGCAGTTCTTGTTAATAACAGGACCTCCATATGTGTATGTTAGTTGTGCAGCTGTGCTTATCTATAATATCATTAGGAAATGATTGTGCAGTGTACCTCTGATATTAGTGAGCCTCATTTGCATTACCTAAGTTAATATCCTTTGTGAATGCATATTAATGCATGACCTGACACTTTATGCACTTATAGTGTTACTATAGAGGATATGTCAATTGTGTTTCTATCTGTAGAGCTGTGACTTCCATCAATGATGCACACACATTTCATTTGAAATGTATTTTGTGGACAGAGAGTGCATGACTCAGTCATTCATTGATAGCTTCACAATAATGTAATTTAAATGCTACACACCACTAGATTTGAACCCATTACTACGTGTGGCAAAAGTTACTGTTTGCAAAGCATTTAAAAGTCTGAGCTACCGAGTCACTGTTACAACATATGTTTTTGTGACAGTATAAGTGCACACATGCAGTGTGTGACATACCTACATTATATCCATTATTATCTGCCTGGCTTTATAGAGATGTATTTCTCCACCACAGTCCCAGTTGAACATGTATTTTGTCATTAATGCTGTAGCAGGTGTACTTGTACATGT
The DNA here is from genome assembly GCF_019279795.1 of Protopterus annectens. NCBI lineage: Eukaryota > Metazoa > Chordata > Ceratodontiformes > Protopteridae > Protopterus > Protopterus annectens. The sequence continues at coordinate 1,471,038,682 of NC_056731.1, forward strand.
TGCCATTAAAAGCACTCACTTACTTATTATTAGATACCTCAGTTACATCCATTAGTGTTTGTCTGGCTTTCTAGTGGTGTACTCCTATACCAGACTGGAAATTACACTCCCAATTTTTCCATTACTTTTTCAGCAAGTATGCGAGATGTAGCGCAATGCTGTGCTTACACACACTTAATTACAGTAACTTGAAATTACTATGTTTTGCTTAAACCACCAGTATTAATTAACAACTATGTGGCATGGTAGGTTAATGCAGTGGTCTGCAGGTGCAATGGTCTTGGGTTTGAAATAGGGGATGGGTTTTTTATTTTGTACATGTTTATTATCATTTAAAACACATCCATCAATATATCCATTAAGCTGAGCTTAGCGATGCTGCACAATGCACCTCGTCAGGCAACACTACTCAAAAAATCTTTTACAAAAAAGAAAAAAAGGGGAGTAGGACAGTGGTGAAATGGGGTGCAAGCAGGGAGAAAAACATAGTGAAAGGCAGGTAGGTATGTGCAGGAAGGGTGTAGGGAAGAACCATAGCTATCCATTTATTGTACAGCAACAACTGTGCAGTTTGACAGAATTTTTAGATGAATTTGGACTGTCACCCCCAGAGAGAGGGGCAAGGACAACATAACTGCATTGTCAAGCCAATTGGACCAAATTGCGTGTCCAGTGGATATGTGTGCAAAATGGACAGCTATGTATGGGACAATTTTTTTTTTGGGGACAGGTGCCCATTTTTTTTTTATTAAGGTGACAGTGGAATGTTGGGGAATGAACACAGATACATGTTGGGGAGGTAAGATGGGAAGGTGAGGAAGCTTTTGCCAACAGACAAGTCAGACAAGATAGCAGACAGGTGGGGTGTGTGAATCAAAAGGCAGATGAACACCTTGGCTGGGGAGGGGCTTGTGGAATCCCTGTCTCAAGTGCCTCCACAAGGAAGCAATGTGACTCAAGTCCCCACCCATGGGAATGCTGGCACTGCTCCTTCACTGCCCTGGGGTGGCAGTGGTGGAGGCTGGGCTCTGGGGTGAGCCTGCCCCACCAGGGTATCCAGCATGCTCTCCATCCAGAGCAGTCAGCGTCCAAAACCATGGTACACAATCCTGCACACAAAACCTGGCAGTTTATCATGGCTGACAATACCTCCTCCACCACTGCTCCCAGAGGGTGGATGAGCCCCATCCTGAGGGGTGGAATTCCTGATGCCTCAGGTAGTGCAGGGACAGCAGAGGGGGCATCATCAGGCTGGGTCCTAGATGTGTTGGGCCCAGGTGCCACGGACACAGGAAGCAAGGTTGGTGGATCACTTGGAACCAGCCCAACTTGTTGCACTGTAGTAAATTAGATGTAAACATAAGTTAAGGTTAGTAATAACCAAACCAATGTTAGTATTATCATAATGGAACATAATACTGATTAATCCAAATACATATTAAGGTTTATTATGTGGTACATAACATTAAATAATATAACAGTAAGTATGTTAATGGCAAACCAGAATGAAATAACCCATAAAGCCAACAGAACAGTTAGTTTAACAGAATATATTAATATTAAATAATAATAATCAACATTAATAAATTAAAAAAGATAAGTTGTTGGGAGTGAGAGAAAAACATATCATTAATGAAGTCGCAGATGATATTAATACACAGACTGCTAATACATTCTTCTACAGGTGTGCAGTGACAGTTGTGACTACAGTAACTCAGATTCTTCTGTAGATGATGTAGCATGTACATACCTCTCAAGGTGTTACCATGGGACAGTATGGGCCAAGCACTTACAAATGCAGGTACACAACTATACAGAACTGTTTCACATAATCTGCACGTACATAACTACCAAGGTGTTCTGTTAATGGATTTGCACATACAATGCATGCAGTCATGGACCAGACAGATTGGACAGTTGTTACTTTATGAAAAATTGTGACACTTGAGAGGTATGTTTCTGTACATTAAGTAGACTAAACAGCCATTGTGTCTTAGTTGGCAGGCTTAGGAGTAGAACCCAAAATCTGTGACTGCAGGGGACATGTGCACATTATGTAACAATTGACTGCAGTAACATTAGAACAGACATGCAGTGAATACAGTACTACTGCACTTATTTCAATGTAATCGTATGAAACCACAGTCCTGCTTTACACATTATTGTTATTGCTCCTTAGAATCTGTGCAGTAAACACATGATATCTTCCCAGAATGTGGGCTACCTTACCCATATACCTTGTTGATGGAGTGGGAGGAATAGAGAGCATTATATGAGTGAAAGTGGGCTACAGACAGCCCTGAACCATACTGTGGATTGTACAATACATTTATCTGGAAATTATTTTTCCATTCTTTACTTATTTCAGTTTTACAGTTGACTGCAGCAACATTAGAACAGACATGCAGCGAATATAGCCTCACTGCACTAATTACATGTTAGTTATTAAATCAAAATCCTACTTTACACCTTATTGCTTATTGTTATTGGTAATGTTTATTGATTACTGCACTACAGTTATCAGAAACTTTCTGTATTTACCATACTCATGGCGCATTCTGGCTAGATGCCTGGCAAAAGACTGGATATTGCGAATCCATTCAGCTGCAGCTGTTGGAAGAGAAGCACACCATTATGCATACCAATTTTGTAAAGATTCACCTTGTATTTTATTAAAGTAGTGACAAATATACTAACATATCTGTGAGGTATGCCCAGGCCTAGCTTCTTGGACCCAGGTGTCCAAGGTTCCCCTCTTCCTTTGCTTCAGGTCATCATACTGGTGATGACACTGCTCATCAGTGCAGGGGATGCCAGTAGCACTGGCATGATCTCTGCCCAACTGATCCCAGGCTTCAGCTTTAGATTCTAAACCCTGGTAATCACCCTGCAACAGACGGGGCTTGTAGTTTTAGACTAGGAGTCCAACAAACACTCTGGACTCATGCACATCCCACCTCTGTGCCCAAATACGCACTCCTTCACCAACACCACCAGGTATACCAACAGGTTAATGAGACTGCAATGAATGCTGCAGAATTCCAGCCTAGTGCCCTTAGTATAGGGTGTTTTCTCACCCTTATTCATCATACTGCAACATTCAAAAAAGCACTCCATTCATACCTCTCAGCCATACTGAATTCCTCAGTCAATGCCAGTTTTGAGGGTAAAATATTGGGGTGCCACGAATTCCTGAGTGGCCCCTTTAATTTCTGAATTTCCCAGGTTTTTTTTTTTTTTTAGTCATCACGTGCAGGGCATGATGACGTCAGCTTCAGGAAGGACAGATCTTAATTTTTAACTTTTGCTGCTGAAAAGAAAAGACTATGGTGGCACCAGTTTGGACTGTTTTGCTTAATTCCTGCCTGGTACCAATATGTTCTCTGTTTTCATAGTAACTGCTCAGTCAGTCAGACATTGTTGCATTTATTGCTCATAGCTGTAGCTAGAGACAAGTTTAGTTTGCAATGATTTACTGGTGCTGTATTGCTTAATTCCTGCCTGGTACCTGCTCTATTTTAGATTAGTAACTATGCATTTATCTGTTTTACATTAGTAGCTGTGTAGCTAGCAACACGTTTAGTGTTTAGTTTGCGTATTGCTTACTTTTCCTTTTAGATTAGTAACCATAGCAGTTGTTAAACATGCCAGCTAAAGATCCATTACAGTCGGTCGAAGTTTTTGGCTGCAAAGTAAATATAGATTGCTGTGACTTGTCAACATTTTATTTGAGCTAAAAATGTGTTAACTGGTAGTGTTAGCCTGGATTCCATGTGGACCATAATGTGCTTTTGTGGAGCTGTGTAAACGCTTTTGATTTTAATATCGACTTTTATTTATACGTCTGTTAAATTGCTATGCACAGAAATGTACATGGATTTTGTGTTCCTGCTCCAGACCAGTGTGTTTCTAATCTAGTGTTAGCACTTGAACAGGCCAGTTAGGAACTGGAGTAAAGCCCCTAAGTGAATGTGATCTATGTATGTAATATGGTGTAACTATTCCTTTATTATGTACTGTTTATGTAGTGTAACAGTACTCCTGCTGTCAGTACAGTGACATCTAAATAGAAAGTGAGCAGTAATATGCAAGAGTCAAGTAGATTCTGTTGTCCATGACTTTAGCAAAATGTTTAGCATGCTTCTGTTTTTCTCCGCTTTTGACACCTTGTTTATTTAGTATTTCTGCTGTAGAATGCTCAACACAGAGAGAGAGAGCTGCTCTTAAAAAATCTGGATTTGTATTGGGCAATGATTTTTTCAGATGATTGCTTCTTAAGGCACTTAAAGAATGATGTATATGCATGCGCTGAGTAGTGCACTGGTAAGGTGCTGGACTCTCCCTTTCTGGAGCATAGGGGTGTAGTTTGTTTTGTTTATTATCAAATCCATCCATTTTTTTGTGCTCCTACAGTGACAAATTTTGACTAAAATATTTATTTGATTAATCAGGGGGGTCTGAAGATGACTTTTAGGGTGAGACAGTTACACTAATGAACACATGATGTAGACAGTTAAATTTATAACCAGCCCACAAGCTGTATAGCAGCAGTAAAAGTAAATCATAGTAATTCTTGTGTTAATGATGCATAGATTGAGGAGGGTATTAACAATGTGTGCAACAACGACTTAGTTTTAGCTTGTGTTTAAGGTGTCATGTAGTAGATTTGTTTCAAGGAATTATGGGTAAAGGAGAGTGTAGAAAATATTAGCCAGATTTGGTAGAACAGTAATATTGCCACATTTTGCGAAAGTGACTGCGCAGATACCTCTCTGGAAGTAGAGCTGTCAATCTGTCAAAGAGATGATTCTGGTTTCAGAGTTTGGACACGTTATAGGCAAGGAGTGTGTCTTGGGAGTGGAGCTCCATGGTGGGGGAGTACCAGTTGGTCAGTAGTTAAGGGCTGTGCATTTTGGGTGCTGCTAGAGAAAAGTAAGTAAATTCTTGCTGCAGGAACTCCATTTGTGCCTGCTTGGGGGGGGGGTGCTGCATTAGCACATTTTCCTGATTTGCAACAGCATTGTTCCTGTGCATGTAGTTCAGTAAAGTTGACTATGAAGCAGATGGGCAATGGCACCTATTTTTTCCCTAGCATGTTTAATGAGGTAATATTTGAGTTTGTTGTGGGAACTAGTTTTTGATGGTGGTACTGATGTTGTTGGTGACACTTATTAAAACAGCATTTGAGTGTAGGTACTGAAGGTAATACAGTAAAATTAGTTGGCTCAGTAGATGAGGTTTTGGACATTTGAGTGTCTGATGTTTTCTCTGAAGGTGATACAGTAAAATTAGTTGGCTCAGTAGATGAGGTTTTGGACATTTGAATGTCTGATGTTTTCTCTGAAGGTAATATAGTAAAATTAGTTGGCTCAGTAGATGAGGTTTTGGACAGAACATATTCTTGCTGTTTTTATCATTTGAGTAGAAGGTTAGATTGTTGTAGACAGTGTTTGAGAGAGTATGAAGCCTGAGTGACTGAAAGTCATTTAAGAAAAGGGCTGAGAAAATGAGTGCAGAATCATCAGCATTCTGACTAATGATAGAGGATCCTGAACCAATGAAGTTGTTAATGGAAATATTGAATAATAGCAGTTAAGGTATAGACCCCTAAGGACTATCTGTGTTCGCTGGATGAAATGTTTTTGTGTGTGTGTGTGTGTGTGTGTGTGTGTGTGTGTGTGTGTGTGTGTGTGTGTGTGTGTGTGTGTGTGTGTGTGTGTGCAGTTTGCCATTTGATAAACTATTTTCTGTAGGGAGGTAGCTTTTGGACCACAGAATGATGTCCGTCAGGTAGAGAGCTGTCAGAGTTTGGCACAGTAGTGAGTAGAAGATTGTGACATATAATTTGGAAGTGTCCAGAAACTTTCAAGGGCAGAGAAGGTTTAATGCTAAATCTATTTTCACTGTGAGACTGTATTGCTTTGTTTAGCAGATGTATATTAGTGTTTGTGCTATAAAATGTAAAATAAGTTTTAAATTAAATCCAGATAATCATTATAGAAGTAAAGCCATATGCACATTATAGTGTTTATGGTAAATGAGGCAAAATAGTCAAGTAATAGGACATTAAAATGGCTGCAAGGGGAGGGCTGTATATGGGGGGGGGTCCATTTGACCGTGATTTTGTGAGGGGGAAGGGCAGAAAACTCATACAGCCCCAGGGGTACAAACTCTAGCTATCCCACTAATCAGTAGGCCATGGAGAATGAGTTTTGGAGGTCGTAGCAAACTATAACATTCTTTAGCAAAGATTAGACTATTGCCTACGATTAAATGCCCTACTTTTACCACAAGATGCACATACTGCATGTAACCAAAAATAAAATCCTATGGTTCATCATCTTCTCCCTTCCCAGTGAACATCATTGCTACAGATTTAAAAAAAATGGTTACCATTTACTACTGGGTCTGGGCTCTGGGGCTATATTTTGGTTGTCTGTTCAGTTTATGTTTGAAACTTAGTATTCCACAATTCCATTGGAGTGGGCGGGATTACATAATTATATATGGACATTTTATGTTAATCAACGTACAGATTTGTACCTATTCTTTGTGGGCGTTTGTCCAGATTTTTGATGTTTCTAGGTTGAGAGGTATGACTGCATTGCATATCATCACACAAACCCGCTTAGCATTGAGCAACCCACACAACCATTTTTTAGCAAAGCTTAGCAATGTGCAAACTGAAGTGGCTGTTAACCAACCATGTTTAAGCAGTGCTTAGCACCTTGCAGCTTTTTCAAATGTAACAAATATGTTTTTACATTAAACTGCCCTTTAGGTCATCTGACACATTCCCACAGCAATAATTGCATAAAAAAAGCTATGACTGCTGGGGACTGAAACCCAGGACCTGCAACACTGTAGGCTGTGACTCTACCTACTCAGCTACATGGATAGTATGAAAATTAGTGTACCTTCACATATTCTACTAAGCTACCCATTAGCATTGCTAAGCACTGTGCTATGCCATGCAAATGGGCATTCATAATATTAAAACATGGTAGACAACAACACATAATTGATTACATCTGGTTTCTATTTTTAGATATCTGGCAGGTCTCAGCTGTGCATGTGTAAGTGCAGCTTGGTATTGCTGCACTCAGAGCCAAGTCACACAAACATGCATTAAATGGAAGAAAATTACAAGCACACATATTTCTAGACTACCAGGGAACATTACAGGTATGTACATTATCTTGTACATAACATATGTCAATTACTTCCCTGGAAAATCAACATCCATGGGACACTACACTGCTGCCTACATGGATTCAATATCTCTGTTACTGTGATCTGCCTCAGCAGCAAGCCATGATTATTATGCATGGCATGCTGTCAATGGGGAACCATGACCATGTACACCAGAACATTCCATGTAGGCTTTACACAGAGCTTACATGGATTTTTTTGAATCCTGGGGTAAGTATTTTTGGAATTCCCACTTGTCTATTTGTCTATGTGTAAAAATAAACACATTGTAAGAAGCCAGCATAAAGTGCATTACTCCTTTGGAAAAAAGGCTACCTTATCAGTGTTAACATTGCTAATGTAATGCATACTGTTTCTGGCACTGCCCCTTAAATAACTCAAAACACTTTGGAGAAGTACAATAACACTTTTTGAAATCACACCCCATTACTGTGCTTAAACAGTACATGTATTATTTATAGATAAGTTGTTCCATAGCTTAAACAGTAATCAGAAACACCACCCAGATCTGTATTAATTTAATGTGATACATATGCCTTGACCTTATTTCAATCTGCTTTCAGAAATTAGGTCACATATGGGCTAAAATTATTAAATCATAAGCAATAATAAATGCAGACACAAAAAAATTACACCCTGTATCCTCTGATCAGATTCTAACTCATTTATCGTCTATGACATTTACTTTTTAATCTCTTGTTTAATATATCATTTTTTTTGCTAAATTTTTCCACAGACCCTTTTCAGAGTTGCCTAAGTATTTTGTATATTTTACCTTTAAAGAGTATTTAGGACTAAAAGTTACTGTAACTGCCACCATCGTTGTCTTATTACCTTTACAATTCAAAAGCATACCGATCATCCAAACGATGAAATTAACAATCTCTCATCAGCTCTTAGATGGTTAAATGTATCCTAGCATATCAATAAATAAGAAGATGTGTTCCTCTTCATGACCTAGGAGTTATCAGGTTTGTGTGCCTCACTGCTGATACTTTGGTTTAAGGTATAAATTAAACAAAATAGATGGCAGTGGAAAACCTTGCTTCACCTTAGTAACTTAAAGGGCAAAGACCAAGCACTGACTGTGGCTCTTGCAAGAAATGCCATATAAAGAGACAGTCAAAAAATTAATTTCTAAATCCAAAGTCCAAAATCAGCTGAGTTAAATGAAACCAAACTAATCCAATCCCTTTTTAGCATCATTCATATCCAATACACTACATTTTATCTTTACTATCCTCTCTAATGCCTCAATTTTCAAGGCATTACCAACGATTTGTCTTCCACCCACAATTCTACATTGATCATTTTCTATCCACTGTGAAATATATCTTCCCAATCTCTTTGCCTTTATAAATATAAACAGCTTATACTCATGGTTTGATATTGGGACAGGCTTATACAAAGAAGTCACAATTAGAATCTTCACTCTTTTTTCTCAAAACAGTTATTGCTGCCTTTTTCTGAACAGGGTAGTGTCTTGTAATCTTTAGCACCTTGTTAAATAACTTAAACATGATAAATGGTAATATTGCATCATTACAGCCCCCCTAAGCACTGTTGAAATGCTATTGTCATAGAGAGGTTTCCCTTCTTTCTTGCTCTTTCAAAACATGCTCTCAGTCTTCCAGTGCAACTGTATGCATTTCATATAATCCAGAACCAGTCTTTCATGCTTAAACCACTAATTTTGTGATGGCTTCTACTGTTGATAATATTGAAAAAAATATATTCACTATCACCATTGTGTTTCTAGTAACAGTGGATCTATACGTTTCTTTTACAACTGCAGTAATCCATTTAAATTTTTTATCAAACTTCTTTTTTGATAATCAAACAAATTATAGAAATATCTACCTTTCAATAATTGTGTCATAAGGTCACAACTGCTACCTAATAAACACCTTACTGTTTTTGATTTCCTTTGCACCATAAAATCACTATACTAAAATATGTTTTGAACCCTTACAAATCAATCTCTTTTCCTTTTTAGATCACATTGACCCATTTTCAGTGTTATGCTTATACAGTCCTTTATTTCATGTTTAAATGTCCCTTAAAGCCATCTTACTCAGTCATCAGTACCTATTAAATCCTCTACATTTATGTCAAGTTACTCTTAGTAGTTGCTTATACCAGCCAACAAATAGAACCTAAGATAATGGATGGAAGAATCAATCTCCTTTTAAAAGAGAGGCACCAATGTATGCAAAAAAAAAAAAAAACACTCCAGGGACACATGATCTAAACTGCAGTGCTTTCAATATGTACTTCATTATCTAAATGACATGTAATAGTACTAATACATGTGATATCTGGAATGACCACAATTCTTTCTCATTAAATGTTAAGGGCCTAAAGTGTAAAAACTAAGAAAACCATCTCAAAGGTGCCCTTCTTGTCAGTGTCATACAGGCTACTGAAAGACAACCTGTTCTTTTCGTATAGAATTTCAGCAGACCCAATTCTTTCAGTCCTATTACATATTCACAAGTCCAATGGTATCACAATGATCTGTTCTCGGGATCTCACTATCTTTTACAGAATAAACAAAACATGTTGGAGGGATAGGTCTGCATCATAGAGAGTACCACTTCTGAGGAACTGTCTTCCAATCCAAATAAAGCAAAGTGCTTTTCTCACTCAAGTCAAATATAATTTAATGTACTCTAGTTTGGATGAATGGATGGATGATTGCACATTTTTCCATAGTTTAGCACCCCTGTCCATCATGAATAGGAGACACATGAAAAATCCCAATATTCCTTGATCTGTCTATGTCTGTGTTATGTGTATGAAAAATATGAGAGATAGAAACTATCATGGGAATGTAAGACTTGATTTCTTAAGGTCCTCACAGATCAATAGCTGAGTGAGTGCCTATGAACATGTAAATTAGCATTTTCAGTAGTTGCACAGACATTAATAATTTACAGTCTTAATTATACCTGCTCAAATAAAATCTAGAGCCAGCAATCACTTCCATCTCTTTAAAACAAGTTCCCATATGTTACCACAGACAGTATATATAACATGTTCTAAGTCTTTCTCTGACATACTTGTTATAGTATTTCAGTCAGCTAGATCTATGGCTATATTTCATTAAAAGAAATTATTTCCTTCACATTCCCTGGAAGTCTTTTGGTGTCCTGCTTGGAAGCATATAGATAGTATATTGTATTAAACATTACTCCAATGTTGCCTCTTACTGTACCATAGGGTTGATGTTATCAACTACTATGTCTTCTAAAATAGCATAAAACATTACTTAGAAATAAACAGTACTCCCTACATGTTTCTCCCTTGAAATGTAAAGGTTACTCATAGTATCCAATATCCTGTTACCATTTCATCATATTTCTATTCATTCTAGAATATCTCTTGCAGATCTACAACATAAGGGTTAAAGCTTAGAAAAGCAAATACTTTATTCTTTTTAACTAGATTGGTTAGCCTTTTATATTCTATTCCACAAAACTCATCCTAGTTCTATAAAAAAAATTAAGGTGAACAACCTACCTGAAACAATCAGCAATTTAATCATAAATATAGCAGAAAGCTTAAAAAAAGGGTTTTGTGTCTTCTTCAATATCCTCCAAAAAGTACCAGTAATATTCCTTCCTAAGGATACAGAAATGCATTAGTGATTAATAACAACTATTAAAATAATTTACAGAGATAATCAATGTTAAATTAAACATCAACATAGGAAAATTAAATTAGTATCCAATAAAACAATGTAGTCCACCCAGCCTCTCAAGCAGAAGTAGGGCTAGAAGGCTGTCCATAGATAACTAAAATAAAATCCCACCAGGTATCTCACATAGTAACTTCCTCCTTAATTAGAAGTTCAAAATAATAATAATAATAATAATAATAATAATAATAATAATAATAATAATAATGATGATGATTGTATTAGAACTGAATAATACAAGTGACTCATCTTGCTCAGGATAACACAAAGTTGCCTTAAAATATGATTGCAAAATACTTTAAAAGTACATATTTATAATGTCAATTGTCTAACATGGAAAACATATAATTACCTAATATATTAAATCACAAATTATATTATAACATCAGCACAAACATAATAATGTATTCTACAAATATGATGTGGAAAGGAGGAGTACCTCTCACATCTTTAAACATGAATATCTAATGCCACATTGTCCAAGTAAATATTACCATATTTACTGCAAAAATCAATGCACATTTGTTTTCCTATTCTTTTAGTAATATTTACATATTGTTTGAATTGTCTATGGGATTCTCACCTTTCTGTGATCACTTGATGTTTGTGAATTTGTTCTGTTCTATTTTTATGCAAGTTTCTTCATCCAGGCCGTGTCTGAAATAGTCTACTGTGATCAGCGTACTATTCAGGTAAACAAACTAAATAAATAAATAAATACAATAAGATAAGATAGGATAACAAAGCCCCAGGTTAATAGCAATAAAATAAAATATATATTGCACCATAATTGCCAGCTCCCTGTAACATAATGTATTAATCATATCATATTTAATGAACACTTCCGAAATCAAATATTTTATTTATGTATCTTTGAAAACCTTTGAAGAATGCCAATTTATTAAACACTGTGCAAGTATCGTTACATTTCCAAACATGTTCCACACTATTATTTCACCCTTTAAAAAAAGTTTTATTTTTCTATGTTGCAGAGTCCAGGATCAACAGTAATTACTCCAGTCCTTTTTAAATCAGTCTCACAAAGCATTTTGATAGACAAGTATATTGGGTGCAGCCCTACTCAATAGGTTTGAATAGTATCCATGAGCTTCACTTTGTGTGTCAGATGGATGGAGACTGACTGTGACCCTGGTGGCTGGGGTTTGAGTACTGACCCTAGGATTGGAAGAACTAGGCAGAAAGGGAGAGGAGTGAAGGGATGTGGTCCATTTGCCTCTTCTGGTGGGGCAGGGTTTGTGTAGTCACAGAGCTGGAGACTGAAAAGACCACTGCTTATGCTGGGGGGGGGGTTGTTTGGAGGGAATGCCCTTTGTGGAAGTGAGGGACATCCTCTGCAGAACTTTCATTGCATGTCGATTCCCATCACCTTGCCAGGTGCAAGGTAGGTGCTGGTAAGGACAGCATCTTGCCAGATATACAAAAGGTTAGGGTTGGGTACAAGGAAAAAGCTGTAAATGGTCTCTGACAGCTGCCTTAATAATGTCACCTCTAGGATATTCCTCGCCTGGAGAGGGGGAGGTATGATCTAATTGGACTAAGAGAGGGTCTGACTGTGAGCAAGCAGTAGGGGCAAAAAGGAGACAAAAATTCTTATGATGAGTATCCACGGCTCCTAGAGCACAGTGTGTTTTTCTGCTGTATATAACAATGTAAATAATGCCTAGAGATTTGCACATAAATTCATAATTTCCTTTAGTGGAGTGCGGAGGTATAGTACTGCTCACCTTTTACTTTAATTCCTTTAGTTCACTGAAATGACTCATCTGAAAAAGTTAAAGTTTTCTTTTTAAAAGTGTTTGCATTCATGATTTTATTTGCTATTCCAGGCCTTCCCAGGCATAATTAATTAATGCATTAAGTTGGCAACCAAATTATTCTACCTTTTTAGTAGCAAATAAATCAGCAAGTTTAGATTTTTTTCAGGTATTGCTTTAGTTTCATCTTGAGCATCTTTGTATTTCTGGTCATACACAATACATCTAATTGGGAATTCTCTTTTAGTGCTTTGCAGTCATGTGCCAAAGAATGATAAGCTGTCTAACAGTAAAGAAGTAAAAATAGTAAAAGATTATACTAAGCAAGGAAATACAGTTTGTCCACTGACAATGTCTACATTCTTTTTATGTTAAAATAATCATACTAGTCTGATACCGAATGACACCTTGTAATATATAAATTGTATATTCAGCGGGTAAGGTGTGCATGAAGGAAGAAATTACACAAAACTATATAACAATATTCTACAAGTTTTTTTTCATATGACATACATTTTGTGATTTATTTATGAGAGACTTCACAAATGAAAAATAAAAAATAAAAACACTGTTATAAGAAAAAATGTATACAACAACCCATTAGAGAAGGATAGTACCCGACAATAATTCTAATAAAGAAATATCCTATTATGTGCAACAAATCCTTATGAGTTTATGATACTGGACTGGGGTCCAAAGCAGTTTATACACAGACCAAGGAGATGCTCAGAGTTTGCAATGATGTTCCAAGGTAGATTCCAGAAGAATTTGGTTACAGTATTAAAGAGCCTCTGCTGCAGTGTAAGACTGAAATGACCACTGCTTATGCTGGGTCCTCAAGCCCTTTTCTATGTTCTGATTCAGAATGGCATTGGTATGGACATGGATTAAAAAAAAATATTTGGATGTGGGGTAATATGCTATGCTTAGAATTTATTCCATGCCTAAGAAAAATACCTAGGGGTTTACCAGTCCAGAAGTAGAATTGGGCACACTTGAATTGTGGCAAAGGCTGCCAATGTACAATGAAGTAACTGGGCAGCCTATTGCTGTCACTGGGCTTTTTTTGAGAAGTAATAGCTTCACCTGTATGAAGGACATGGTAATGCAGGCATTACTTAGCAGGAAGCCAGACTGCCTGCAATAGCAAGTTCAACATAAACTGTAGCTGCTGTGCAGAGCAGCTTCATGGCTGTACAGCTCTACCTAACTGGCTGCTCTGGTGCTTTGGAGAGGCATTGCTAAGTTTGCAGCATGACATTTAATTACACAATGTATTGAATGTCATGCTGCACGTTTAGCAATAAGTCATTCACAGTTTGCAAAGGGATCACACACAGCGTCTGCACTGTGGTATTCTCATCTGTATGTCAGTCATAGTACTGAAGACATATGGGTAATCTTTATCAGATGCCTGCATTTTTTGCTGACATATAGGGGGAGTTCATAGCAACGACAAAGTTGCTGTGGGAATATTCACTGGTTTCAGCAGACTAGGCTTTTGTTGAAAATTTATAAATGGGCATACAACAGTTTATACTTAACCCAGAAGGAAGGAATTCTTTGAACTGATCAAAGATATCCATGATTCCCCATTTATTAGTACACACTGCATGAGGAATCACAGAGATCCTCTTTTAAAACTGCCTTTGTTTAAACAACTCATGAAGGCTAGGACCATATGCTTTCTCAAGCATCAAATCTTTTGGAATGCAACCTCAAAATAGCCATGCTATGAACATAATTGCATCTCTCTGTATGCATATTTGAAAATGTGCAAGATTTTATGCAGGGAAGGGATGTGGTACTAGCTTCTGGCATGCTGTCTCCCAATTAAAAAAAAGAAGAAAAACAAGAAGCAGTGAGAAAGTTGAGTCAGTTTTCTCACTTTCTGTTTTAGCACCTGGATCTTGGACCTCTGATAGCTGAGCCAGAAAACATGGCTTATTATGCTTGTTGGGCTATTTTCAAAATAGCCTATCAGCAAGCTTACTCCACCAATCTATGGAGCTACAAGCCTCTCACTGGGCTGATGCATTGAGCAATGAAGAGCCATTTCTAATTTCTCAGGCTGCCCAAGTGACTAAGACAACCTCAGACAGATGTGGGAGTGTGTGTGTGTGTGTGTGTGTGTGTTTGCCATAGATAATCTCAACTCTTCCAGATTTTACAGACTATCTCTGATCTCTTGCCTCGTATGCTGGTCTGTTTGTTGTAAAGTCCATGGCTTTTCTGGCAAATCAATGAGGATTATAGACACAATAATGATGACAGAGATTTGAGTTTCAGATTCAAGAGGACTCAAAAGAGTGTAGTGACATAAAGCTTGCTATTTAACAAGTTTCTAAGAATGTAAAGGCTGTAGATGTCCATGGTTTTGGTTCCCTGTTGACCATTATTATAACATTCTCCTTAATTCATGAACTGAGATTTTGAAAGTTTTTTTGAGAAACTGTAATGAGGTGCACACTATATTCTTACAGCAGGGAGATGAAAAGCTAAATTCCTGCACAACAGTTATTATGTATATATTAATTTGTTATATTGCAATCAAAGATTTGAGGTGTATAGCCATACAAGTTGCTTTAACCAATGGTCACATTTGCATGTATTTGCAAGGGGGGGTGAAGTAAATGTCCAGATTTCACAGATTCATTTTTAAGTTTTGCCTTATGTTTTGCTCTGTTTCTCATTAAGTTTGTTGCTTTTTTTCAGATCAGTGAGGACTGTAGTCACTAAATATTAATGACAGACAAGTGAGTTTCAGCCCTAATAGCCATCAAAAATATGACAATGTAAAATCTGTTATTTTAGCAAAGATTTAAGTACATGTCCTTAAATTTGTTCATTTGATTGCCCTTATATTTAGCTTTCTTCTTCAGTCCTGAGGTAAGAAGTTGAAAGGCATGTGAAGGAAGTGGGAGAGTTGTAGTGGGTTGTTTGTTCTCTTCTCATAACAGTGAACTGGGCAGATAAATTCTTGAGTGGCAGTTATTTTACAGTGGTGGTGCTGTGGTAGCGTTGTCACCTCACATTTAGACATTGCCCATTCGATTCTCAGTTAGAGCGTCTTCTGTGTGGCGACATGCGTGAATGGGTGTTCTTTCATTGAAGGTTGTGCGTTAGGCCTGGCAAGCCAGCACGTAAAAATCTACTGCCAATCATTAGCGGTCTGGAGTTCCACTGTGGTGACCCCTAACCGGGAGAAGCTGAAAGACAACAACATTCATTATATGAAGTATATAGCCAAAGTCATGCAAGTTGGTGGAAGTGATTGTCATGTATGTGTAGGGGGGATATGCATACATGTATGTATGTTTGACGGCAAAGATGATCTCACCTGTCACTGATCTTGTAGAGTGTTTCTGATTTTTTTGTGTCACATTTTAATATGTTCCTCATAAATTTTGTATTTTTTCTCACAAATCAATGAGGATTGCAGACCTGAAATAATGATTTCAGACATTTGATTTTCAGATAGCCTTCAAAAAAGTATGCTAATGCAAAACCCATTATTCTAGAAAGGTTCTAAATGTATGAAGGCAATAGCTGTCACTGGATTTGGTTCTTTGTCTTTATTTTCTATCTTTCTCCTTAAGTGATATGATAAGAAGTTGAGACATATGTGGTGGGGACTCTGCTGTGGATTGCACTGTATTCTGACAGCAGTGAAATGAGAAGATGATATCTTCCTGTTTGTCAGTTATTTATGTATTCATTCATATGATGTCAGTCAAACATCTAGGATTTACAGTCATAGACATATGAGTGGTTGTAATCAATGGGCAGAACCATCTGTGTGTGTGTTTGTGTCTGTGTGTGTGTGTGTGTGTTAAATACATTGCTGTGGGAAATTGTTATTATTTTTATTTTATTACATTCTGATATCTGAGGTGTATACAGTCAGTAAAGCTGGATTTAATTGCTGGGTACAGAAGCAGTGTGTTGATGAAAGTGATTGATACTGCTGTCATTTGTTCAAGATAATCCATTATTTTTCTGGCTTTGCAGAACTAGTGTGCATATATTTTTTTTATTTTATATCACAATCAAATATCAGCATTGTACTCACTAAGTGGCTGTCTGTGGTGGTCTGGGCAGGATGTGTGTATGTCTGCATGTATGTGTGTGTGTGTGTGTGTGTGTGTGTGTGTGTGTGTGTGTGTGTGTGTGTGTGTGTGTGTGTGTGTGTGTGACAGCAACTTATCATTGGCAGGGTGTTGCATTTAGTAGTGTTGGCATCTGACAACTCTTATTTCTCCCATTAAGTTTTTGCTATTGATTGCTTCTGTTGAGAGTCTGCATGCACTCCTTGTCTCTGTGTTGGCTTTATCCATGTGCTTTGCTTTCTTCTCCAAAACCACTAGCTGTATAATATATTACTCTGTCCATTTGGGCTTTTACTTTCATCCAAATCTAACACCAGATTAATGCATGGGGGGGGGGGTTCTATATGTCTTGGAGGGGTAGGAAGATAGGCACTATCCCCAGACAGGATTTATATAGCCTTTAATTTATCTTCTCAGTTTATTGTGAGGCTACTGTTTTCTTAACATCTGATATTAAGCTTTGGAGACAACTTATTTTTATTTGAAAGAAAAATAAATAAAACTGAATAGCGTTCTTTACTCATGATTGTTTTTTAATTATTTATTTATGTTTTTGTTTTAAAACATCAAATCAAAATGTTATAAAAAGCTATTATACAATGGTATCTCATTAGTATGCAAAAACGTACATGCTGATTGGTCAGCCCAACCAGTGTGCCTGTTGTAAAATCAAGCATATACCAATAAAAAAAGTCCGGCCGCTGAAGTCCAACTGGATTTTCTTCTGTTAGTATATGCTAAAGATTTACAGTTTTCTTGAGCTAACAGGTGGAGAGGTACATATGGAGGGCATAGAAAATGCAAGTAAAATCAAGTACATTATGAAAACCTAAGGAAATGTACCTGATTTTCCTTGTATTTCTGCCCTGTCTCTCTCATACCTCTAAACTGTCCTTTGGTGTTGTTTCTGCATTCACTATTTGTTTTGCTTTTTTTTCTTTCAAAAAAAAAAAAAAGAAGAAGAAGAAGCTATGGAGACATTCCTTTCTCCATTCTATGCTTTCCAAAGCACTGATGTACTACAAAAGGGTGGGAACTTAAGTCCCATACGCATGCCCAGTACATCAACAAAATGGAAGAATGCAAAACAACATGGAAGAACACCACAACACTGTTATACAAAGACATTATTTAAGAAAAGTAAGTAATGTCTTAAATAATATCATTGTATACTAGCAATAACTGACTCATGGGTGTGGGTATATTGAAGATTTAGTAAAGTTTACCTTTGTTTAATCACTCAGGCTTCACCCTCATGACAAAACCATACCAACTGTGGGTAAATCTTCAATATAGCACACCCACTTGTTGTTTATTGCTATGTGAATGCACATCAGAGCATCTTGGGAGTTCTGGGAGCCTATGTGCTCCACCCCCCTGGCTTAGTTCAATTACTTCCTCCAGACTTAATTACACAATGGCCTTGGCCAGTTAGAGTGTGTTAGAAGTATGGTGGAACCTAAAACCATCAAAAAATATTGGAAAGTCCATATATAAATTCTCTGTAGCTCACACCTGGAACCCCCTTCCTCTTAAGATAGGAAGTATCCCCCAAAAAGTCAAATTCAAACTTGAACTTAAACACTACCTACAAAGGACCTGGTCCTGTCCTTGTCAAACTCCAACCTGATACATAACTGCTTTCTTCCTAATTCTATTCTTTTACTCATGCCATTTTTCATTTCTCTTTTCTTTCTAATGATATTATTACTGCATACCTGCATTTTCTTTGTGTAAATATTTTTGCATATGAAGTATCTTGCTGTTACTGTGTTTTTATTCTGCAACTAGAACACAACTGTTTAAAATACTTGGTTGTATTTTTGATGTATAACTTCTTGTTAGTATACCTATTGTAATTGTAGTTATTTCTTATATAATTGTTACTTGTATCTGGAGCTTTTCTCCTCGGGTCTCCACTGAAAATGGGCCCCTGGCTCAGTTGGACCAACCCAGTTAACAAATGACAATAACTAAATAAATAAATAAAATGTAAGACAAAATATGAAAAAAACAAGAAAGGAGCTATCCCTCTGGATGGTGTGGGGTCAGCATGAGGGGGAATGTGGGCAGAACACTGGAGAAGTGTAAGATGTACTAATGGGCAACAAGCGGGTCATGAAATTTTTGTCTAGAGTAGCATTTTACTTAAGGCTCTCCATTTTTGATTGTAGCCAGACATCAAAGATGTATATAATTAGTAAAGAAGCTATGATGAGTGGGTACATACTGAAACAGCCTGTGGATGAAAGGGAATAACCACATCTGTTGTTTGATTGCAGGTAATAGTCACTGGCCTGCTGTAACAGAGTCATGTGCCACTGTATTTAGTCCAACCCATTTAGTTACTTCCTGCAGTCCTGTCCTTGCTTTGAAAGCACTATCTGACATTGTTTTTTTAGAACACAGACAATAACCCAAGGCAATAACTTTGGATGCTAAATGCAGTGTCATCAGAAGTAATAAGTGGAGAGCAGTGTAAAGTGGTTTTGAAGAAGCAACATAACCTTGAGTTACAACAAGCAGAACAGCTTCTTAGGTAAAGCATAAGTGACATGCATTCTAAGCAAATATTTGTTAGAGTGAAATATTCATTCACACCACATAGCTATTGACAGCTTTGACCGTCCTCATTTATTTATGGTACCACCACTATACTTGGAAGTAGGTTTGTGGGCAAAAGTTAGTCTTCTGTGGGAGCTTTACCGTCATGGCTATGGATGAAGATTTAGGGTTAGAAATGAAAATTCAGGGTTAGGCTTGGAGATAGAGTTTTTTGGATTAGGGTTAAGGATAAGATTTTAGACATAGCATTATGGCTAGGGATGAAGGTTTAGGGTTAGAGCTAGAGAAGCAGTGTTTGAGTGCTACATTTAAATGGTGTTGGATACTGACAGTGAGAAATGCAACTTGTATTCACATTTAAGGAAGTAAGATATGTGAATGAAGTATGTCTGCATTATATAAATAATTCTTATGAAGGAATCATAATGTTCAGATTTAAGAGTACTTAAGTGTGTACTAACATAAAACATGTTAGTGCAAATTCAAGAAAGCTTACACGAAGATTTCTTTCTATGTGCACAAACAATTTTATATTCAATAAACTCCATGTAGTGGCGTGCAATAATGTGCACAAACACGCAACTATGGAACCTTTCATGCAATGTAAATTTTGGCTTAAGTAGCTGATTTTATACAAAGTAACCAGGTGGAGTGATGCAAAACCTGTAATGCATCCATGTGGAATCCACGTCCACATTAGCAGTCTACACAGAAACTTTCTGAATATAAGAGCCTATGCAGAAAGTAGGGGATGTAAACGTCAACAAATATGAACATAATTCTCATGAAAAGGTAAGATCCCATACATAAATGTTTGATTCATACACTGTAGCTGTCTGAAAACAGCAGGAATTATGTCAAATTAATATTATTTTTTTAAATTCTTGCATGTTTGTGCTATGTACCACATTGCACAAATGTGTTTAACATTAAAAAAAAAAAAAAATATATATATATATATATATATATATATATATCTGTAAAAGAACAGTATAATGTACACTAAACAAAAGTACTGTAAGAC
This sequence comes from Protopterus annectens, assembly GCF_019279795.1. Classification (NCBI taxonomy): domain Eukaryota; kingdom Metazoa; phylum Chordata; order Ceratodontiformes; family Protopteridae; genus Protopterus; species Protopterus annectens. The sequence continues at coordinate 1,471,059,067 of NC_056731.1, forward strand.
CTTGCCACGGGACTGCACAATCATTCTATTGTGCTGTTAACCAGCTCACACGGCTATGAACCATGTAGTTTCTAGGATGGCAGCACAAATATTGTAAAGAGGAGTAAATGCCATGGATGTGCTGAATCACCAAAGGGAGCATCCGTATATGGATACCCACTTTGGGTAGGCTCCTACATGCTGTTTATATTCCCAGTGGATGTGGATGACATCAGGGGGTGTGTCGTGTCAGTTTTAGGAGATTTTTTGTGCTTAGTGCACATGTTTGTGCAGCACACTGCTTGCTACAAATGGTTTGGGTATAGCTTAGCTTGTTTGCTTGATCAGATGACCCAGATCCCAGTCATGAACTAGAGAACTACAAATGGAAACTGGATGTATTCAATGAATATACAGTTTTGCATAGCTATGCTGCCTGACATTGCTTACAGCACAGCATCGCACACTAAAGTAGGGCCTTTAAATCATGTTAATTCAATCCCTAGCAGGTTAATCTGCAGCATAATTAGCCAATCCCACATGGCAGGCCTACTCCAGAACTGTATAAAGTA
>NC_056731.1:1471064617-1471152117 GCF_019279795.1 Protopterus annectens
TTAAGATCACATCTAGGTTAACTAGATGCCTTGACTCCACATAACAAATAAAAAAAAAATGCCATAGTACGAGTTTAGCAATGCTTATCAGTAGTTTCCTAGGTACTAGTTAAGATATTGATCCGAACGAATCTTATCAAGCATAGCCCTGCATTCCCATGGAAGATATTAACCTTTATGTTTCACAATGCAAATCTCCAGAGATCATCTCCACAAGTATATTTTGAGTACTTATATGTTTTCCCAATCCATGAAGGTCACTGCTGCTAAACTAGGGGTGAACATGCATTAACCCATCCACTCATCCAAGTTATATTTCGATAGAATTACACCGCTACTGTGTTGTTTAAGGGATATTCCCTCAGATGCATATCTATCCCCCAAGCATGTCCAAATGATTCTTTATATCCTTTAGGAAAAGAGTAAACCTTTTCCTTGGGGGGGGGGGGGGGTTCTTGCAAATCTTGATGAAAGGTAAATATTTTATCTATTTTCGGACTGCTTTCATGTACATATTATTTTACCAAGCAAATACAGCCCTCAGAGTAATATGATAAGAATGTTACACTTGAAATCAGGGATGAGGTGTTTCAATTCTTATATAAGGTATGCTTAAACGTAAAGAAACGCATTTGGAGTAATGTAAATATAAAGATATTAATGTTTGGAAAACATAATTTTACAGTAAAGATTAAACCTGGGCAAAACTCAGCATGCATCACTTCAGACTTTCTTGGAGTCACAAATAAAATCTATAAATAGATTCAAGCTATTCTGACAACATTTTTGTAATTTGTGTTGATGCATATGTTTCAGGAAACCACATATTGGTATAGCAGACATTGTAAACTTCCCACCATATATAGTGCATGTACCCTTGCTCTTGTCATCTGGAATGTGGCTAAAAAGCCTTCAAGATGAAGCTGTGCAATTATTACCCACCTCTTGCCAAAACACACATGTAAAAATACACTTTTATATCCTTTGCTATACACTAGTTGCCACCATATCACATCACGCAGACTGCATATCATTTTTTTTTACTTTTGGACACAAATTTAGAGCAGTGTGCCCCAGAAGTAAACATGCTTGTCTGAATAAGGAACAATCACTGCTGTCTTCATGGGTTTCTAGTGTTGTCCAGTACTATGTGTGCAATCAGCTGGTTAATAAGACACCAGGAGTAATGTGGAGAGGTTTCCTTGGCACTCTGCCACAGCAGTAAATGCGACCATGCCAATTTGTGTGATCAGAACATAAGCAGCGGCTGGGAAAACTTTTCCATTTACTATTCTGAGCTTTCCATATATATTTCTCATCAGCTATTTGTTAACCTCATTCTTCAACAATTTCTCAGTTTAATAATTATCTGGCATTTATTTAAAAAATATCTACCAGACATTACATACCTTCCTTCCTGAATAACAGAATAAATGGTGCAGATTAAATAACACAAGCACTGCATTAGTATTTGTTTCAAGTTAGGGAATACTGGTTACTAGCCACTTCATGTTAAAGTTTGCTTCAAATAAGATGAAATACTTATGTTAATAGCAGTTCAGTAACGGCGTTGTTCAAACAAAATATGTCAATTAAGTAGATCTCTTCAAGGCAAGCCCGGTGAGTAAAAACAAAGTTAAAAAAATCACATATGATTTTTTTCATTAAAGATAATTTTTCCACCCAGGTCTGCTACAACATATCACATTTTAACCCACATATATGGACAAGACAACATTAACATTAATATAAGCTTGTAATTATACAATCAATTAAAAAACAACACTTCCGACGACAACATTTAACAAACAAAATCTAAGCAGGCTTCTTACGTGCAAACAGATGGCATTTTAGCTGTATAACACAATAGTGATTCACACCCTAAAAGATGCCACCTTAAAATGTCATTCTGGAAATACGTCATTATATTCATGCTTTTGCTCAATAAATTGTTTATACCCGGTTTACCTTCATAATGCCGATCAGGTTACGGTCGACCCCACTTCCGCAAATACCGAACTGTGACTTTTCAAAACGTCGAACACCAAATTTCTGAATGGCAAAATCTCGGCCCCTTTAAGACCCATGTTAGCACTGGTGTGGAGGTGTGGCATGGTCAGAAATGTCGAAATTCGAAGTTTTTTCGACATTTGAAAGTTTTCGTGGTTCTGGTTTTGCAGAAACGGTTCGGTGATGTGGCCATTCGGTTATACGTAATGGACATTATGAAGGTAAACCTTTATACCCCACTAAAGTAATGCTAGAAAATACGTAAAAGTGCTCACGCTTTTAATGCTCTTTTTGTTTTCCAAAAATCTTAGGCAAGAATACTTCCTTACATGCACACTTCATGCAGCATCTCAGTTATGAATCCAAATGGTCTAACACTCGATAATTAGTATCACAGTAAAATAACTAAACAAATAATCAAATAAATGAACAGATTTGCTAATTTTCTTATTTTCTTAGCATAGGCTGCAAGGAGTGGAGTGGAGTGGACCGGTATTAAAAGTTACATCTTTTTACTATAGTTTTTCCAAGCTGAACTCCATGTACCAACTGCCGCTGTAATGATCTCTAAGAACTGGACACTCAGTTACTGCCACTGTAATATTGTCTGCGAACAGGGAACTCCTTGGAGCAACTGCCGCTCTAACAGGCTCTGGCGATCCATGCAATCAGTGAGTGCACAATCAAAAAGAGGGATCCAGTAGCAGGTCAAATCTCCAAATATTAGCAAAAAGAAAGGAAATACCTGCTACTGGAACATCTATTTATTTGGTGATAAAAGAAAATTAGGTTAGGGGTGGAGGTGCTACACAAGTGGTGGCTTGGATTGCAAGAATCTAATTGGCTGCCACCACTTGCTTTACCAACAACTTTGTCATGGATTTTCAATTAAAAGTTTAATATGACCTTAATGTAAAACACACTGAATCATAATTTACATAGGGTAAATTACAAGTTCAGTTATGATTTCAGCATGTTTTACATTAAGATCAACTACAATTCTGCACTACAGTTTCTTGCGCTTGAGGAAGACACTCAGGGGTGACAGCTTGCAATTCTTATCTTCTCATGATGCACTCAGATGTAAACACAGAGGCAGCATGAGAAGGTACTTGGGGTTAATGAGTTAACAGGGGTGTGTAAGCTTTATCTATCCACTGTATGTCATACTGTACATTTAAGTTCCTGGAACATGTAACTGTGGTTCCCAAGACCTGACATCGCGCCCATCAGGACCACAAACGAAAACTAAACCTGCAGCCTCAACTCTTCTTAAAACTCAGGGTAAACACAAAGCATTATTACCCTATTCAGAAAGAACTATACTGTCCTTGTTAAGAACCTGACACTCTAACTTGAAGACTTTAATAATACAAAGCCTGGAAAAATTGTATCATTATAAATATCAGCACTAGTAACTCCACTGTGTTGAGTTATACTAGTGGCAATTGTTACCTTTAAGACCCTGCAAAATCTCCTGGTGGTGTAGGCCCGCTCATCCTCCCTGCCCCCTTATCCCACCGCCCCCAGTATCCCTACTTTTATAGCTACAAATAGTCCCTCCCACTTTCCCACTTAACAAATCCAAGGCTCCTTGTCAAACTCCATAACTCCTCCCACCCCAAGGCCCACACCCTCTAACAAATCCCACACAAAGTCTCTTCCCCACTCGATACCCTTTTCCTTCTTCAGTATGGCAAATTTCCTTATACTATTACCCCATCATAGTTATACTTCTCATCACCACCTATATCCTAACAATATATGAAAACCAAACTCTTATAGGCATTCCTTTCCCTAAGTGCCACACCAACTCACAATTCAATCTCCATGTCAGTTATATTCCACCCTCAATCTACCAGGACAAAAATGTATCCCCAAAATAGTCCACGCCACACTTCAACACCCTAAAATTCCACATAACAAAACTAATCTCAAAATCCTATTTAAATTACAAAGATTTTTAGTTTACTTGAAAAATTGTATTAACATCGACGGAGATATTCACCCAAACCCAGGTCCGACCACTATGCCAATTTCTAATCCCCATAATTTAACCCGAAAATCTACTGACTCCCTTCTAATACTACACCTGAACCTAAGAAGCATTAACAACAAAATTCACAACCTTCACGCCATCATAGCTACTCATTCCCCTGACATCATGTGTCTAACCGAAACATGGCTAAAACCCACTACTAAGAATGAAGAGATCCTCCCACCCGGGTACAATATTCTCAGGGCTGATCGTGCAAAGAAAAAAGGTGGAGGAATAGCTATTATGTTTAAAAATAAACTGAACATCCTGAAGAACCAAGTACAACCTCCTAAGATCTCAAACCTAGAAATTATAGCCCTACAGGTCTGCCTAAACACTCAAAAATGCATCAACCTTATTGTAACCTATATCCCACCAGGGAAGAACACAGAAAACCTGGAGCAATCCCTGAGCTGGCTAGCCATCAACTACCCACAAGAAACCATAGTTCTTGGAGACGTCAACATTGACTGATCTCTCTTTTCTACCCATATAACTCCACAACCTATTAACCTACATGGTTTTTCCCAAAATATCCTATCCCCAACCAGAATAGGCAACTCACTTCAAAAGAAAGTATTATTGACTGGATCCTTACTAATAGAGACTCTAATAACTACACCACTGGTACCCTTCCTGTGACCTCAGCTCACCTAATAACTTATATCATTAAACATAAATGCCCAACTTCTAACACCCCCCTATATAGACTAATCAGAAACAAAAAAAAATTTGTCCCTCAATTATTTCTTGCCGACCTGAAATCCTGCAACTGGACCATATTAAAGACTCTTTCACTAGAAGAGAGTGTGTCCCACTTCAATGACATGTTCCTTAAGATACTTGACTCACATGCTCCACATAGACAAATTAGAACCAAAACACGCATAGCACCTTGGCTCACTAGTGATACTAAATCCAAAATCAAACTTGACCAAGCCTGGGACAAATGGAGAGCCACAAAACCCCCAAGACCGTTATAAATTTCAACAACTAAGAAGCCACTAAAACTGCCATTACCCAAGACAAAAAACAATATTTCTGCAGCCTCCAGCAAAAACACCAGAACAACCCAAAGAAATTCTGGGCAGGTTTTAACAACCTTCTGCACCCAGGCAAAACTTCCACCCCCAACCCTGAGAAACTGTTAGAGAAAGGCCAAGAAGAAGTAGCCAACACCTTTAACTCCTTATTCACTGAGACTATCCAAACCCTAGCCAGTCACCTTACCTCCACTTCCCCACCTGCTGCTAAACTGCATCTTGACACCCCTACCCCTTCAATTTAAAGCCAGTCTCTTCCTCCTATATGCGCTCCCTCCTAAAAACTCAAACCAACCACCCTAGCTGCTGACCTTCCTCGGAATTCTTACAAATTGCTGATGAAATAGCCTACCCCATATCAATCCTAATAAATAGAACTATAACTGAGATGAACATTCCCTCCATTTGGAAGACTTCCTATATCATTCCACTTCACCAAGGAGGTACCTCCTCCCTGGAAGCGTCAAATTACAGACCAATAGCCATTCTGTCCCCGATAGCGAAAATCATGGAAAGATGCATCCACAAACAACTTCTTCACTATCTGACCTCTAATAATCTCTTGTCCAATGCCCAGCATGGTTTCCACACCATAGTACAACTACTGCCCTCCTTTCCTTTGTTGACTCAATCAACAACAATCGTAATAACAAACTCATATCCTCTGCCCTCTTTCTGGACCTATCAAAAGCATTCGATATGGTCAATCATCAATTCCTTCTCAACATCCTTGAAACCCTACGTCTGGACACTCCAGCACTAAAATGGTTCAATGCCTACCTCACTGGTAGGCAACAAGCTGTCCTGTGGCAAAACAGAATATCAGGACTGCTCCCTAATACCATAGGTGTTCCTCAGGGCTCGATACTGGGCCCACTTCTGTTTTCCATCTTCATAAATGACCTTCAATCAGTCATCCCTAAATCCACCTGCATACAATATGCCAATGACTCCACCTTAATCTGCTCCAACGTCTCCCTCTCGAATCTCCAAATGACCACACAACATTGTTTTTCACTAGTTGAAAAATGGTTCACTGACTTAAAACTCCTACTTAACCCAGCTAAAACCAAACTATTACTTTTCTTCCCCAACGTCTTCTCACCTCTAGGCAAAGAACTCCCAAACACTAACAACATAACCTTTCATATTAAATCCAATAATGGGACCCTCATAACCCCTGTCACCAGTACCAAACTGCTAGGTGTCACTATTGATCATAAGCTCAAATTCGACAAACACATTACCCAAACAGTAAAGTCTGTTAACAAAAAACTAGGATCTATGTACAGAATTAAAAACTTCCTAACTCCCACTACCAAATTAACTATTGCCCGCACCCATCTCCTCTCTTCCCTCCTCTATGCTTCCCGATCCTCTCTTTTCTCAATAAACGTGAACTTAACATGCTCTCTCTTGCCTACAACCACACTGCCAGATTTATTACAGGTTCCCCTTATCGAACCCATCATTGCCTTAATCTGCGAAAACTTGGCTGGTTGGAACTGCCAAATCTCCTCAAACTTAGCCAACTTCGCGAAGCTTATAAAATAATCAACCATCCTGATAGAACTCCCTCACTGTGCAAAATTCTGACTCCATATACTAACCTCAACAGTCTCCGGTCATCAAACAGCATCCAGATCCTAACCATTAAAGCAAAAAACTCAGGTGGGGATGCCCTTCCAATTCCATTGGCAAGCAGTGGAACTCCCTGCCAAACAACCTTAAACTTACTACTTCACTCAATCAGTTCAAATCTAACCTTAAAGAATATCTCTCCACACAATGGACATGCCCATGTCGAGAACCTGACTAACTACATATCTCATAACTTCTAGTCCCATATCCCTAGCCCATTTCCCTAATTGCAGATCTCTAAAATCTCTTTCCTTTTAGTAATAAGGAAAATCTCTGATTTCAGTCTATTTTCCAGTATCATTAACGAAATCAATGTTTTGTGTATAACTTCCTGTCTGTCCTTTTGTCTTATATAACATCTATGTAAATTTTCATTCCTGCATATGTAAGCTATATTCTCTTTTTTGTAACAATACTTTGAATCTTGTAATTTAAATATGTACTTCCATTGTGTATTGGAGCTTTTCTCCTCGGGCCTCTACTGAAAACGGATATGTATCCAGCTAGACCAGCCCGGTTAACAAATGTAAAACAAATAAATAAATAATCCCACATTAGTTCACACAACTTCCATTTTCTGTCTGGTTTTTGAAAGGCATTGTAGCCTGGCAAGACCAAAGTACTTACTGCAAACTTGAACAAGTTTTCCGTGACTGCACAGACATCCACATCTTTACTGCACAGAGTGCCTACACAGAGTGTGTTTTATGCTGTGAACCCCAAGGGTTTATCAGCATGACCCTTATGTTGGAGCTGTACATTGTCACATTTGTAAGTCTCCTCTTGCGACCATGCCTAATAATGGGATTATGGTTCAGGCAAGTTCCATATGCCTGGCAAAGCAGCGTACTAAATCCATCATGTTATCTGCACTGTTTTACCTTACAATGACACCATAAACTTAATAACATCTTACATGTACGCATCTGTCAGGCCACTGCATAACCATGGCCTGTTGTGACATATACACAAGCAATAATCGATTTCTAATGACATTAGCAGTGTCTATTGAAGAGAAGTGGACAGCATTCCATAGACTGATGTAAAATGTTCAGCTTAACATCTCACACACAAAGTTGACTGAAGTGAGAATAGAACCAGTACTTATGTACATTTACAGAACACAGAACAGCACACACCGAAAGTTAGCCACAGTGAGAATAGAACCCCTTTCTCTCTAAGATTGTAGACTACAGAATGCAACTCTTATCAAACACACCATGGCTCAGGTCTGATATCAACATGACTTTAGGTAATCTTATTGCAGATGACATCAGCAGGCTTTGTGGAGACCAAGAGTTTGGAGGCCTGGATCAACTACAAGGTCCAGTACAGTACAAACCCATGCCAACTTGGAAGTCACACACACACACACACACACACACACACACACACACACACACACACACACACACACACACACACACATAAACACACACACACACACACACACACACACACACACACACACACACACACATACACACACACTCAAATGCACGCACACATGCACGCACACACACACACACGCACACACGCACACACATACGCACACACATGCATTCACACACGCACACACACATACATACACATACACACCAAGTGGGGCAGAGTGAGATTAGAATTTCTACCTATCTAGGTTTACAGACTACAGAACACAGTACTTAACACATGTGCCCTGGCCCACGTCTGCTTTATAAATGACTGCTGGTGAACTAATCCTAGAGAACCTAACCAAACTCTGTGATGAACAGCTTGGGAGGCCTGCAGAGTCACATTGCTAGTGGCCTAGTAGTTAGAAAACAGTTTAGTCACCTAGCTATGTGAGAACAGTACCTGTTTTGAGCATATGTGTCTGTTTGCATTTGGATGGGCAAGCCTGTGATCACAATCAATTTGCCCTGTCCATGAGTGAGCACACAACATTATACATTACACAACTTGTTCAGTTGTTGATGCATGTGTGGTAAAATCCAGCAGACACAGGGGGCTTTAGTGAATGTGAGTGCTGTTGCTGGTGTAGACACAAAAAGATGGCTTCACAATGTATGTACATATCCTTATACTGTGCCATACATTTTCAAGGTTTCCACACTCAGTCTTAGGGAGACATGTGGTCTGGAATAGTAGGGCATTATAACTCTCCACTGTCCAGATTCTTGCAAGACCACAGGTTTGAGTCATATTTATTTGTGTTTCACAATAAATTGTGATTTCCTGTCAAATGTGACATCATTTAGACATGAAGTGAGAGAAGACTACCAGAAATCTGAACTTCAGACTTCACAATATTCCTCTAAATGCAACAAGTTATTCTATGCACTTCCACATTTTATAAGTACATTATTTAAAGCAGAGCCCTTACTTTTGTTTTTTGTCCAACATTATCTGTGGCTCAGTACAGCTTTCCTCTATATGAGTTGGGTACGTAGGGCATTTTACTTCCTGGACTGCAAATGGGTTTTCGCACAAAACTCCCAGAAATAGTGAATGCTGAATTCCAATTTTACCATGTTCGACATTTGGGGGAAAAATTATTTCACATTTCAACATTGAAATTTGGCATTCCAAACACTCGCACGGATGCGTTTCAGCATTTTGATGGTAAACCAGACACACACATACACACACACACACACACACACACACACACACACACACACACACACACACACACACACACATATATATAAAATATATATATAGATATAGATATCGAATTTCAGTATTTCGAGACCAGAATGTTGAAAGTGCAGTTATTTGAAACTGCACTTTAACGAATCTGACTTTATCGAATCTCAGTAGTGGTGTGGTGTGTGTTTTATGGTGTATTATCTCTTTAAGGTGTAATATGGTCTGGGATTTATACATGTTTACTGAGATTCAGGCAGGTGTTTACTTTTTCAGGGTTTTGGGTAGGAATTAGTTCATTTTTATTTTTTGAAGGGGAGTTGTAGGAGTAAGTTGGGGTAGGACACATAGAATTAGGTGTTTTTTCTTTTTGCATGTTAGTGCGACCACAGAGTTGGTATATATAAGTAGCAGGGTTGTAGAGAGCACAGCAAAAAACATGTTTTGTTTATGTTGGGTTTTCTACTTATGTTTTGGGGAGGGTTGTATTTTTAGTTGTATTTTTTTTTCATTATTTTGCTTTGTCGGTATTTTGAAATGATTTATTGTTTTCACATTTTTTTATATCACAAAAACCTGGCATTTTAACAGGGGTGTGCAAACTTTTATATCCACTGTACATAAGACTTGCTGGAGGGACAGGAACAAAGGTTGACACTGCTCCGCAGTAGGCCTCACATCCTTGTCAAGTAGAGCACCTCCATTACCGTGTTGAATAGCAGCCTGTATGAATTGCTTGAAAATATTATCTAACATGGATCACTGACACAGTGCCACTGTGGACCTTGCTAGGCAAACCTTGACATTGAACATTATATTGTGATGCAGCAGCTATGCTCCTAATCAAAATCTGGTCACTGCCCTAGTCATATCCTACAAACCTCAGAACCCAAGGGAAAATACATGTAAAACTGAACATTATACTGTATTACCCCTCTGATGACATTTGTGTTCTGTGCTGACATGCAAGCCTGTGCTTTGACATTGATGAGTTGATTGTAGATGTCTACTATACAATCCTGAAAGAGAAACATAGATATTTCCATGAGACACATTTCATTGTGTGACTCCGCAACCCTTACAACAGCATCCATTTTAATGTAGACAAATTATTATGCTATCCACAGTATAAATGGCAAAGTGCAATATCAGTAAATGACCAGTACAAGTAGCATGTCAACAGCAAGAATGGATGAAAGGGGTTCATACTAATGTAGATAGTCACCCTGTGCATTAGACACATAGCTTTATTTCCTTGCATCCATGAGAAAGATGATAGGGATGTGGCACAGTTATCATAACTTGCACAGGGTGTTATGTGGGGGTGTAGGAGGCCTAGGCTGAACCAGTAGGTTGCCAATCCTGTGTGTGAGTAAGCAAGGGAAGCAGGCAAGATGGACCATGGAAATTCTGTGTGTGTGGCTGTGGGTGCCCTCAATGTGGCATTGCTGAGAGTATCTGCATGAACACAGCCAAGCTCAGTGCTAGCCCTAAGACTCTGTATGTTGAACAGCTGTGAGCCATGCATGGTAGAGCTGACAGTTCATCATCTCTGCCACCAAACATGAGAACTGGCTCTGCCAGGAGTTGCACTGGCACCTCCGCACACAGGTTCAGATGCTCTGCAACTGCCTGAGGGTGACTGATGTCTGCTGGGTATGTGTTCCCCACTGTAACACCTAGGACCACAACCCCTTGGCCTGAAATGTCTTGGATTGCACAGCACACTCCCCACTGAAGCACTGGATGTACTGCCATTATGGGAGCATGACTGTGCATAGCCACATTGACTCTTAGCAGATGTAGTTGCAGACCTATGCCCAAAAGGCCCATGCTCATCTCCATTCAGATGTTCCATCACAGACAATGTGCTTTTCATGACAGATAGTCTACGATCTGTCTCAGACCGGTCTCCTTCCAGTGTGTCACTCAACCGATCCAGAATTTCAGCAACACAGTGGAGGCAGTCACGGATGTCATACTGTGCTGCATCCAAAACCCTGAGCATTTGTTGGGAGTTCCATTCCAAAAATGCCTGTGCCTCCATGATGGCCCTAAACATGTGATGAGACACCTGTAATCTGTAACCTCAGGGGACTGGGTATGCATAGGCTTACTGCCTGTGTACGGTGATAATGAGAGTGTCTGAGGGAAGTAAACCTCTATGTCTGATTCAACCTCTGCAACCCCCAGCTTTGCCTCAGTTTGGCTACCATCATCATCATAGTCTGAAGAGACATTGACAGCAGGTGGTGTAGGGGATACAGACCACCCTTTCTGGTCACCTCTGATAAAATGGAAAAAGCAGTACATTAATATCTGCATTATTATGCTCTGCACTAATGTTGTGAAATACACGTTAAGCTGTGTATGTGTACACTGCTGTCACTATTACAGAATTTTATACCTCCCAACCTCAGACAGTAGGACATTTGGACATTATTTTCTAATGTAAGTCTGTAATGATTTGGAAATAATTAGTCAGAAAACAACAATCTTATGAAAAAAAAATGATGTACACTGTGGACATTCTGCAAATATCTGTACAGCTGAAAATTATGGCAATCATTAATGTCCTGGCAATAGTTTTTAAGTCAATCACTATGGTCATACCTATGAGGCAGAGGTATGAGTTTAAACTGAAGACATTCTGAAAATATCTGTACAGTTGACAATTATATAGACAGTACATTCATACCGCTATCAGGCCTGGGATGATACGTTAGCTAATATTTTGAAATATATCCACATTTCTTACATAACAGTATTCTGCTTACCAGCAGCAGGAGCAAGGCCACATCCAATTCCTGACGATTCTGAAAAAAGTTGAGGGAGAGTTAATAGCAACAGCACCACATGTTACACTATAACAGGGGTAATATGCCAAATAATCTCATATCTACAGTAACTGCAATGTTAAAACATATGTGGGTGTCAATCTCTACTTGAGCTTAAAACTTCAGCTAACTTACTTCCTCCCAAAAACACCTGACACCCATGTAAAACTATATACACTTTGACAGGATGAACGCAACACTATTCTACTGCTGATCTAACTAAGCATACCTGGAAGCTCCTCTTGAAAGGAATGGGTGGCACCCATGTCCTCAACATATTGGCTGATGGATGTCTGAGAGCTGTCCTGTATAGCAAGGCTTGCAAGGAATTCATCTGTGGCTGTGAGAGGAGGTTCTGCTGCAGGCTGACTACCAGTGACCTGATGATCCCAGACCACATCAGCTGCCCACCTCCTTGCTGCATGGATCATGTCTGTGGCACAGTGTTGCACCTGCTCGTAGCTATGATTTTGATGACCCACAGCATTGATGTGCATCAGTTCATCCCACAGGGCTGCACATTCTGACTGATTTGCCCTCCATCAGGACAGCATGACTTGATAATGTTGTCACAGCATCTCAAAGATGAGGTCATTTTCCACTACAGAAAATGATGGCCTGTGACATGCATGCATAATGTTTACTGAAATACAAAAAATTGAGAACACATATAAGGATCCCACACATATAAGTAAACTATGTAGCGATTCAGTAGTAAAGGAAGGCTCTCAGTATTCACCGCTTGATTACACATCTTACATTCAAAAGTGGGCCAAAATAAAAAGGGTGTGAATGCAATTAGAATAGTAGCAATCATGGCATATTCCTGTTTGTCCAAAAAAAAAAAAACAATAGGTTGGTATTTAACCAGTACTTGATACGAGAACAAAATCCAAAAAAGAAAAAAGCACTAGAAACACTCAAATTCTTTTATTAAAAGTGGCAAGTTAAAACTTCTCATAAAAGTTAAAACTTTCACCACAAGGCTTCCACAGGTGAATACATCTTAACAGTTGCAGTCATCAGTTAATATTTGATAAAATCACATGACACAGTTTCAAACCTTTTGATGTAATTCCCTTAGCTAGGGTTTTAAAGTAAAACAGTCATTTAATCCTGGTGGTATGTGAGACTTCAAGGGTGATCAACATTCATTTAAATTTATGATATTGAAGGTAATTTATAAACCCTTGAGAGGAGGGGATGTGAAATTGCTAACAGAAAATGAGGACATGAAATGGATTTTGCGTTGCATTGTTGTTTCAAATCTTGCATTTACATGCATGGATAGCTGCCCAGGATGTCTGTTAACATACATGTTTACCCTTATCAGTTATTGACTGCAGTCTACAGTATATTTCTGACAATGAGCAGACCACAACATTGACTCTTAATCTCAGTATTCAGCAACAGTAAGTAATTGTTGAAAGCTATGCTATGTAGTACTGCTTGCTTACTTGCTTTTATTTGCTTTTACAGTTCAGATAAGCACTCCCACATTAATCAAAGTCTATGATGTCCCAAGTATTTCATGCATGGCTGTTAAGACTGCAATATCTGTACTTTTTTATTTTATTATTAATGTATTAATTTATTATTTTATTGATTTTCTTATATCTCATATGAGAGATCACACACTTGCCTCATCCGGTCAAATGCCTTGCATGGGACTACATGTTGCGAACCCTCTTTTCTGAGTCTGTGGTCAGGGAGAGAAACCATTATGTGTACCAGTTTTGCACAGATTCAGCTTGTATAGTTATAAATTGCTAGAAAACATACTTACCTATATGTGGGGTGTTCCCTGCCTGTGTCTCTTGGATCCACTGATTCAAAGTATCCCTCTTCCCTCATCAGAGGTCATCAAACTGGTGACTGCTCCCCAGTGCAGGGATACCAGTCACACTGGTCAGGTCCCTGGCCAAGCTATTCCAGGCTTCAGACTTGCATTCTGAGCCAACATAGCTCTCCTACAGCAGCCAGAGTCCAATAAAAATCCTAGACACTTGAACATCCCAGTGCTGTGCCCGAAAGTGCATTCCTTCCCCCAGGACCGACATGCCCACACACAAGATTAGTCTCCAAGGAATACTAAGCAATTCCCTCCAATTGCCCTGTAAATAAGATGCATTCCCACCACTGCACATCATACTGAAACTTTCAAAAATGTGCCACGTCACTTAACATCATGCAAACATGGAAAACCCATGCTAAAGTGATGCTTAGCAACATACAGCTTTTCTAAGTATAGCAATAACTGAATTTAAAATGAATGGTTTTTTCAGTGACCTAACACAGTTCCACGGCACTATATATAAAATGTATCACTGCCCAAGTCCTACTACACTATAGGTCATCACTCAGCTTATCTCACCACAGGATGAGTGAAGGGAACTTATGTATTTTCATACATAATGTGAAGGCTCTACTGTAAGAGTAGTGCAGCTTCACTGCATGGGTTTGCATGGTGCCCAGCATCACACAGCTAAAACAATTGAAAGCATCCAGTTTCTATTTTTAGATGTCTTACACATGTCTGATGCATGGGTTCGTAGATCTAAGCATAGCAAGATAATGTGGTGAATCAAGCAAATATGCACATACAAAGAAAAATAAAATAAGAAATCCAAACTAGTGAAATAATTGCATAGACAGCTTCAGATATATTTCTTATACTCCTTTCAGTCAGGTTAACAGTTTGCCAGGTGTGTGGGTGTGTCATCAATGTTACACAGATTCATTATCCATGTTGTTCTGTGAGGCTTCATACCACAAAACCTCCCTTAGGCATGCTGCTACATTGATATGAACTGAGTGAAGATTGTGACTGCGTGCAATCATAACAGATAGAGAAAACAAACTGGACATATTAAGTATAGTACAAAGAAATAGTATTCAATTTTAGTAAAAACTGACATACAATTTTGTGCAGAAAAATCATAAAAGATAGAGAAAATAAATTGGATGCATTAACATATAAAAAATGTACAATCAATCTGAAAACTAGGTAAAATTTAAGGAGGAAAATTCTTTGATCTGACAGTAGGGAGTTCAAGATTTAGAAGTAGGAGAAGTCAGTAAAGTGAAATTGGTTAGAGTCTTTGAGACTGATATTGGAAGGGCTAGTAAAGAAATTGGCAGGAGAAGAGCAAGATGTAGGTATGTAGCAGAAGGATTACCAATAAATTGGAGGTAACCATTATTTAAGGTGGCTTAGTCATATGCGTGCATGAGCAGGTATGAAGATTAAGGCAGTGTTTTTTTAGAGCAGATTTAAATGATTTTATAGTGACCAACTGAGTGATTGAGGAAGGCAGTGCTTTCCATAGTTTGGCAATAGAGTATGAATAAAGGCTTTGCCCAGCTCATATGTTGGGGTTGGTGATGTTTAGAAGTTGCTTATTACTAGAGCAAAGGTTTATGGGAAGGGTGTATGGTCATAGAATATTTTGAAAGGAATGGCATGTGTCAGGATTATTGATTAGTTCGTGGGCAAGAGTTAGTTGGGTGTAGGTAGTGAGGGAATTCAAACAAGTTAAATTCTTTTATGGCCAGACAGTGGTTTGTGTGATTTGGCATTTTAGTGGCAAATTTTGCTGTTTTATAGTAGCAAGACTGTAATCCGTTCAGGCATAAAGTGTAAAGGTTGGTGAAGATGGAACTACCATAGAGGAGGGAAGGTAGTAGCAGAGCATTTGCTAGTTTTATCCTAGTAGGCATGTCCATGTATAGTTTATGCCTATAGAGTTTACCATGTTTAAAGTGTTTTTGTTTATTGTATTGAGTATATGATTCTCAGAGAGTTTGTCATTAATTTCCATGCCTAGTAATTCTGCAGTCTTTACTACTTCAGTTTCACTATTGCTTTGTGAGTATATCCTAAAGTCTTAAGTTGTTGTTTTTAGTAAGAGTTTAGATTTTTTGGGATTGAGTAGAGGTTGTGTGTTGTTTAGCCAAGATTCAATAGATGAAAAGGAGTTGTGATTTATCTTTAGGAAGTCAGACAAATTATTGGAAGAGGAGATAATAGTGGAATCATCCACATATTGGATGAGTGTACTCTGTTGGGATGCTGTATGAAGATTATTAATAAACCCATTGAAAATAAGAGGACCCAGAATAGACCCCTGGAGGACATCTGTATTATTAACCAGATATTCAGAGTGCATGTTTTGCATCTGACAGATTATTTACTATTGTTTAGGTAGTTGGAAAACCAGTTTAGATTATGCTGGGAGAAATTAAGTATTTTGAGTTGTAGTAATTTTGGGTTTGATACTGTGTCAAAAGCCTTGTTTAGGTCTATCAGGATGACTGAAGTTGGTAGACTGGCATCCAGGGCTTTGGTAGTAGTGCTGTGAGTGAGAAAAAAGCCATGCTGAGTGGGAGCAAGAAGATTGTTGTCAGTAAGATGTTCTAGTAATTGCATATGTATGCATTTTTCTAGGATTTTGGATAAAGGTGAGAGTAAAGAGATTGACCACTTGTTAGAAAGACCATTGTTGTTAACACCTTTGTGCAGAGGAATTATGATGGATTTTTTCCAGAACTGATGGACATAGGATTCAGAGATAGACCAGTTAATAATGATGCTGACAGGATAAGATATTGCTTCTGCTGCTAGTTTTAGGTATTCTGATGGAAGGTTATCAGCAGAGGGTGGTGGGTACTGGATGTAAATTGAGAGTTGGGGCTGATAGTAAATTATGAGTGTTTTCTTTGGTAAGGGAGGAGTAAGAGTTTGGGTTATAATGAGTACAATTTGAAGTAAAATCCAAACTATTTGAGTTATTTGTTGTTGGGGAAGATTGTTTGATAAGTTTATGGACAGCATCAATGAAGTGAGAGTTTAATATTTGGGTGCTTTATTGTGGGTCTTTACCTGGAGATGGTGGAGAATTATGCTGAGTTCTAGGATTAAGAAGTGAGGAAACAGATTTCAAAAATTATTTGGGTTGTTCTTTTGGGTGGATAACTGTGTTGAGAAGTATGTTTTCTTGTCATTAATTACTAGTTTTTGGCACTATTGCAATGTTGTTTGTAGGTGAGTTTATTTTGTGGGGTTCTATTATTGCTCCATTCTTTCCAGGATTAGTCTTTGGAAATAAGTAATTGTTTGGTGTATTTTGTTAGACGGGGGTGGTTGTGTTTAATCCTCTTGTTGCAAATGTGGGCTAGACTATTGATAGTATCAAGAAAGACTTTATTGAAATAGATTACCACATCCTCTACTGGGAGTGTTTTAACAGGGGTCCAGTTGTGGCTTTTAAAGTGTCTATGAGTGGGTTTTGGCTAAAGTGGGCTAGGTTTCTGGATGTTTTATAGGAGTACATTTTGGGTATTTGGGTGTGGATCTTATAGGTGAAGGCTGGAGAGTGGTCACTTAGAATGTTGGGGAGGGTACCAGTGTTACAATATTTCTGAGGATCACAAACTAGGATCCATTCTAAGGTTGACTCAGTTTGGTTGTTGATAACACATGTAGAGTCTTTGAAAAGTTGTATATACCTGTGCAAGTTTATACTATTTGCTGGGGAGTTGGAGATATGATTTTGCAAGTTAATATTAATATCCCCAAGGATCATAGTTTCTTTGGAAATGTTATGATTTGTCCAGGATAGGCAGTCTTCCAATACAGGGATATTATTGCCTGGGGGATATACAATGTAGCAATATATAGCTGTTTATTGCTATTTATGTGTAGGCATGCAGATAGTAGTTCGATTGTTGGTATATTATTAAAATGTCAGAGTTATCATGAGAGAGCCAGGTTTGGAATTCTGTGATTTTATTGCAGATGCTGTGAACATTTATTGCTATTATAAATTAGTTTTGAGTGGTAGAAGGTTGGTTAAGAGATGGAGCATTCTTGGGGACAGGATTGGGGTGAATATCCCCATACTATGAGAGAACCTGGACATAATGTGTAAGGATATGCTGATGCAGAGTTCGTAAGAAATATCTGTGGCTATAAGGGGTTAATTTTAACTTGGTGTCAGCATGAGAAAGTTTTGTTTTCAAGTGGTATACATAATGGCAGTTGAATAAGGAGGATGAGATGTCAGATACACTATTAGTAGTGGTTAGAAGTGGAATAGACAGAGTGGGAATTTTTGAAGTAGGTATCTGCAACTGGCTATGAAAGGAGGTAGCATGGAATAGTATAATAAGAGGGGTGGTAAGGGTAATTAAGAATAAACTGAGTTGTACAGTGTGAGTCATAGCATGAAAGGAGGTGATATAGTGGTAAATGGAGAGGCTTAGGTATTAGTATGTTAGGCAGCGGTGTATATTGTAGGAGCTATTAATGGATGGTGAATGTAGAGGATGGTGCTAGAGGTGTGATTAGGGGAGATGAGGGCAAAAGATCGGCAAAAGTGTATTGGTTGAGAATACAAGGGAGGAGCTATGGTTAGTATTAATGTAATGAAAAAGGGATGGGTGGGAATGGGAGGAGGGTAGAGGAGCAGAGTGAGCCTGAGCTGAGTAAGCCCAAGTGTTGTGAGGGCAAACAGAGTGGGTAGAGCCCAGAATATGGAAGGTAAGTTGAACTCAAAGAAAACAATCAGTCACTCTTTTTGTTTGTATGTTTTAATTTTTGTCAGAAAAATACAACATTAGCTTGTAACATTATGTAGATAAAGGGCTAATTTACTAGAGTGAATAGTGGGAAGATGAGGTTATATAAAAAACAGAGTCTGGGAAAATTAGCTGCTACAGTATCAGTAATTGCACTATTTCTAGGGAGGGGGATAAGGGGCAAGATGGACACTAGGCTAATTTAGTTAAACAGTAAAAGGACAAGCTGGGAGGGGTACCTGGCTGCTAATTGAGGCAGTGTGCTCTCCTGGAAATAATTTTTTTAACAGAAAATAACATACAAAAGTTTAGTTACTGCTTAAATCTGAGCAGGGAATGAGTCCAGAGCTCTGTATGTTATGTTTAGAACTATAGTCAGTTACACACTATATTCTTACAACAGGGAGTTGAAAAGGTAACTTCTTGCATGACAGTCATTATGTATTTATTAATTTCTTATATTGCAGTCAAAGATTAGAGGTGTACAGTGATACAAGTTGCTTTAATCAATGGTCATATTTGGGTTTCTCTTTTTTCTTTTGGGGGGGGGGACCAGTGAGGATTGTAGTCACTAAATATTGATGACAGACAAGAGAGGTACAGGCTTAATAGCCTTTGAAAAGCATGCCAATGTAAAGTATGTTATTTAGCAAAGATAAAAGTATATAATGTTAGTACATATCCTTAACTTTATAACCTTTGTCTACCATTATATTTAGTTTTTCCTTGATTCTTGAGGTAAGAAGTTGGAAATATGGAGAGCTATAGTGGTTTGCTTGTTGTCATATCAAAACAGTGATCTGAGTAAATAAATTCCTGAGTGGCAGTTATTTATGTATTTATTAATTCTCTGAAGTGTATACTCAGCATCATACAAGTGGCTGGAATTAATTGTCATGTGTGTGTGTGTGTGTGTGTGTGCGTGTGTGTGTGTGTGTGTGTGTGTGTGTGTGTGTGTGTGTGCGGGTGTATATGTGTGTGTACAGCAACCTGTTCATTAGTCACAGACCTCTTTAATGTGCAATTTGCTAGATGACTTTTACTTCTGCAGAGATTGTGCATATTTGCTGATACTGGTGGCCTCTAGACGTTTGAGTAGACTTTTATGATGGAAATGTTCTGAACTGGGCAGTTTTGTCATTATTGGTTCATGCATTTTGTTTCATTGCTTACTGGAAAAATGTTCAAAACAATAAATTTAAAACACGCTCTAACAAGTGTGCTGTATTATACAAGGAATATAATTCGATACACCTTCCTGATTGTCTTAAAGAACACATGTATGTTTTGTGTGCAAGAGCCCTATGATTTGAAAACAGCCCAAAGGTAATCTTTATCAGCCACTGGCCAAATGCATTCTCTTTGAATGTAGGTTTCAATGCTGTTTCAATAAATGTGAGTCTCAAGGGCAGAGAAGTTTTAATGCTAAGTCTATTTTCATTGTGAGACTGCATTGCTTTGTTTACCAGATGTCTATTAGTTTTTGTGGTGTAAAATGTAAAATAAAAGTTGTAAACAAAATCCAAATAATCATTGTAGAAGTAAAGGAGTATGCACATTACAGTGTTTATGATAAATGGCATAAAATAGCCAAGTAATGAGACATTGGAATGGCTGCAGGGGAGAGAACTGTGTATGGGGGGCTCCATTCGATCATGATTTTGTGAGGGGGGAAGGGTGGCTATAGCTACACCACTGATCAGGATGCCATGGATAATGACTTTTGGAAGTCCTAACGATCTATAATATTCTTTTGCTAAGATTAGAATATTGCCTACCATTAAATGCCCTACTTTTACTACAAAACCCACATACTGCATGTCACCAAAAACAAAATCTTAAGGTTCATCATCTTCTCCCTACCCAGTGAACATCATTGCTACACATTTAAAAAGGTCTGGGGCCATATTTTGGTTGTCTGTTCTTCAGTTTGCATTTGAAAGTTGGTACCCCACAATTCCATTAGAGTGGGTGGGGTTACATAATTATGCATGCAAATGTTATGTTCATCAGCATACAGATTTGTACCTATTTTTCATGGGGCTTTGTCCAGATTTTTGATGTTTCCAGGTTGATAGGTATGCTCTCAACTGTCCAAATTTTTGCAGGATGGCCAGATGTTTTACTTATATTTTGGTCCATTTCTTATAAAAGTGTAGTTTTCTAGCAAATCACCCATAAATCATTGAGGACTGAAGTCAGAAAATAATGGCAGACATTTAATTTTCAAACTTCATACTGGGTGGCAGGTTGGCATAATGTTTAAGGTATTTCACTTACAGACACAAGGTGCAGGGTTTGATTCTCACATGGGCTAATTTGCTAGGCTTATAACGGCCCACAAAGGCAGTTAGGTTAGTACTAATCTATGAACCTATATCCTTCAAAAAAATTCATGCTAATGCAAAGCCTGTTATTCTATCAATGCTCTAAATTTGTAAGAGCAATATTTAAAAAGTGTCCCCATTTTTACCCCCCCCCCTTTATCTGTGGCTTTGTCCAGATGTCTTGCTTTAAGATGCTGAGAAGTATGGGGGAGGGGGAAGAGAATGGGTTAAATAGGACAGATTTTACAGTGTGTATGTGTGTCTCTGTGCATTTCTGTAGGAGCAAGAATGAAGCTGGGTGAGTTTGTATTTTTATGTATGTATGTGGAAGTGTGTGTACATGTCTGTGTGTGTGTGTGTGTGTGTGTGTGTGTGTGTGTGTGTGTGTGTGTGTGTGTGTGTGTGTGTGATTCCCTATCAACTAAATAGCTTTTAGTAGAATGTTCAGATGTTTGCCTTGTATTTTTGGTCTGTTTCTCATAAAACATGTGCAGGGGGATTCTATAAAGCTTACAGAATAGTTTGTACTGCGTACACATTGTGGTATGGTGCAAACACAAACCTGAAACGTTTTAGATTCAATAAACTTCGTGTAGTGGTGCACAGTGGTGATCACTCGTGCAAATAAGAAAACATTTGTGGCATGCAAATTACAGTGGAGTGATTCAGCAACCTGTAAAGCAGCTATGTAGACCCCATGTTCATGCTGGCTGTGTATTTGAAAACTTTCCGAATACAGCCATGGAAAGGAGTCGACACAGAAACAAGAGAATGTAAAACCTCTTTCATTTGTGCAGAACTGCCCTTAACATATAACACCACACATATTCTGACCTAATTACACAGGGTGAATGCTAGAAAATCAGTGTAATAATCATAATAATGTCATTTTAAGTGCCATAACATAAATGCAGCTTTGCTCCCCCACCCCAACATAAAGAATATACTTGTAAGCAATGCAGGCTGCTAAAATGTGTAAACCTCCATAAAACATAGTATTATACTGTAATGTAAGCATATACAGGATGTAATTGATGGATTGCAGTATTCCTCTGTTACAACATTGAGCTCCCGTTCAGTTTTCCTGACTACATGGTTAGTAACCATGTAGATCCCAGGCTGTCAGCATGTTGAAGATCTAAATGAGGTCAAAACTCATCAAAATTGTTGCATCTCAAAAAAAGAGTAACCATGTAGGGATGTTCACTTTGTGTAGGCACTTCCACAATGTTCGTGTTGAATGCATGGCAACAGTGACTGCTGATATTACGGGGGGTGCCAGGTTGCACTTTCAGATGTGAACATGTAGAGCTGGGAAGGGTGAAAGTGCATATAAGTAGTGCACAATTCCCAAGTTCTGTATCATCCTCATTAATTGGTTATTAAAATGTGGTCTCTGTCTGGTTTACCTTCTTTTCTCACTTTTGTCATTGTTTGCATGATACAGTGCTTAGTGCAACCATGGGAAATAGAGGAATGAATGGCAGGTTTCTCTGTGCTGTTATGTAACTATTCCTGTGGCAGCACATGTATGTGTTAGGGCTGGAATATAGATGGCCTGGGGTTCGACTACAGGGTGTGCAACATTTCCATTAATTTTTGTTGTCCATGTTTGCGTGACATCCCGAGAATGGAGGAAATATCAGTTTTGCCTATGCTTACCTTATTTATGCGAAGATGTGCAGAGGTGTGCATAGCTGTGCATAGTGCACTAATGAGCAAGTAACAGGTGTGTTTAATAGATACAAGTTATACCATAAACAAGTGAAATGCATGTTAATCAACCAATCCAACATGGTGGAACTATTCAACAATGTATAGAGTATCCATCTAGCCTACGTCCCGGATTTTCGTTTATCCTTCAATACCATTGGTGTAGAGACAAGGAAAATGTAACTGACACAATGTTAGGGGCTGTTGCAGCTATTCTATTTCTGCATGTGCTAGAGGCTGAAGCCAATGCTGCTTATGCTGCTGACAATAGGCCTAGACCGAGAAGGAGTAGAGTATTCAGACCAGGGTAACTTTCCCTGCACTACATGAGCTGAAGATTGTAGAGTGCAACAGGGTGGACAAGTACACATTACTAGAACTCTGTGGGCTCTGCTGCTCTCAGCACAGAGACAGAGCCAATGAAGGGGAACCCATCCCAGTGGAAACTAAGTTATGTGTAGCCCTTAGAATATTAAGCTACTAGTACCTTTCAAAGACCAACTGGGGACATGATCAGCATGTCACATGCATCAGACTCCAGATCCTCCACCAGTTTCTGGATGTTATGTTCATACCATGCCAGTGAGCACATATTTTTCTCCCATACTTATCAAGGGAGGGACAGCAATATGGAACTGTTTTATCATGTAGCATATTACCCTGAAGTACTGGGTGCCATAGACTGCACTCATTTACACAATAAGGCATCACCTTGTGAGCAGGGTAGGATCTACATTAACTGCAAGGGATACAACTCCTTCAACTGTCAAGTCATGTGTAATGCCCAGGGAATTACCTTGAATGTGTGTACTGGCAACACTGACAGTTATCATGACTCTCATATCTGGCACACATCACAGCTGTACCAGATGTTTGCTAGGTGAGACATCCCACAGGGCCATTTACTGGGGGATGCTGGCAGTGCCCTGGAACCGTGGCCAATGACACCCATCAGAAGTGCACACTCACCCAAGGAAGAATGTCATAATAAAATGCAACTTCAAACTAGAAACATCATAGAGCATGTGTTTGGAGCCCTGCAGTATAATCCATGCACATGTACACAGATATTCACAGTACATGCTGTACTTCACAATCTGATCCTGTGAAAACAGCTGCAGTAGGCTCAGCAAGGGGAAGGGACACACATCCCCCCACTAATGCCTAGGTCACCACAGCCACAGTCAGATGAGGACTCAGAGGAGGAACCCCCAGCTTTGTCCTTGTTGGCAGATGTAGGAGTACTCAGTATGCCCTTGCTTTGGCTAAGAAACAATACATAGCAGATTCACTGACCACCTGGGGACCCAATACCTTTCTCCTTCTCGCATACATATAGCAAAATAGATGCAAGGTGACTCACAGAACCTTTACTTCCCCATGTATTGGCTGTATACTGCTTGTATCAGACAGAGTCTGCCCTGAACTAAAGTTTTTTCAACTACTGCATTTGCAAGGTAAGTCCTGAACCTAGACTGTATTCTTTATATTTTATTTTATTTTATTTGTGATTTGTTGACTGGGATAGTCCGACTAAGCTAGAGCCCTTTTTCAGCAGAGGCCTGGGGAGAAGAGCTCCACAGTAATACAAAGTAAATTAGTACAATAATAATATATGAAGCCATTGAAGAGACTAAAACATTGTGGTACATATGTTGGTTATAGAGATTTTCAGTTTGAGAAGAGGTACAGGGAGCCAAATAAATGCAGTTTGTCATATTAATTACAGGAAACATACACATTTGCAATAACAGTCTTATTTACAATAGAAGGCAAGGAGCAATTCTGTTTGTACAGGCAGTTCAAGGAGCATGAAGTATGCAGCTTGTGTAATAAATTACATGTGATGAGAATATATAGTGTAAGGAATTGAAGGTAGGGTTAGAAGCTCATTGTAGGGTGAGATAATGTTATGGAATATACTTGTATTTCCTAACTTGGTACAGTAAGCAAGTAAATAGTGGTGGATTTGCAGAGAAAGTACCTTAACATGTGACACCAGACACTTATTTTACTTATACTTGTCCATCAGTAATTAGTAGGCCTCAGGTATGAAAGATTCAAACAGTAATACTTCTGAAGAATTCTGATTTCCCTGCATGGCCTCAGTTTAACACCATATCTTTGTACTGGTAAATCATTAAAGACAGAATTTAAAAAGTGATGATACACATTGCAGTTTCAGACTTCCGACTTGTTTGTCTCATAACAGTAACAGCTTTGTCCACCCCCCAAAAGAGATGTGTACCCTTGTTTCTGCCATAACAGTAACTCAGCTATGCTACCCCCAAAAGAACAGTTTATGCGTGTTTGCTCCATCCAATCTGGACTTCATTTGTTAGCAACTGCATATCATATTATTCCCAGTTAATATCCTTTCACATGTTATGGTCAATGATATAGAATGGCTTATACACTGCATGTGTTACCTAACTGATGCGTGATCCAGAAACACAAAAAGGTAAAAGAAAGCTGTATATTTGTAAGCATAATTATGACAGGTTATGTGATCACTAACTACTACTACATCCAAATATAGTAAAGATAATTAAATGTACAAATCACAGCTGATTGATAGCAATTTACATTTTGATTGGCTGGCAGTTGGTTGTGTAAAAAATGACTTCATTTCATTGATGCAAAGCTGTTTGTGTGGCATAGATGACTAAGACAACCACTTGTTTTCTGAAGCTTTTTTGGTGTGAGGGGTCAAATCCTGACATATGTAAACATTTGTAATGTGTGCTATCAAATTTTACTAAGATTTTGTATATTTCTTCCTTAGATTTAGCATATTTTCCTCTTTGTCTTCTTTTAATTCCACTTTTGCAAGATGTGCCATGTCCCAACAAATCATTTGGCTAAGCTTAACTTCTATGCATGAAGCACAACATTGTGGAAACAGGGGAAAAGCAGATTGCCTGGAAAGCAGACATCCAAAAATCAAAAACGGATACATTCAATTAATGCTTTTAGCCATCACAGAAAGTTGGTCTGTAGTACAAATGGTACAGTAGCAAACATTAGCAATGCACCTCGCATTTGTGCACTGCTTTGTGCACTTTATTAACCATTGTGAAAATCCAATGCTCGTTGTGCTATGGAATTGTATATATGATATTTTATTACTGGTGTTTACTGTGCAGTTCCATTGTATGACAAAACTACATGTGTAAACATTGTAAACTAAGGGCACAATACAACTATATTTTATTTATTTACAATACATCTATTTGTTTCCACCCCAAACCACCCTAAACAAGTGCTACAACCATGGTGTCTCATTACATTTTCTGCACATATATCAACCACAACACAAAGTGTTATCCATAATGTTGTGTGCTCACTCATGGACAGGACCACTTGTTGGTGCTCATAGAATTGCTTTGCAAAACTCAAACAGCCAAGTATTCTCAGTCAGGGTACTTGTGTTGTTACACAGCTAGGCTTCCAAACAGCTTACTGCTATTAGGCTAATAGCCTCAAACGACACTATGAAACAATGTACCTATGCAGGTCTCCCAATCTCTTGCCTGACACATGGCCTGTCAATGTCATCTACTATAAGTTCACTTGCACTCCTAACTAAATCAGTCTTGTGCCATGGCATGTGCATTAGGTTCTGTGTTTTGTAGTCTGTGTACTTAGATATGTAGGGGTTTTATTCTGACTGAAGTCAACTGAGTGTGTATCTACACAGACATATGTGTTCCACATTTACCTCTCTAATGGCATAGCTTGTCAGTTTTGTGAGGCTTGAACAAGTCTATGCATTCATTTTATGTAGGCCTCCCAACCTCTTGTCTCCCACATGACCTGCCAATGTCATCTACTATAAGTTCGCCTGCAGTCCTGTCAAAATCAGACTTGTGCCATGGTACATGCATTAAGCACTCTATTCTGCAGTGTATATACTTAGGTAGGAAATGTAGTCAAATGGGGGGTGGGGTTAGTTTGGGAGTGTGTAAGATGTTGCTGGACTTTACAGTAAGCCTTTTACAGCAGCCTGTGGGACATTGCTATCTTGCCCTCAACAGACACTGCTGATGCCTTCATCTATAGATAGTTATCAGACACATTCCAAGTTTGACTTGAGCCGTGGTGGTTGCATTAAATACTTTGTTCTGTACTGTGTGCGTGTGCGTGTGTGTGTGTGTGTGTGTGTGTGTGTGTGTGTGTGTGTGTGTATGTGTGTGCGTGTGTGTGTGTGTGTGTGTGTAAGCTGTTGCTGGACTTTATAGTGACCCTTTTACATCAGACTGTGGGACACTGTTATCTTGTCCTGGACATACACACATCTGTCCTTACTAAGTTATACAATAAGCAAACGAAGTTGCTGTCTACAAATTCAAAAGTGAGAACCCTGAACAAGCAAATAAGACAACTTGTGCAATCTCTAACCACAACCCTTATTTTCTCTTTTGTTTTTGTTTTTCTAATTTTTTCTTTGCCCCACAGCAGAGTAGGCCTGGCCTACGGGATCCACCTTCCCCCACTCAACTGGCTATGGCAACAAGGCCCAGAATTTCTGATCTGCAACCTGGTAGCACCTATTGTGCTGCCCTTGCACTACCTTGCCCCTCAGGTACTTCTGCCCTGTAGGACAGGTCTGTGGTTCCCTTCAGGAGCAGTGGCAGAGGGGATGATTTTATTGCCCAAGAAAAAATGCAGGGGATAGTGGATAGGATTGTGTGCAGCACTATGGGTGCACACCTATGTCAGATGGAGACACTACCCTCCATCATTGTAATGAATAACACAAGAAGACACAGACAACAGACACTGCAGCCATCATCACAGTGAGATAGCAGTGATGACAGTCCAGTGGGTGAGGACTCAATACTTATTGTCACTCAACTTGACATCCATGGGTTTGTGAGGTCCACATCCTTACCCCAGCTATGGTGTTTATCCACCTTTGTGTTCTTCAATGTCTCTATGTCTTGGTTCCATTGCTAAAGAAGTGGTGGCAGGTGGATCTCGTGGACCAGGCTGTGCTGTAGGGGAAAGAAAAAAAAAGAGAGAAAATAAGGGTTGGTGTTTGAGATTACACAATTTGTCTTATTTGCTTGTTTAGGCAAAAGACAGTGGTCTTCTAGCTCTGGGTTCTCACTTTTGTATTTGTAGACAGCAACATCTTTTGTCTATCAACAATTGCTTCCTCACCTTGTCAACTTACCTGCCTCAGACATACCTGTATCCCTTTTCTAGCATTCCTCTCTCTCTCTTCAAAAAAAAAAAAAAAATAGGGCACCTACCCCCCAAAAAAATTATCCCATACTTTGTGCTCCATGGTGCAAACATGTCTACTTGACATACTTGATTCAGTCCAGTTGACTATACAACATGATTATGTTGCTGTAACCTCAGTCTCTCTCTGGAGGTGACAATCCAAATTCAGCTAAGTTTTTGTACATCTGATCAGGTTTTTCAGAACACATTCTCAGTATATGTCATATAGTCACAATACATACTTGTGTTGTCCACCCCCCCCCCAAATAATACAACACTGAGTGGGTCAGTATTTTTGCACAGATATATCAACTACACTACAAAGTGTACTATATAATGTTGTATGCTCCGTCATGGACAGGGACAATCGGTAGTGCTGACGACCTTGCTCTACTATACTCAAACATCCAACTATGCTCAATAAGGGTACTTGTGTTTTTATACAACTGGGCTACTGCACACTTATGACACACTCTGCAGTTAGGCTGCTGGGCTCATATGAACCTGTGAATCTATGTACCTATGCAGGCCTCACAACTGGTGGTACTCCAAATGGCCTGCTGATATCATCTACAACAACTTCCCCAAACATTTTATAAAACACACTCTTTCTCTGTCTCCTTGGCTATAAAACTAAATATAATTGTCACACCATTGTTGAACTCTAATACATGTCATCTGTAACATTCTGACTGGAACCAATTGTATCTATAATCTGATCTGAATGGAAATTAGTGAATTTATTGAACACTTTACTTTAATTAGTGCTTTGTATTGTGTATATTTACTTCTATGCTTTTCTTCCTTCAATTGGAAATGTTTCAACTTTTTATATAACTGTATTAACTTTTCATTTACTTTGAGCTTTTCTCTCCTGGCCTCCATTGCAAAATGACCTGTGTCCATCAGACTTTCCTGGTTAACAAATGTAAAAAAAAAAAAAAATCTAGCATATGTTCCTGCAGCCATGCAAGAGTCAGACTTGGTTCTTGCATAAAGTACTAAATTCTGAAGTCTATATGCTAAGATAGGTAAGGGGTTTGTTCTCACTGCAGTCAGGTGTGTGTGTGTGTGTGTGTGTGTGTGTGTGTGTGTGTGTGTGTGTGTGTCTGTGTGTGTGTGTATCTATGTTTGCCACTTTACTCAGCAGAGTAGCGCTATCCTACAGTTACTTTTCCAATGGCATGGCTTGCTAGTCTTTTCATACTGACAGAAGCCTATACATCCATTTCATGCAGCCCTCCTAATCTCTTGTCTCTTACATGGCCTGCTGATGTCATCCACTATAAATTGACCTGCAGACATACAAATGTCAGACATTTACTGTGGCTCTTGCATATAGTACTGTGTTCTGTAGTGTGTACTTAGGTAGGGGGTCTTTTCTTACTGTATTCAACTGTGTGTGTGTGTGTGTGTGTGTGTGTGTGTGTGTGTGTGTGTGTGTGTGTGTGTGTGTGTGTGTGTGTGTGTGTGTGTGTGTGTGCATGTGTGCATGTGTGCGTGTGTGCGTGTGTGTGTGCATGTGTGTGTGTGTGTGTGTGTGTGTCTGTGTGTGTGATAGATGTTAGTTGACATTACAGCAATCTTTTTACACCAGCATGCAGGACACTGTTATCACCACATGCTCAAGAGGCAAGCTGATTTAATCAGCTATATAATATTATTACATATGCAAGCATACCACATTCCAGGATCAGACAATGGCATGGAGCTCAGGCAGACGTCATCTTATGTTTATAGGAATTACTAGGTAGACAACTGGTGACAAGTATGCTTTGGGCTATGCCTTATGGGGATGGGGGGGTGAAGTTTGCTTCAAACTGTCAGGAAGCAGGTTAGTGATATCCTCAAAGTCGGTATGATTGATACCATCCACTACTAGTTGGGGAGAAAGCTGGGCTTTCACACATATATTCTGTCATAGCTAAATAATTCCTCCTGATTATCTTTAGCTAGGGATGCTACTTTAGGTTTGTACTTGGCTTTAGAGGATGTTTCAAGATAGCTAATTTCCTTGTTCAAGCTGTGGAGGGTGTCCTTCCTCTACCGGGTCAGTTTCCTCTTATTCTTAGACATTACTTTCTTTCACACGTTGTATAACCTAGTATGCTTGATGCCCACCAAGGTGGCTTTTTTCTGTCAGGAACTTGTTTTGATCCATTCATGTTCAGCCTATTCTATTCACTTGTATAGCTGTTTATACAGGCCATTTGTGTACACCTCTGTATAGCAGTTATTGTTGACAGTAGCAGCAGGGGGATTGCAACTCTTTATAGTATCAGTTAGGAGCCTATATTCTGTTTTCGAGAAATGTTTCATACTTTCTGCTCTTCAGGGGGTGTTGAGTATGACTGAAAAATGTGAACAAGACTAAATTGCTGAATTGTGATCTGACCTGACTAGGGAGGCCAGTACACAGGGGTTAGTGCAGATAACCACTATGTTGGTCAGTACTAAGTCTAGGGCATTCAAGTTCCTTATGGGGGGTGCAGGCTATCTGTTACACACCATATGTATTAACCAAGTCCAGGAACCTTAGGATGAGTGTGTTTGTGCGCATATGACTCCAGTTGATGGAAGAATCGTTGAAATCACACATGACCAAGGCATTTGGCTGTCTAGTGAGTGACTGAATTAGGTCAAAGTAGGCAGAGTGGTCCCCATTGTTCATTGTCGGGGGCCTGTAGCTATCAATGATTTGGAAGGGGGTTTTACATACAGTTAGACTTGAAGTAGTGCTATAGAGTCATACTCTTTTACCAGTCTCACAGTGTATTTGTCTTTAATGAAGATGCATACACCTCCACCTTTGGTTCTTTCATGCTCATTTTGATGTGTGAACGTGTAGAAGGTATTGTACCCCTGCATGGCCAGGGTGCTCTCTGTGGCCTTGAACCATCTGTGTGACTGCACATACATGGGCATCTTCCAAAGTAAGGAGTTCTTCCAGTGAGTACAGTTTCTGATTTACACTCCTTGCATTAACTAGCATTACCTTCATTTGTCTGTAGCAGATTATTTTATGTTGGGACTTTAGTTGTTCTGACATTGCCTAAAACGGCCACTATGGGGAAGGCAGGTATAGTACAGTGTGGTACATCTCCATTTATTCACTGCAACATGGATTATGACAGAGTCATAACAGTACTTCTTGTGAGACTTGAGTGCATGTGTGATCTGACAGACGCTGGCACCTGATAGCTATCTGTGACCTTCTTCTTCTCCAGCCTAGTGTGGCAGATGGCTGTGTGCCTCACTATGGAGTCACTTACGAATAAGAAATTTGTTATTGAGGTGTCTTGCTGAGGGGCTTATTATATGAGACATTGGTATGTGCATTATTATGTGCAATGGATTCTGTTGGGTCTGCACTTTGTGCAGTAGGATTGCAATTGGGAGGCCTCTAAACTTTAATTAGGTTTCTAGTGAGTACTTCCATGTATGTGGGTTTAAGTGTTGTCAGCTTATGTGCAACAGGTCAATTTTGTGTGCTGATAGCATATTTGATATCTGGTTTGTTGTTATGTGAGAGAATGTATTCCAAATTCATAGTATAGATACAGCTTTCACATGTTGTATTAGTTTGTTTTAACAGTAACTGATTAGTAGTATGCATGAGGCAATTGCCTTGTTGCTTCAGGATGTCCATGTAAATCATGCTGCATGGATGGTGGGAAACTGTCCCTCCATTATGGAAGGTATATACTGTACTAACTAGTGGGCAGTGGGCTAGATGGACCAGGTTTTGATGTAAGATGAGCAAAATGTGTCTATTCTATGGAGAGCTAGGTTTACAAAAATGCATCAATGTTTTACAATGCACAACTGAGTTGCTCACAGAGTAGCAGTAAACTCTGTGCAAATACCCCAAACCACAACTCCGGAATACAAGCAAAGTTAAACTATTTTAAACAAGGAAAAAAAGGGAAAGTCCAACAGTGAGCCTCATTTCAGCAATCCCCAAGTCAGATGGGTTCTTGGCTGCACAGTTCTGCCACAAGGGTGCAGGGGGCTTTATTAATGTAAGAGGGCTGGTTTTAGTGCTGCAATGATACCAAACAGGCTAGATTCAGCAAGCCTGAATCAAGCCTATGCTATAAAATGCTAAAGTATTAGAAATCCAAAGTGCATAAAATCACAATCACAACAGAAGAACAAACATTTTAAATAAAACATCAATCCAGTAGAATACTCCAAAAAGAGTGTAGACAACAAACCTTCCTAGTGTAAATTAAGTGGTCTGGAACACAAGTGCTTAAACCAGAACTACGACACTTAGGTTCATAAGTTCATAGGTTTTACTAGTTTAATGATCACAAAACTTTTTAAGCCTAGCCATGCATCCCAAATCTCTGACATGTTCTGATACCCTTGAAAAGTGTAAGCAGAGGTTTGGGAGATGAAACATTTATAAGCACAGGCCTGGGAGATGAACCATTTACAGGTTGCCTGTGTCCATTTAAAACATATGTGCCAAACCGCGGATTAATTTCCTGTACCCCATTCAATTGTCTGAGTTGCACTTGAATTGCGTTAGGGAGGCACTTTGCTTCACATGGATGGCATGCCTTTTTATACACAGGGTAGTCTCTGAGATACATGTCAATCTCTCCAGCAGATCCTATTTATATCACAGGCAATGTTTAAGTCTTTATATTGGGTGATTCTGGGGCTGTTTGTTTTGTGGATATGCAAAAGGTCCATCAGAGCGAGGTCTGACAATGCCCTGTATGCCAGGCATAGATCTCCCCTCAAAAATCTGTAGGAGACAGAATACAGGGATAGGGGTCTTGAGGCAGTCTACATAGGACATTTTACTTACACCTATTCTTTCAAAATAACAGACAAAATAATCCTTCAACTAGCAATTCCCAGCTTAGAAGGGTGTAAGCTATCTTCCCATGTCACAACAGTCTACACCACAAACATTCCTAATGTAAAATAACTGGGTTGGAGGCCAAGTTCTTAAACCATAACTAACAAAACAACTGCTGCAATAAGCATTCAACCAGCAACTCCCAGTGCAGAAGGGCAGAGGTTACCTTCTCCTCCCAACAGAGTATAGACTAGAAACCTTCATAATGTAAGACAACTGGCCTGAAGCCCATGTGCTTAAACCAAAAGGAATAGGCTTAGAATAACAGTTACAATGTAATGCAATAGCACACAGAAGACAGTGACATGTCTGTTAATCTACCTGCATATATCATGTCATGGTTAGTAGGCCCCATGTTATCTTGATGAGAAAGCCCATTGGTCTGTTCAGCTTCTGCATGTGTCTGGTTAGGTTCCTGCAAAAGAAAGCATTATACTGCATTACTGTTCTGATGAGTTTGACTACAGTGCTGTCATACAATCCTGAGATCTGCATGTGATGGCGTGTCTTATGACATGGATCATACATATGTACTGGAAAACATTAAATAGAAAGGTTGTAAAGTAACGGCACACATTGCAGTTCCTGAATTCACAACTCTTACAAGAAAATACACTTGAAAGTACTGTCATAATGATACTCTCCACTCTATCATTTGGCAAGGAAAATATAAGTGACAGGTACAATTATCAGTTCAACAGCACAACTGCCGATATACTAACTACATCAGACACAAAGCTTTTGTATCCCTGAATCCAAAGAAAAAGAAAACTGGGATATGGCACAGTTATCATTGCTTGCACAGGGTGTGGGGGCAAGAAGCCTAGGCTGACACAAAAGGTTGGTAAGTGTGGATGAAGGAGATAAGGAAGTAGGCAGGCTGTGGGAATATGTAGGGGTCCTCCATGTGAAAGTGGTGTGTGAGAGTCTGTATGAACACAGCTAAGCTCAGTGCTAGCTCTAGGTCTTGGTATGTTGGACAGGTGTGACCCATGCATGGTAGATGTGGCAGTTCATTGTAGTCACACCTGACAATGGGAATTGGCTCTGCCAGGAGTTCACTGGCACCTCCACTAACAAGGCCAGATGAAGTGCTGCTATCTGAGTGTAACTGATGTCTGCTGGACATGCTCCCTTCATGGGAACACCCAGGACCATGACCCCATGGCCTGCCACATCTGGCTGTGGACAGCACACTCCCCAGTGGACCAGAGGAAGTACTGCCACTACTTGACCATGATTGGGAACAGCCACATTGTCTCTCAGCAGATGTCATGGCTGACCTAATCCCACTAGGATACTGTTCCCTTCCCAGCAGACATTATATTACAGGCAATGCCCATTTCATGACAGACACCCCTCAGTCGATAGACTCCCCTCATTCCAACGTGTCATTCATCTGTTTCAGGGAATCAGTGATATGGTGGAGGGAGTCACATATGTCAGATTGTGCCAAATCCACAACCCTGAGCATTTGTTTGGAGTGCCTTTCTGAATGTGTCTGCACCTTCATACCAGCCCTAATCATACAGTGAGTACAAGAGACACTTGCACCAGGTGGAGAAGGGACAGCAGACCCCCTCTGAGTACTCCTATCAACCCTCCTGCATGGCACCTCACCAACACTTTGGCTATAGCCAGACTAAACAGGCCCTGAAGCCACAGTAGCCACACTTCTCTGCTGAATGTCATCACTCTCCACCTGTCCTATATCCATGGGCTCAGTGGACTAGGTAGGCATAGGCCTACTGGCAGTGTCCAGGGAAAAAGAAGGAGGTGGCTGGATGTCAACCTCTGTGTCAGATTCAACCAGTTCACCCTCCTGACTGTGCCTCAGTTTTGGCATCATCATCTGCGTCTGATGGGACACTGACATCAGGTATCACAGGGTCCATGCTCCCACTGTCATGATCACCTGTGATAAAAAGGGAGAAACACAGGCAGACATTAATACCTGCACTACTATGATGCAATATATCCTAAACAACTAACAGTTCTACCAATATTACCGAGAGTACAGCAATAAACACAGCAGGCCTAAAATGACACATTAGATTTCTAGAAATTGATCTGCAGTATTGAAATAATTTGATTTGGTTTGCCACTTCCATCAGGTCTATGTTGCTGGATTCCTGACTGTCCTAAAATAAGTTAAGTAAGAGGGAAGGCCAACATCCTCACATTTAACAGTAAGACAAGAGGTACTACCTGTACTCCTCTCAATCAGCATAACATATTACTTTAACAAGAATGTGGCTGACAACTCCATACTGAGCTCATCACTGTACTAATATTCAGAAGATTCACCAGGAATTCCTCATTTGGGGTAAGAGGTGGTTCTGCAGCAGGCCTATCCCCAGTTACCCTCTGGCTTTGGGCAAGAGAAGCTGCATGCCTCCATGCAAATGTGAACATGTCAGTGGACCTGTGGCATGCCTGCTCATAAGTATGGCCATGGCCACCCACGGCTTTTATGTAAGCAATAATTTGCTGCCATATTCTCAGCCTGTCTGGCATATTGGGACAACCCCTTCCAAGAAGAAAAGTTGTATGCTGACATAGCATGTCCACTATTATTGTATTTTATGCCACACTGAAGTGGGGTCTGCACCTCAATGACATTTTTGGGCCTAAAACACAACAGAGTGATACTATGCATAACTATCACATAACTACAAAGTAACTGTTACCAGATAAAGCAGTTAAGGTGGGTAGTCAGTAGTACCCATTGGAAAAACATAAGATATATGACATATGTGAAATATTAACAGCAGGCAGGATGCAAGACAAGGAGATTAGTAAGGGCAACATATCCTTGTATGTGCCATAGCAGTAACTCAACTGTGCCACCCCCAAAAGGAAAGTCCATTCTAGATTGTGGCATAACAGTAACTTCTCTTTGCTTCCCCCACTCACTAAAGAATATGCATATGAACCACTTTGCTAATAAAACACATTGGAAATGCTAAAAATGCATTTGAAGGACCTATCCCTGAAGCATTAGTACATATGTATCACGCTGCTTACTATTTTAATGTATTATCCATAATTTGTACCTCTGAAATGGCTTGACAAACATGGCCATGCCGTCAGTACACTAATGCATACTGATAAACAGTTCAAAAGGCATTGCTTCACATTATTCATTAATATATAATCCATCATATGCATTGTATAGGTAATAAAATGACAGTATATCTGGTGGAGTTCAATACATCTCTGTAAAGATAGCTTGGGAAATATGTTGCTTTGCTGAACTTGCAGCAAGTATCCTCACTATCAGTTTGGCTAGCTACACATTTGCCTTTTTATAATGGGGTAGATTATTAATGGACTTCACATGTCTTGGCTTTGTTTCAAAGGTGTTAATTACAGCAGAAGCAGCATGCTAATCAACCAATCTGGTGGAGCTATTCAAAAAGTTATAAAACAACCATTTAGACTCCATGCTTGTTTTTTCTGCAGATTTCAAAACTAGTGGAGTACAGCCACAGAAAGTCTACACAGACAGAATGTTAGGAGTTGCTGCCTAACTCCATTTGTATGTGCTACAGGTGCAGGCAATGCTGCTGCTGCTGCCAATAGGCCTAGGCTGAGACAGAGAAGAATTTGCAGGCCACATTTAACTTATCACAACATACACAACATGGGCATTGTAGAGTGCTACAGGGTGGACAGGGACAAAATGCAGGAACCCTGTGACCTCTGCTGGCCTCAACTCAGAGCCACAGCCTTTACCTCACCATGTATTGGATGTGTACTGCTTGCATCACAGTCAGCCCTGAACTAATGCTGCATTTACAAGGCAAGTCCTGAACATGTACTGTATTGTATAATAATATTATGGAATGTCCTTTTATTTCATCACTTGGTACAGTAAGCAACTCAAGGTGGGAGATTTGTACAGATATGAAGGTCACATGTGACAGCAGAAACTTATTTCACTTGTATGCTTCATTAGCAAGTAGTTGGCCTCAGGCCTCAAAGATTCACACATTGATACCTCCCCAAAGTAACGATGATCACTGCATGCCCTCAGTTTAGCAACATACATTTGAAATGGGAAATCATAACAGAGAAGTTTGAAAGTAATGAGACACATAGCAGTTTCAAACTTCACAACTCTCACAAGACCAAACCTGGCAGGATGCAAACCGTGGAGAGTAACAAGAGCAACATAGCCTTCTTTGTGCCATAGCAGTAGCTCAGCCCAGCTCCACCCCCCCATGAAAGAACATTATACCCTTGCATGTTCCATGACAGGATCCCTCTTTGCTTCCCACCCCAAAGACAGCAGTCATTGCTTGTTTGTGGCATCCAATCTTCCACTAATTTGACGGCAACTGCATATAATATTGTTCCCAGTGAATATCCTCACACATTGTAAGGTAAATAATATAGACTGGCTTACACACTGCATATCTCTGAGTACTGGTCAGATAACTTATGAATGACCAAGAAACGCAGAAAGGTAGGACATAGCTGTATGTTTGCAAGGAATAATCACACAGGTTGTGTGATCAGTAAGTGCACTACATCCAAATATATTACATAGAATACATTTACAAATAACAGATCATGCCTTGATATCAGTGTACATTCATTTGCACTTGGTTGTATGAGGAACTACATCATGTATTTGCTGCAAAGGTGTTTGCAGTGCAAAGACATCTGTGGCTATGTGAATTTCATTTGGCCATAGACTGGCACTACACAAGCCGGACAAATGGACCACCAAGGTAACACACAGGGCCCAGACAGCCAGAAACATACACAGTGAATACAATCAATTAATACTATTGGCCATCACACAAACACATTTCCCAGCAGAGCACCTCTCGTGCAATGTGTTTGCACTATGGTAAGCGATGTACAACACTTTCAAATGTTTCAAATTCAGTAAGTATGCACTCCCAGTAAGCATGTTACCTGCAATTGGTGGGAAAACATTATTCTACTTTAGTCTTGATCTGTAATAGGCATTTCTGGCATTTCTGGAGAGTGTTTGAGAATTTGTACTCAAATATAGAATGTCCAGGAGTCCAAAGCATTTGCTGGAGTCCTAGTCAATGAACATGGGCCTAGGCTGTTGCAGAGGGACTATCATGGCTCAGATTACAAGGCAAGGGCAAGGAATAATCTGGCCCAGGCTCTGACCAGTGCTACCAGTAACCCCTGCTCTGGTGAACAATGTAGGAACCACTACAGAGACCTCAAGATGAAGAAGAGGATACCCTCAACCATTGGTTTGTGGAATGTAGGACTGGGGGCACCCCACAGATGTGTAAGTATCACTTACAAAGACTACTTGTCAGTGTTGAAATCTTGATATATTCAGGGTTGGTATGCTTAATGATATTCTGTTGTGTTGTGTTTTTTTCACAGCTGCCACAGACCGGGAACTAAATCCGTGAACCCATATCACTAGGCTGGCATAGATGCGAGATGTATGTGGTATGTATGCATCCCACCAGTGGGGTTATCTTACCATTAAAGGTTATGAAGCATTATTTGCTAAAAAAAAATTCTCTTGGAGCTTTTCTCCCTGGGCCTCCACTGAAAATGGGCTTGTATCCAGTTGGACGCTCCCGGTCAACAAATGTAAAATAAATAAATAAAAATACTTATACAGTTGTATCAAATTGAGCATTAATTTATTAACTGTTGTGATATCTGGTTAATACCCCCACCAGACTGCCAACAATAATGTGACATCCCTTACTATTCTGGGTCAGTAACAAATGAGCTTTTATCCTCACTACTGACTCTGATACGAGACCATCAGTTAAACAAGAGTAATATTTCACAGTTTACCCTAAGAGCACAACAGGAACATGCTGTTTAACCTGTAACTGGGCTGTATACTCCTGTCCACCCCAAATATAACTCATTGTTTTAACCTTCAGAACAATGTGTCCCAGTTTAAGACCTCTGATACACTCACACTTAAATAAATTCAATCTCACACATCCAAATACTTCTGCAAAAGCCTGAAACAGATTTCCAGCTGTGCCCCTTGCCCAAAATATGGTAACATGCTATCACCAATCAGAGAGCCTCCTTGCCCTTTTAAAGGGGTGTCCAATTATGAAACTAGATACTAGCAAATTAACTAGAACAGCTAGGCTTTCAGAGTGACCCAGGAATTATCAAAGCAGGTATAAGCCCTCTCAAATCACTAAAGAAAATACTGTTTGACCACCCACAATGTAAGTTAATAAAAATATTTAATAATGAGAAAAATTATTAAGAATATAAAACAGTAATTTCCAATAAACAAACAGAACTAAATCACTAGGAACATGAAATCAATGCTGTATGATAGAAATCCAACATTTGAAAAACTCTGATTAGTTATGAATTCTTATCTGACTAAAGAACACTGTCCCTAATGTAAACTAACTTACTAAAATAGAGCAAAGGCAGGCTTACAGTTCTTAGTGAGTCCTTTTGGGTATCCACTGCACAGTACAAATGTAACTGGCTGTTAACTGATAACAACTATTACTGTAACTGTCTTCAGCAGACTATTTTATGGACTAGCCTGTCACAACTGTTCCAGTTCTAATTTTCATTACATATTTTGAAAATCAACCAACAGCTGTTTAGTAAAGTTCCTTCCTATCTTTCAGCCTCTGACAGTATCACATAGCAACTGTCAACATTCTGATGACTTCAGCTGCAGATCAGCTGATTCAGAGACAGTATGCATTAAGAATCGTCTTCACAAATACACACAGAAATGAAAAGGAACACTGTCCAAGTCATTAAAACATTCTGTACAAACCGATCATAAACCAACATATAAGAACGTATTTACAATACCATAACTAGTCATGCTGGCATCTAATACACAGGTTAATATGTAAGTATGTATAAAAACTTCTGCCAGAAGTGCTAGCACAAATTACAGTGTCTAATTTCTTCACAACTGTAATAGGGAAGTATGCATGCATTACTCTAGAGGACAAAACAACAATTAATTATTAAAATGTAGTCATGGGCTGTGTCTTCTAAATCCACAATTCCCAAATATATAATGCTGTCAAGGTTTCATCAATATTGCAATGTAATGTCAGAAATGTAAAGCAGTGTCATCACTGGTTTGCTGTAAACTGTAATCAGTATATTTGGACCATGCATATGTGCTATGTATGCACACATCAAGGATTGCTTACTGCAATCTGAAATATATTATGCATCTGTTAGAAGCTGGGTAGTCTTAATAGTAAATAAAGGTATTCAATAGGAGTTTATAGTGTTAAAAATAAAGGTAACAGAATACAGTAAAATAATTCTATCAATGCTTTGTATGTCACATATGAAGTTTCTAATGTTCTCCCTTTTTTCTTTTACCCCAAACCTTTTCTCTCTCTTTTTTTTTTTTGGGGGGGGTTGTTATTTTCTTTTTTCTTTTTTTTTTTCTTGTGTTTACTTTTTTATTATCACCCATGATAAACTGCCAGGGGTGGTGCATAGGATTGTACACCTCAATGTTGGTGCATGCCTATGCCGGTTGGAGACACTGCTCTCCATCATTGCATTCAATAACACAAGGAGATGCAGATGTCTCACACACACTGCAGCCATCATCACAGTTAGATGACAGTGATGGCTGTCCACTGGGTGAGGACTTGATTTTCAGATTCTCACTGTCACCCAACTTGGTGTCTATGGGTTTGTGATGCCCCCATCCTCACCACAACCATAGTGTTCACCCACATCATATGTCCTTTACCATCCCTGTCTCTTGCCTTGTTTGTCTTGTCTGTCAGCAAATGCTTCCTCACCTGCCCAGCTTACCTCCTCGAGACATTCCTACATCCCTTCCCCAATGTTCCTCTCTCTCTCTCTCTCTCTCTCTCGCTCAAAAAAAAGGGGGGTGTCACCTGTCCTACACACACACACACACACACATGCACACACACACACACACACACACACACACACACACACACACACACACACACACACACACACACACACACACACACAAAATATTTTCCTATATATTGCCCTCCATTTTGCACGTGTCTTCATGACACATATGATTCTTTCCAACTGTCTATACAACAGATTGTGTTGTGGTCACCTCTGTCTCTGGAGGTTATAGTCAAACTTCAGCAAAATTTGTATGTTTTATTCTGGAGAAATGGATAGCTATGGTTCTTTCCTAAATCCTTCATACACATTCCTGCCTTGTTTTCACTTTGTCCATTCCCCTGCTTCCTCCCCATTTCACCACTTTCCTGTATTTTCCATTTCTTTTATTTAAAGCATAATTGCACAATAGTATGCATCACACATTAATGCGTGGCTATGGCAAAACTAGTTCTAAATATTATATAGTTGGGATGGAAACCAGTACATGTTAGCCATATTTTAAACACTCCATAACAACTATCACACTTCAGAATTTGAACTTACACGTAAAATTATTTGACACTATTATCATACACCTGGATTCGAACCAAGTACCATCTGAACAAAAAATATATGCATCACTGAATTAACAGGTGATGCTACAAACACAGCTGATTAGGAAGTGTATTTTAGAGGTTGTATAGCAAATAGCAGACTTTACTGTTGTATACACCTGCTAGTTAACTGAATGTCTAGCCACAGGAATTAATGTACTTAATGCAGTGATAAGTTCAAAGGCAAATAGTTTAGGTATAGGCAATGCATTAAAGCATTTTGTTAGTAGCGTTACTTATCAATACTGTGCAATGCCCAGCATCACACAACATCGCACACTTCTGCTGTAGAAAACTAAATAATAAGTATTGTGCAATAATGCTTTATAAAACATTACAGGGGATCGTGCAATGCTGTTTCACAGAAATTTAATGAAGAATATACAACATTAGTGATATGAGGAGCAAGCATGGGGAAGTACAAAGAGAAATATTTCCTAAACTGTGTCACTTACTTTTAAATGTATTATATAAATTTGCTGTCTAACTGACTCTGTGGCAGCAAGTCTTAATGCATTACTGTTGAAGGCAGCTGGTACTGGATTTGAATATGGGTGTAATTAATAACTTTACAAATGTGTATGATACTTTAAATATATCTACTTATATTGCTGCCTTCTACCGTTGCTTAGTGTTGGTGTGCACCATGCACCGTCATGCAATAATTCTTTAAAGAAAAGAAATGGAGAAGATAAGATAGTGGTGAAATGGTGGGCAAGCAGTGGAATGCACAATAGGTTAACTTCATTTGTGACATACAAACATTGATACAATTATTTAACTCTATAATGTTACCTTTACTTTTAACACTATCAACACCTAACAAGTTTCTTCCTTACTTTTAAGACTACCCAGTTTATAACAGAGGCACACTATAGTACAGACTGTAGCCAACAGTTCTTAATGTGTGCTTATATTGCACATTTGCATGTTCCAGTTATACTGACTACAGATTACAGAAGGCCATTTGTGCCACTGGTATAAAGGTATGAAGTTAGATTCCAATAATAATGAATACTTTAACAGCACTGTATATTTGGGAAGTGTGTTTTTGAACCCACAACTGAAAACTATAATAAAATACTGTACTGTTCTTTTGTCCTACAGACTACTGCATGAATACTTTTCTTTTTACAGTTTAGAGATGCATGCCCACTGTTATTTGAGAATATGGCACAATTGCTTTGTGCTAGAGACTAAGGTATGCATAGTTTCTTTTAAAGTTGGGATATGTATAGGTTCATAGGTTCATAGGTTCATAGGTTCATACTAGGCTATCTGCCCGAGGGCATTTACAAGCCTAGCCCATAGTTTTGTGGCTTACGCCACCCCTTTAGTATGGGGAACTATACCCATTATTTTGCTGTGCCTCTGTTGAGCAGTGACACTGAGGTAATCCCTGGGGTATATCTGCGATCTCCCATCCATTGGTCAAGATTTCTCTTGAACAAGGCCAGCGAGGTGCTCTGCCTCACATATACCGGGATTTTATTCCACAGCATAGGGAGTCTTTGGGTGATGAATCTATCCTCCAGCACGTCCTATTAATAGCCGTGTCGAGGTTTAAGTCTCCCGCCCTTGTGGCTCTGACGGATCTAGATTTTTGAGGTGAAGCATATTCATCAAATCTGGGTTTGACATGGCCTTGTATGTTAGGCAAAGGTCACCTCTGAGCAAGCGGTGGCGACTGAATAGAGCTGGAGTTCTTTCAGTCGGGCAGCATAGGACAGATGTTTGAGACCCTTTATCCTTTTGGTGAGGAACTTTTGTGGCCTCTCCAGCTGCTGCAAGTGTCGGGTCAGATACATTCGAATGGGGCATTGTACTCAATCATTGGTCTGATGAGTGATGAGTATAGGAGACTATGACCTCCCTTGATCTAGATGAGAATCCCTTCATGATAAGGTGGGCAATGTAGAAGGTCTTCCTAACTACTTTAGCTACATGGGTGTCGAATGACAGACTA
Source organism: Protopterus annectens (assembly GCF_019279795.1). Lineage (NCBI taxonomy): Eukaryota > Metazoa > Chordata > Ceratodontiformes > Protopteridae > Protopterus > Protopterus annectens. Next base: position 1,471,107,988 of record NC_056731.1, read on the forward strand.
CTATCAACCTGGGTCCCCAGGTCCCTGATAACTTCTTCTGTACTCAGTGGATTGCCACCTATTTGGTAGCTAGGGGTAACCTTGTTTTTCCCGAAGGGTATGACTATGCATTTTTGGCATTTAACTTTAGGCCATGGCTCTGGCACCAGTTATCTGTTTCTGTGAGACCCTTCTGAAGGATATCTGTGTCAGATGTGTTTTCTACTATGGCCCAGTTTGCAGTCATCTGCAAACTTTGTCAGCCATAACCCTCCTGTGTTTGCTTGTACTTCGAAAAGTAGATGCCAAACAAGAGTGGGCCCAGGACTGAGCCCTGTGGTACACCACTTGTGACAGGCTTTGAGTCTGACATGGCGCCAGCAACTCTGACCCTGTGGGTTCTGTCACTCAGCCAGTTTGCAACCCATCTTGTGATGTATGGGTTAACATTTAAGCTGATGAGTTTTTCAATGATACCCGAGTGGGGTATTGTATCAAAGGCCTTCGCCAGATCGAGGTAGGCTGTATGGACTGCCTTTCCCTCATCAATGGCTTTGGTGACTGTTTGAAAAAGTCAACCAAGTTTAGAAGGCATGATCTGCCTTTGACAAAGCCAAACTGGGATGGATCCAAAGTCTGCAAATTCCCTATGTCTTTATTTATGAGGTCCATTATGATCCTCTCCATGGCTTTGCAGATAAGGCTTGTCAAGCTAATGGGCGGTAATTTCCAGGGTCGGTGGAGGCACCGCCTTTGTGAAGTGGGACCACAGTTGCAGTGCGCCACTCCTGGAGTATCCAGAGGTAAGACTATGATTAAACAGCTGTCCTAGCTGTGGGTTTAATTCCTCATTGAGTTCGTGGAGCACACAGCCGGGGACACCATCAGGTCCCATGGATGCTGTGTTTTTGCTTTGGAGAGAGCAGTTCTCACTTGGGCGTTGGAGATGTTTGGGGGCTGCAATCGCTGGTATAGATATCTCTCCTTTTGGGGGGGAGAAGTTTGCACTGAACCTGTCAGCCAGTATGTTGGCAATGTCTGTAGGATCAGTAATCTTCACATCATTTTGAACTAGTTCTGAGCATATCTGGGAGTTTCCTCCCAGGTTTCTAACATAGCTAAAGAAGGCCTTATGATTGTCTTTTGAGTCTTTAGCTATTTTTCTCTCAAAATTTGCTTTGGATGATTTTATGAGAGCTCTTAGTTTTTACTTATAGTGATCAAGGGTGTCTTACCTTTTAAGGATTTTGCTCTATCTTGTAGTAGCTTCCTCCTTTTGTTGTAGAGTTTGTTTATGGCTGGGGTCCACCAGAGTGGCGCTTGCCTTTGGTACAAAGAGTCTTTGTTTTGCTTGGGATTGCCTTATCCATGCAGTCCTGCAGGTGCTGGTAGAAGGCATTTGTAAGTGATTCAGCGGCTTGAGTACTGTTTTCCGTCGGGGGGCCTTAAAGGAGACCACACTAGTCTTTAGAAGTGTGAAGTAGTTCTTTACTGTGGTCTTTTTATTTCAGGTGGGGTGGGATGAGGACCTCCAGCGAGATTAGTCTGTGATCTGATCTCACCAGTGAGGTATACTTCCGGTGTTGAACATTGTGCTCCCATGTTCGTGATGATGAGATCAAGTATGTTTTCTCCTCTTGTGGGGATGGTGACTAGTTGTTCCATGGCATTTGAGTTTATGAATTCCAGGAACTTTTGGGCTAGGGTGTTTGGGCTTAAGTAGTGTTCCCAGTCTATATTAGGGTAATTGAAGTCACCTAGTATGATGGTGTTTGGTGATACATTTATCCCTCTAGTGTTTTCAGGAAGGCCATGTGAGGTTCCTGAGTTTGTGAGGGTGGCCTGTAACATGCTACAATTTGCAGAGCAGTCCTGCCTATGGTTAATTGCACCTGGATGGTCTCCGATGCATCGTGCGTTGCCACCAGTCTTGAGGTGTGGGTGTCTTTGATGAATATGGATACCCCTCCTTTCTTGGTATTGTCCGGATTTTGGGGCGGAACGCATGATAAGAGGTAAAACCTGATAGTGCTGGGGTGCTCTCAGGAGCCTTGAACCAGGTTTCTGTCACTGCACAGACATCGATGTTCTCCATACTGAGAAGGGCCTCGAGTCGTGCATTTTGAGATTTAGACTTCTGGCATTGAGCAGCATTACCCTTAGTTTTTCCTTTTTGTGTTCTAGGGTGGTAGGTTTAGAATTTGAGCCTTGCCTAAAAAGGCACTATGGGGTGGCAAGAGCCTTTGCCAATATCCGAATCCCAGGGTGACAGGTGCAAGCCGCCCCTCATGGCAGCGTGGCTTGTCCAGCATGTCATCCCAGGCAGACAGACATTGGATCCCCTTTGAATGACACCAGAGTTTAAGCCAATTGTTAAAGCTGATCATCTTATCTCTGTATTGTGGCATCATTCTTGGTGAAGGTAGGATACTGCTCAAGGTCAGGGTCATACCTGCCTGGGCTACATAATCAGAGAGCTCCTCAATGTCTCTTTTCATGTAGTCCAAGGAGGTATGTCTCAGGTCGTTTACACCAGCGTGGACAATGACTGAGTCATATTTGTACCTGCTGTTGAGAGACCTGAGTGCTTGCGTTATGTGGCGGATTCTAGCCCGACAGGCAGCTTACTGTGACCTTCTCCTTACTCAGTCTGGTGGCGGGACGTCAGTGTGTCTGACTATGGAGTCACCAATGACTAGTGTGTCTGGCATTGTGTTTGGCCTTAAGGGCTGTGACTGTTTGACACTCTGACTGTGAGGTCTATGTGTTGCAGGTGTTGTGTTCTGAGGTGGTGGTTGTTTGGGTGTCTGCTTTGGTGGCCTCTGCTGTTTTGGTAGATTTTTGATCAGAGTATGTCTTTGTGTGTTTATGTGTATGATTTGAGGTTGTGATGGTACTATGTGAGACTGGGTCTATAGTGTGTGTGGTAACCTTCTCCTCCTGACTGGTCTTGCCAGTCCTATGTTGAGAGCTCAGCCTCCAGTTTGGCCGTATAGTTGCATCTCGCATGTATTTGTGTTTTGTGGGAGGAGGAGAGGGTTGTCTGTGTACATGAGGCAATTGTAACATTGCCTCAATATTCCCAGGTTCACCAGCTGAGCAGGAGAAGACACTAGCAACTGATCCCTCGACATGCTAGAAGGACTAGACAAAAACTTTAAAAGAGATTCGGGGGCGTGGTGACGAAATGGGGTTTGCCTTTTGGGGTGCTATCTATAAGAGTGCCGTATCAAGGTAATAAGTACTGTAGGAGCAAGTGCTAGGTTTAACAGATAGAGAAAAGTCTACTTGGAGTCAAGTAGAGATGATCTTTTAGGTATTAGAGAAAGTGCTAGTAACAGGGATGCTTAAAGGTAAGATTGAAAAGAATGCACTCTGCAGTGTGCACTAGAGAAGTTAGATATGAAAGTAGGTAACTTGAGTTTTACCTGTTTAAAAGTTAAGGTTTAGTGGAGAGTTACTATTTTTAAAACAGCAAGATGGACTGAAAGGGGTGGTTACTTTTGTATTTTGGTACTATGAAATACTGTAGGATGGCCAATAAATTTAAATAATTGAAGGGTGGGATTTCAAAAGTGATGGTTTTGTGATTACTCACATAAGCCAGTGAAAGTAGAGAGAAATGAGATATATGGTCAGATTAACATAAGAGGCGGCAACTAGAAAGACAGTGGTATTTAACAAGACAACTTAAATGGGTGGGAGGGAGGGAGGGAAAAATTCTGCCTGACTCAGAACAGAGAGAGCTGTGGTCTCTTTTGAAGTTTTAATATGCTGTTAAACAGAATGCAAGCAAAACACAAGGTAAAGAAAACAAACTACAGTATTCAAAATATAGAAAGGCAATACAGAAATACAAAAAATAACAGCAAACAAACCTTTCCTTCACAGCAAAGTGTAGCAGAGTCTGGATGAGCCTTTCTGGTAAAGCTCTGAAATGTTTTAGTTTACTCCTTAAATAGAAATGCCTGACTCAGAACAGAGAGAGCTGTGGTCTCTTTTGAAGTTTTAATATGCTGTTAAACAGAATGCAAGCAAAACACAAGGTAAAGAAAACAAACTACAGTATTCAAAATATAGAAAGGCAATACAGAAATACAAAAAATAACAGCAAACAAACCTTTCCTTCACAGCAAAGTGTAGCAGAGTCTGGATGAGCCTTTCTGGTAAAGCTCTGAAATGTTTTAGTTTACTCCTTAAATAGAAATTTTAGTTCCTAGCTCCACCCCCTCTGTTAACAAGTGATTAACCTTAAGTGACCTTTTCTGTCTTATGAATGAGTCCTTAATTAATCAGTTCTTATTTCTGCCTGACTCAGAACAGAGAGAGCTGTGGTCTCTTTTGAAGTTTTAATATGCTGTTAAACAGAATGCAAGCAAAACACAAGGTATGCTCAATTTGATACAACTCTATTAAGCACCATCTAAGCAGTCCTTAACTTTTAATGCTACAGAATTGCTATACAAATTATTGTTATTAAAATATTATTTAGAAAGTAGTGTTCTGATGCATGCATACTGCATGCTTCCCATATCCTTAATAGAGGCAAGGCATGGGATGAAACATTCGAGACTCTTTCCTCAGCAGCTGTGGAAAACAAACAGAGCAGAACACCATTATGAATACCAGTCTTGACTATATTCAGCTTTTAGCTCTTACAACTACTCACTGAAATTGATACTTACTCATCTGTGGGGTGTCCCCTGTCTGACATTCCCCAATCCAAAGGGTGAGGGTATCCAGCTTTCTCCTCTGATGTTCAACAAAATGATGTCTGAATTGTTCACCTATGTGGGGGATATCTGCCGCACTGGTTAAGGTGCTAGCAACACTATTCCAGGCTTCAGATTTATATTCTGAGTTGGAATAGTCCCAATGCAGTAACCTGGGCCCATGCTTCCTAACTAGAAGTCCAATAAAATTCTTGGACTCCTGGACACCCCAACGCTGCACCCGAAAGTGTATACCCTCTCCAGCAACTTCAGACATGCCTGCCATATCTCAAGCTCTATGTCTAATGACCATTTTCCACCAACTGTAGTTTATATGCTGCTGTTTTCCACCTATTGCATATCTTGGGCTTACTGAGAGTGTGCCCATTTTGGAATTGCAACATTTGAAAATGTTGCTAATTGTTTACTTTTGCTTAAACATGTTAGGTGAGGATGTGCAATGCTGGGCTCCATTTTTGCACAATACTAAGCAATGCACATCAGTGGTGAACAATGCAATTTCTAACTTATTAGGTATACAGGCACTTGTGCAAATGGGCTAGTCACATTTACAATATATACAATTCTCCTATTTATGTAGCTATTACAAAAAGAAGGTTGAAAAAACAGTTATGTATCTTGCAATTCATTGCTATAATCTGCAATCTCACAACAGTAAAACAAAACTTGTACACCCTGTACTAGAACCCCATACCATCTGCACTCCATGCCTACACTTAACATGTGCTGCCACAGGATTAGTGAGATGCTATCAGCTGTCTTAGTAGTTATTGTAAGGTTCTCCCTGCTAATCGTAGTGCAACACTGCTTACCGTATTTATGCAATGCACAATATTATTAATTAAATGCATCCGGTTTATATTTGTGACTGCCTGTGTCCTGTCTATGACCTGTGTGGTCCATTTCTCCAGTCTGTGCACAGCTAAACATGTTTATGCCAAGTGGCACATTGCGTAAACACTGGAAAAAGAAAGAAAAAAGAAAAAAAGAAATTACAACACAAAAGGCAGACTATCCACAGTTTTGCAGGATGTCCAGATATTTGCATCATATATTTGTCCTTGTGAAATGGGTGGTTTATTGTGAAATCACTGAAGATTGCAGTCAATATATAATGACATATATTTCTGTTCTATACATCATATCTTTCAGAAAATGCATACTTGCCCTTTGTCCTTGCATTAGTTTAGTGTTTGAGTGGACTGATCCACATTCAGTATACAGGTTCTGTAGTCAGTAATACTAGGCCGAGCCACAAAACATTGCCTATGCACACTGCACATCATTAATATTCCTGGTGTGATGCTGAGCAATGCAGCACAATGAATAGTGTTGCATATGTGAATACACTCCGTGTAGGCTCTCTGCAGAATCTTCATGGAATTTACTGAATCCTGGGCATGGTTTTCTGGCTAATCACTGAGAATAGAAATAAGTTTCAGACTCCATATCTTTCAGAAAAAGCATGTTAACACAATTCTTTTTGTTCTACCAACTTTATAATTTTATAACTGCAACATTTAAAATCCATCCCTATTTTTGGACCTTTGTCCACCCCATTATTTTAGGCTTTGTCTAGACAGATTGCACTAAGACTTTGAGAGGTATGGCGATGAGTGTCTCTGCCTGGGTTGTTGCACTGGGGGGAATTAGATAGTAAATTGTGACAATAGATGTGCGTGTGTGTGTGTGTGTGTGTGTGTGTGTGTGTGTGTGTGTGTGTGTGTGTGTCTGTGTCTGTGTGTCTGTTTGTATGTATGAGAGAGAGAGCATGTGTGTGGGTAAATAAATGGATGTGTGTCCACAAGTGGCTTGCTTTATGGTGTTTGACATTTGTATGTGTGAGAATGAGATAATGGGCTTAAAAAGTAGGGGCAGTTTTTAAATATTGCTTTTATAAATTTAAAGTAACTGGAATAACTGAATCTATGTCAGCATCCAGTTTATGTGTGTGTGTAAGAAATAGATTACAGAGGCTCAAAAAGTAGGGACCAATTTTAAATATTGCTGTTATAAACTTAAAATTGCTGGTATAACTGGATCTATGTTGGCATGCATTTTGTGTGTGTCTGTGAGACAGAGAGATTGCAAAGGTCCAAAAGTAGGGATATATTTTAAATATTGATCAGAAACTTGGACAGTTGCTGGAATAATTGGATCTGTTGCCATGCATTTTCTGAAGGATATGAAATCTGAATTCTGGACCAAGCAAAACATGATGGTGGGACAAAGGCTGAAAGATAGGGACAGATTTTAAATATTGCTTTTTTAACTTAGAACATTGCTGGAATAACGGTAAATGTGTTAACATGTGAATAACCCAGTAATATGGACACATTTTAAATATTGTTCTTATAAACTTAGCAAGTTGCTGGAATAACTGCATCTGTGTCAGCATGCATTTTGTGTGTGGTTGGAATAAGAATTTCTGTGTTGGCATGCATTCTTGTGTCAACAAGGACCTCAAACTGGGGGCAGATTTTAAATACTGTAGTTATAAAACTGAGAACTGCTGGAGTAATGATTTGTATTAGCATGCATTTTCTGTGTGTGAGAACAAAGACCCAACAATAGGGACAGCTTTTAAATACTGCTCTTATAAACTTAAAAAAGTTGTTGAAATAACTGGATCTCTGTTAGCATACCTTTGTGTATGAACAAAGACCCCCAAAATAGGCATTGATTTTAAATACCAATGTTATAATCTGAAAAAGTTGCCAGAATATCTGTGTTAACATACATTTTCTGTGTGATTGGTAGAATAACCAGATATGTGTAAGCATACAATTTTATGTGTGAGCAGACCCAAATATAGGGGTTGATTTTTAAATGCCACTGTTATACATTGGAGATGTTGCCAGAATAAATGGACCTGCATCTTCTGTGCAAGAACAAAGATCCAATAATGGAGACAGATTTTAGATTTTGTTATTTTATATAAACTTAAAATGTTGCTGGAGTAACTGTCTCAGTGTTAGCATGCATTTTTGTTTGTGTGTGGCAATTTTAAGTATTTCTTTTAACTTAGAAAGTTGCTGGAATAACTGGATCTGTGTTAGCATGCAGTTTTGATGTGGTAGAGGGGCTTTGTGCAGTGAATGGTTCAGGATGTCTCCCCTGTTGACTGGGTTGTGGGCTGCTGCCGGTGAATGGTTTAGGATGCTATCAAATGCACCTAAACCACATCAGCCAACAGCCAAGCCCAGATGGCTTCCCTTTGGACTGGATTGTGGGCTTATTGCAAATGGTTTAGGTTGCTTTTTTAAGGTATCAAAACCAGAGCAGTTAGCAGCTGGTGGGTGGTGGGGGAGGGATGTTGTGTGGACCTCTATAAGAATGGCTATTTTGATGTGGTACAGAGGATTGTTGCAGTGAATCACTGCTATTAAATGCCAGTTAAGAGTGATCATGGATAGCTCAGACTAAATTCTGGAGGTGCAGCATGGATGCATGGGGGGACTAGCAGTACCAGAGACCTTAGAGTAAAAATTGAATAAAAACTGTCTACACCCCCTGCATAGAGGGTAACTTCATTCTAGTTTATTCATATGGGCCATGGTAGCAGTATGGAAACAGATTTATATTTAGTTTATTTTGATTACTTGGGATGCACTAAAAATATGGAAAAATAAGAGTCTACAGCCATTTCTGAAGCATGTAAAAACAAACAGCTTGAATCTCAGTGGTCCCCCTGTTTTTGCCATGCAGACAACCTAATAAGTACAAACTAATTCTCATTAGCTTAAGATGAATGCTGAATGTTTGTATGAAGGGGACAATAATACAACTGTGAAAAATGACAGATTGTGTTATTTATATATGTAAACTTTGACTATACTACAAAGGAGCTTCTCAAATTCAGAGAATATATAATTGATGTCTAGCAGTCTGTCAAAATTCACAGCAGTTCTAAAAAATATTTAGCCCATATCTGTACCTCTATCTGTGAAGTACAATCAGGATTAAAATATGTTCAAACACATTAAAAAAAATGGACGTTTGTATTCATAAATATTAAAAAGAGAGTTTCAGCTTTTGGAGACTGTCATAACAAAATATTGTTGAAAATAAATCAGTTAGGCAGTTTTCCAAATTCATTAAAATAATCCTTTTTTGCACTAAAATGGAATTCTTAAACTAACACCATAATTACCTGATGGTTAGAATAATACCATCATGATAAACTGGATTTAATAGTACAATAAATTATAATCAAGTGACTTGCCTTTTCAAAACTCTTCTACCATATACAATAGAATGAGTACATAGACACCTGCACCTCCTCATCCTCCAGGGCATCCACAAAGAGTGGTGTGTATCAGGCATCTAAGTGCAGCTGATGCTTCTCATGTTCTCCTTTCAGCTAAAAGATAGAATGAAATTAATTGGCAAGAATGTAATCAAACTATATCAGAAGAATTAGCTAAAGAAGCAAAAACTGAAAGATTCAATATAGAGCCCAACATGCATCATCTGATTTTATTACCATTAAATTCTGAATGACTTGTCCAAAAAGTATATTCTTCTTTCAGAATGGGACTGGCTATCAAACATCAAACATCAAACAATCATCAGCTATCACAATTGTGTAAATTGATTAACTTAACTGTGAGATGTAATGCTGTAGGTTTACCTGGTCTGTTCTTTAGAATTTTACTATTATATATATATATATATATATATATATATATATATATATATATATATATATATATAGGTTCATAGAAGGTTACTAGGCTAAACTTCATAAAGCCCTTACAAATCTAGCTATATTTATCCTGAGTTGCCCCAGTTGTCAGTTGTTAGGTGAGTGAAGTTTGCAGAGGTACAGGTCTATGGTAGTTAATATTAATTTTCTCTGTCCAGGAGGGACATGGGCACCACCCCAAGAGTGAATTTGAGGTCACCCATCCATTGATAATGATAGTCAAAGTTCAGATTGCTATCAACCTGAGTATCAAGATCACTTACCACTAGGTCTACTGTTAGGAGGCTGCTGCCTATAATGCAGTTAGCAGAAATGTCAGCTTTCCCAAAGGGAACAATAATGCATTTTTTTGAATTTAGCTTTAATCTGTGGCTTTGGCACAAATAATTTGTCTGCCTAAACCCTGCCTGGAGCATATTAACACACTTGGGGGACTCAATGGTTGCTCCAAGTTTGCAATCATCAGCAAACTAGACAGCCACAGGCCATCCAAGTTTGCCTGGGCTTCTGAGAAATAAATTCTAAAAAGTAAGGGGTCCAGCACAGAACCCTGTGGTATTCCTGTGGTGACTGGTCTTTTGTTAGAGGGGAAGTCACCCACTTTGACAGTATGTGTTCTGTCAGTGAGCCAGTTGGCTACCCATTTGGTAATGCAGGGGTTAATTCCCAACTGGTAGAGTTTCTCTCTAATACCTGAATGGGGGATTGTGTCAAATGCCATGGCTAGATCATGATAGTTGGTATGCACTGTCTTTCCCTTTTCCAGGGCCTTGGTGACTTTCTCAAAGATGTCAACCATATTTAACAGGCATCAACTTTACTTTTTATGTTTAACAGGCATGATCTACCTTTAACATTGACAAAGTTCAAGAACCTCTGAGCCAGCATGTTTATGGTCGTGTATATTTCCTAGTCGATGGTAGGATAATTAAAATCACCCTTGGATAAGGTGTTAGACTGTATGGCAAGTGACTCCAGTAAGTCCAGGTATACAGTATGCTTTTTCTGTTTGATGGTGTGGAACCTATAGCTAGCTATAGTGTGGTAGGGGGTTTTGCCTATAGTCAAATGGACATTGAGTAACTCGACAGAGTCATACTGTCTGACCAGTCTAGAGGTGTACTTATCCTTAATAAAGATGGATACACCTCCTCCTTTGGTACTTTTATGCTCAGTTTGTGGACTAAATGAATGGAAAGTATTGTAGCCCTGCACAGCCAGGGTGCTTTTGCACCTTTGAACCATGTCTCTGTGACTGCACAGATGTCAACATCCTACAAAGTAAGGAGTGCTTCCAGGGAGTGCAGCTTTTTGTTTAGACTCATAGCATTAAGCAACAGTACCTTGAGTTTATCTAGAGAGGATTTTGTTATGTTGGGAGGTTTTCTATTTTGACAGTGGCTAAAAAAGGCACAATAGGGGTGACTAATGCCTTTGCCAATATCCAAAAGCCTAGAGGGGACAAGTGCAAGCCATTTTTGGCAAAGCAGCATGGCCTGTCGACCAAGTCTTACCAGGATGACAGACAGTGGATCCCCTTGGATTGACACCAGAAGCTAAGCCAATTGTTAAAATCAATCATTTTGTTTCTATTGTGGCATCATCCTTGGAGAAGGTAGAATGCTGTTTACGGCTAGGCTTATACTTGGCTGTGACACATAATGTGAGACCTCAGTCATGTCTCTCTTCATATGGTCCAGTGAGGCGCATCTCAAGTCATTCACCCCCACATTGACAATAATGGAAATAGGAAATTCACTGTGGTGATCACTTCTGTGGCTCTGCTAGACAGGGGTGCAGGAAATAACTTTCTTGGGTGGCAAAACTCAGGGAACTTTTTTGGCTAGACTTATATAGGCCCCAAGGCTGATAGCCTAGTACCTACCTATGAACCTATGAACCTATGCAGCACATTATTAAAACAAACAGGCCCAAGCACATGGCAGCTGTAAACTCTGCACTCACTGGTAAACCCCAGAGCTTTCTAGCAAATTCCAGACTTCTCACAGTCACAATGAAGCATCAGAGTGAGTCAGCAAACTCAAGGCATGGGCATCCACTCACTTTCTTTGCCAACTGTCATAAGTGTGATGGAAGTCATGAAGCTAAAAGGGATAAATATTTAGCTTTTGGTCAAAAATGCCAGAAATATAATAAATGGAATAACTTTAAAAGATTTTGTAAATCAAAAGGCCCACATTCTTCTATTAAAAGAAAACATTTTAAGAAATGAGTTGATCAGTTAAACAGTGGCAACTTTACTTTTTATGTTGATGGTGTGTCTGTGCTTCATAAAACAGTCAATGCAGTAGATTTAAGGGCAAAGAATGAAGTATTTTACACTGTTCAGATAACTGGCAAACCTATAGAGCTCAAAGTTGACACTGGTTCCAAGTGCAATGTCATGTCTGCAGAAACATTTGCCAGACTATGTAAAGGTGAAAGGCTTGATTTGGCAAGGTGTGCGAAACGTGTTGCTTATGGAGGTGAAGAAATTCAAACCAAAGGCTTAGTAGTACTTTCATGTTACTTCCAGCAGAGCAGAAAAAGCTATGCCTTGTTATTTTATGTGGTCAAAAGGTACATCCAGTCATTATTAGGGTTCAGAGGCAGTTTGAAAATGGGACTGCTTTCATTTAATAAGGAAGACCACTACTCTAATTTTGCCCAGAATATTTTTTCTACCTGTGCTGATCCATTCCAAGACAAACTAGGCAAACTTCCAGTTGTGTACTCCATGCAGTTAGACTCAGAGGTCAGTCCAGTTATCAGGCCAGCACAAAAAGTTCCAATAGCCATGCAGAACAGAGTCAAAGTCAAGTCAAGTTATATAAAATGGGTGTGCCATGGTGTGATTTGTCCAGTTGAAACTCCAACTGAATGGGTATCTTCCATGGTGGTAGCTCAGAAGAAAACTCAGATGACATCATGATATGTATGGACCCACGAGATTTGGACAAAGTGCTAAAAAAACTCATCATCCAATGCACACAGTTGAAGAAGTTGAAGCCATGCCACTATTTCTTCTGTCTCAGATGCAAAGAGTTCATTTTGGCAAATTCAGCTTGACAAAAAAATCATCATTGCTCACTATATTCAGTACTCTGTTTGTCAGGTACAGATTTTTGAGAATGACATCTTTCAATGAGGAATGGACCAAAGTTTTTCTGGGTATCTTTGTGCTATTATAACAGATGACATACTGGTAGGAGGTTGTGATGAAGTAGAACATGACAGAAACCTCAGAAAATTCTAGAAAGGTCACATCAAGTGAATCATAAGCTTAATCCACACAAATACAAAATTCAGGCTACAAGACGTTACTTATGTTGGTCATTTGTTTATGAGTACAGGCTTATGACCAGTCCCTTCAACACAAACAGCCATTTTCAATATGCCAGCTCCAGACAATGTTCTTCAAGCCCTGCAACATTTTCTTGGCATGGTCAACTACCTAGGCAAGAGAGCTGACACATTAAAATGTATCCTGGTCTTGGTTAGAGCAACAACAAAAAGCATTTGATGTCTGAAACACTGAATTGCTAGATGATGTTCACAAGCCAGTTACAATTTCATGTGATGCTTCGAAATTTGTACTTGGTGCAGTCATTCTACAAGAAGATCAACCTGTTGCCTCTTACCCAAACTGAGTAGCAGTATGCCCAGATCGAAAAAGAGCTTTTGGCAATTGTGTTTGCATGTTTGAAGTTCCATGATTATGTTTATTGTAGACCCATCCAGATCAAAACAGACCACCAACCATTAGTCAAAATCCTCAGAAAGCCTATGCATTCATCTCCAGCCAGACTGCAACATATAATGCTGAGACTGCAAAAGTACAATTTCAATCTTGTGTACAAGAAAGGCAAACTTCTTTATCTTGCTGATACATTATCCAGATCATCCAGAAACACCACAGAACAGCATGAGAATGACAACCTTGATTTTAAATTCATGAAAGTGAAACATTTTTCTTCTACATGTCTTGATGAGCTCAGAGATCACACAGTCACAGATCCAGTTTTACAGAAGGTAAACCACTTTATCAATCAAGAATGGCCATCAGAGTAATCTAGTTTACCTCAAGAATTGCAACCTTATTTTCCATACAGAGATGAGATTTTGTCTAACAAAGGTATCATAATGAAAGGTCCAAAAGTAATTGTTCCAAAGTCCATGCAACCAGAGTACATTACTATCTTGCATCATGGTCATCCAGGAACTGAATCTACCAAAAGAAGGGTGATAGGACTTATATTTTGTACTTCTATGTCACAAGACATTGAGAAAACATTTTTATCTTGTTCAGTGTGTAATAGTACAAAGCCAAACTACCTTGGTCGACAGTAGCCACTGATATCTTGGAGTGGAATCTAAACAAAACCCCAAGCCTTCTTGTTTAACATATTAGAGACAAACAAGTGACATGAGCCATGAGCCACTCGATTGTACAGAACGTATAAAGGCACCAGCCAATAACACTTTGTGCCGAAATCTCAAGTGTTTCCTCAACCTAAACAGGCCAGACTACCTCCCAGTGAACTAGGTGGAAAATCCACTGACCTCTTGATGTAAAAACAAGTGCTTCCTAGAGTGTAAAAATACATTATTCAACAACTAAGTACATAATAAATTCAGAGCAAGTAAATCAGTAGAACAGACAATGATGAGGCAAAGTTCACTTTTTCAATATAAGTACAAAGAAAGGCAAATAAATAACTCAAGATATCAACAGCAGTGTAGAAAGGGAGGAGCTTATTAAGCTCAATTTACAGTAGGGTGTGCAGCTTAAAATCACAAGGTTTTAAAAAACAGATCAACAAACAAGAGGGTGGGTGGGAAAAACTAGTAAGGAATCACTAGCAGTGCTTTAGTTTATCCAGACTCAAAATTGTTTTACAAAAGACAAATCCCCAGAAACTCACTGTGTATTTAAGTATCACTCAAAAGACAAATTAACCAATGAAAAAAACTTGTGAAATGTGCAGCCTAGATAATTTAAGTGTCTACCGCTCACATAGAACTAAAACACCAGGTCAAACAGATTTGTTACAGCAGAAAATAAAATGGTGCAGGTAAAATTGAAAGCATCTCTATCAGTAAGCCACAAACATATATCTATATCTGATTATTTTTATTTTATTTTATTTTATTTTACATTTGTTGATTGGGCTAGTTTAGCTGGATACATGTCCATTTTCAGTAGAGGCCCGGGGAGAAAAGCTCCAAGAAAAACATGCAAAATGAATATAGAAGTTATGACAGATATTATAAAAACAGCAATAGTTACATGAAAATATCAGTGTGTATTTTTTTTTAAGAAGTACAAATTATAATACTCATAATGATTACATGAGAAGGTACAATATATACATAAATTTTATATGCAATAATATAGTCTATTGAAACTTTAAAGGGAAGATTATAAAGGATGCAGGTTGAAAATTAGTGTAAAGGAAAAAGTACATACATATATATGTACCTATACAGATAAATGGATATATGGTTATACTTATATATACATATATTTTTAATATATATATATATATATATATATATATATATATATATATATATATATATATATATATATATATATATATGATTCCACTTGAAACCGTCGAATGTTCAGAACATCGAAGTTCTGATCACCAAGACCAGAACATCGATGTTCAGAACATCGAACGTTCAAAGTGGAAGTACCAGGTAAATAAAAATATAAACTTTTGAGTGTATATGCAAGGCAGCAAGGTGCCCTGCTTGTTGTGTGTGTGTGCCATCTGAATGTTGGCATTGCAGGTAGGGTACTGGAAATCTCCCATTTAGCACTACCGCATATAGTGGTAAATGGAAGATTTCCCTTACCCCACTGTAGTGCGATCTCGAAGTTGGAATATTAAAGTGGGGGGGTGTGAGGGGTGCAGGTGGGTGAAGCCCCCCTGCATAAAATAGCTTTTGTAAGTTTATTTCTTTTTGTGTGGTTCACTTTGAACCTTCGATGTTCTGAACATCGATGTTCTGGTCTCGATGATCAGAACTTCGATGTTCTGAACATTCGATGGTTTCAAGTGGAACTATATATATATATATATATATATATATATATATATATATATATAGGTCTTCTGCTTAACAATCAAAATATACTTCTTCGAAATTAAGCAGTAGATCCTACACTTCAGCGAAAGTCCACTTAAACGAAAGTGCACTTTCGCTGAAGTCTAGTTCCCCAGCCTACCCAAAACAAAAATAAAAACACTAAAAATGTTTTTGCAGGGGCTCCCCGCCCCCCCATGTGTGGGGCTGTGCCGCCCACACCCCCCAACTTCGGGATTGCACTACAGCGGAGAAAAGGGAATATTCCCATTCTGCACTGTCGTGTGACTGTCGAAATCAATGTTCGAAGTTTCACTACTTCGAAGAAGTCGACTCAGTGAAGTGGGGTTCAAAGTAGTAAAACTTTGAACATATTGACGGAATCCATATATATATATATATATATATATATATATATATATATATATATACACACACACACACACACACACACACACACACACACACACACACACACACACACACACACACACAAATACACACACACATATATGTATTTTCCTGGTGGTGGCTGATATAACTACTGGAACTAGTACCTCCTGAGAGCATAATGTAGGTGTATAAAATACTTTATATTAACAAGTGATACAGGTGCTCCTGATAGATGCTTCTCTTCCCTGTTCTACTTGGTCATGCTAGATGCACTTTGCTTTTTTATAACATAATGAAGTATAACAGTAGTTGAAACTGTGGTGGATTGTTACAACCAACAAATAATTATAATGCATTTTTTCTTTGCAGCCCTGCAGATTTACTGTCTTTCCCTACAACTTTTATTATACTCTATTTTTGACTTATGGTGGTAAATTATATACAATTTCCAATAATTACTACTGACTTGTGCGGTGACTGCATCATGGAGTATTTTTTATTATTTTTTTTTATACCAGTGTAGTAGTAGGAATGGTTCATTGTCTGGTTTTCTTAATCATCAAATGTAATTTTGAATGTATCTAGTTCACACACTTTACATACATTTACCGAATTATGTTTTCAGTGAGATGCCCATCCTTGCAGTGTTGGTACAAATCATACAGACTGAACTAAGCTTTGTCACTAACTGTGTAATCAAGTCATTTACAGTGCTCTAAATGGGGAGGCTCAGAGTTCCACCAGGCTCACCTTTAATGTGTTAACATGGGAACATCATACTCTGTGTGTTTTGTTTCATGATTATTCCTATAGGAATAGTCTTGACTGGCTGAGCTCATTGTGGCCTCCATGATAAAGCAGCAACATTTGTGATTTTTGAACAAAAGTTGCTAACTTACTTTAAGTGTTAATGGTCACATTTTTTTTAATATTGGGGATCCATTTATCAGCTAAATTGCTTTTTGCTAATGCTTATTATATAAAATCATATATTTCATCATAAATATACTGAAATTCATTTTTACTTATTAACACGGATAAAATAAATATCCAGTTTTAGATGTAACTGTTTCTTTATAGGCCTCACTGTGATGTAAGTTATCAGCTCAAAATGTTGCAGATGATGTGATCTGCTTATGCAGATCAGAGTTTTAAATTCTGTATAAATCTGTCACAGTGTTTAATAGCAGGAACTGTAAAAGTTATTAAAGGTTATGCTAATAATAAGTGCAATGTGATGTAGTAGCAGAACTGGATGAATTTATATTGTAACATGTTAACTCTATTTGTAAATCGAAAGGGCATTGTAGCAAATTACATTTGTTACCAGGTTTTATGATTATTAGGTTATATCAATAGTTACAAGATGATGCTATTTGGCTCATATTTTTGGATGATTGCATATAAATACAAACTTTCTGGACAAGTAACAATAGCAGTGATTTGATACATATTGTAAATCTAGAGAATGTACTCATGAATGGAAAAAGTAAATAACTGGCTATTTGCACACTTTTCTGAAACTAAATGATCTGCTTAATGCAGAGTTTGAAAAAAGTTACTGCAACTTTATGACAAGTTTATTCATCAGAAGAATGCACCTAACAGTATGCAATAAATAATTTGACATCAACCCTCCCTTAAATTACTATAGAACAAAATGTTAAATTCATTTGCTTTCTCTGCTGCTTAGCAACTTGTATCTGATTGGTTTCTTCATCCTATGTAATATGTTTTAACCCGCACATCTAAAAACTCCTAAAATATATATATATATATATTTAACTAGACATTTGTTCTCTCTAAGGAAAATATGTTAAGGTACAAAGCAACAAATTCTGCAGCAACACCACCACTCAAAGATATAATTGCTCATGAATGATATCATCCTTAGATCTGTCTCAAGTGACTAATACTACGACCCTCAAATGTTCCCAGATCAGCAGTAAGTGGTTCTGCAGTCCTCAACACAGACTGTTGGTAGTTGTGACAAAGCAAGTCAATTTCTTATTCAAAGAACAGATTACTTCTAAGTAAGCTTCTAAACAGATGTCTAAGTAAAGTATGACTTCCATCACAGACTGAAGTCATGTTCTAGCATGACTTCATGACTACTTACAACATCATGGGAAGAAACAATGCCATCCAACATGAGCAGCGGCTGATATAGTGGCTCACACAGACATTTCATGAAAATTATTAAAGCTCCTAGTGAAGATTTGTTACACAAACCCTCTCAAGCCAATATTGACCAAAATAGCCATACTATCAGAAGCATTTTGACATGTAAAATTACATCTATTGCTTCTTTTCCTTTTAATTCACTTCTAAAATAATTGCAACACATATCATCAGGCAAAATGGGCATAATATGTAGTTGTATTCTATGTAGATGAGAATTAAAACAAATATGGGATAGCTAATAGCAACAAACAACAGCAGGCAAAATATTTTTCAGTGTTTGATTTGCATTAGTATTTTGGATTCCACAAGCCTTTCCTAGAAAGGAAATATACTCACTTTCATACTTAAAAAGACTTAGTTGAGTGGTATTTATCTCTTTGTACAAAGTGATTTATGTATTCTTTTATGATTTACATCACTCATGAGGGATTATATCATCCTTGAGGGTTTATGAATGTAGAAACTACTCATTTATGTTGAACTGAAATCAACAGCTATCTTTTATTTAAGCTGTATGTGTAATCCTTTAAATATGAAAACACACTGAAGAATTCCAAATTTATATAAATCAATCATTTATTAGATTTTTGGATAGAAAAAGCTTATAGAAATGTAAAAAAATGAAATATGCATTAATATCTCACTTACGTTTTTTTCTCCCTAGAAAGCTACACATAACATAGTTTAATAAAAATAAATTGTCTGAGACTTAACACAAGCAAAACAAGAGCCAGAAATGACTTGGCTTTACCTATAGAAATATGTGCTTGTGCAACAATGCAAATAAAGTATAATTATGATGGATAGTCTAATTTAACATAAATCTAATTTAACATAAATCGATACTCACAATGCAAGATAGAATGCTTCACAACATATGAGACATCACTGGCTTTTAACACTGACATAAGCAGAATATTTTGAATTTGAAATGTGATTATAGATTCAATTTAAATTAAACTATTTGTCTTATTCATACCTCCATCTCCATCCCTTTTTGTAAGGGCATATGTTTATATGATTCTTAACATTCTGTTTTTATTCTGTGCTTTCATCTGCATTTTTTGAAAATGCATCATATGTTCATAGGTTGATACTAGGCTATCTGCCCTAGGGCATTTATAAGCCTAGCCATCATCACCACTATCATGAACAATTAATGTCCAAAAATATACTTAGAAAGTGTATTTAGCCAGAAATAATCATCTCTTAATCACTGTCAAAAAACTCATTTAAACTGATAACTCTATACACGTGTGCTTTAGTCTCTTTATGGGAGTGCTAACCAGTAACCATTAAATGATTATGAAAAGCCTGGCATCAAAATGGGAAGAGCAATACCGCACAATTATTGCTTGTCATTATTAAATCATGAGTGTTGCTTTTTTACATGTAAACAATCATTTCTGTGTGTGAACAGCGGATGTGAAGCAATGATGTCAATACTAGTCAAGGTACCACAGTGACTACAGTAGTTACAGGAGGCACTTTTCTTTCTGACACATGAATTTATGAGAAATATTGTTGGAAAATAATGAAATTATAATAAGTTTTGAGGATGCTTAACATACAAGAATTTAAGTCTCATATTTTCAGCAAATATGTCTCAGACGTACTTGAAGGATAAGAAATAATTGGCGTTGACTGAGACCAAAGATCCAAATGCCCTATGTTATCTTTATGGCTTCTGATGACTACTTCCACTTCATATACATGCAAGAAGAATCTCACTGCTCTACCTCACATCAGAATTAAACAAAGATACCAATGACCTTCAAAAAGAGTTGTTTTTCTTCTGATAGCACATATGCTATTATTTTAAGCAAAAAGTCATGTTCTAGATAATATATTCCACATGTGACTATGGATTCAGTTAATGGATTTCTACAACCATATCCAACACATGACTTATGTTCTTTCATCTTTAATCTCTGTATAGGAGTACACTACAATGTTACTTATCATGTGTGTGTCTAATAAAAAAAAGAAACAGGGCTTTTTGAATTGTGAGCACATTACCAGCTCAAATAGGCATATGACTGAGTTATTTTAGTCAAATCTGAAATGTACACTTACTACATTGAAAGTAAATAATATGTGTTTGGTTAAATATGCTGGCTGCACTTCTTTTAAAAGCCAATGATGACTTTATAATTGAAACTCAGCTTTGGGATGGGATTGGAATGGTATTTTGGATTTCATTAGGGTAAGTGTTACATTTAGGATTATGATCAGATTGATGCCTATGGTTAAATTAAGTGATGCTTACAGCTAGGGTTAGGTTTAATGATAGGCTGAATGTTAGAGTTAAGGAGCTTGCAGCATGTTGTATACTGCATGGGGACAGAGGAATATGGAGTGCACATTAATTACCCATAAGAAATATTGTAGATGTTTTTGATTATTGCTGTGCTTGCACATGTTCATTAAAATTATGTTTGCTTGAAATAAGTTTTCCAATGGTTTAGTAGTCAAGCATTTGAACTACAATATAGGGTGACACATCACTGCAGCAATTAATAACTAAGCCATATAGGACTTCATTCCTCACTTTGGTTTCCAGTCTGGATAGCTTCTGTATGTAGTTTTTCTGTCATCTGTGTTTCATATGAGTCTCTTCTAGGGGTTTCATTTACCTTCCACATACAAGACACATGTCTAGGTGAGTTGGTAGTTTTGATGTTTTTTGACCAGGGTAGTGCAGGGTGCATGTATCCTGCATTAGTCTTATCATCCTACCCTAGATTGAGTCAGTCATTATGACAGCTAACTGCCAAATAGGCAATAGTTCCCCTCAGTCCTGAAATGGACAAAGTGAACATTGAAAATAGACTAATGGATTGATGAATTGATAAGCTTTTGGTCATAGTTACATCTATTCAACTATTCTGTCTTTAAAGAAATAAATAACAACCATGTAACTCATTAAAATTCTTCCATTGTAAGATTCTGAGTTCATATTCAGAAACATTTAAGATTAAATACTCTAACA
Organism: Protopterus annectens; assembly: GCF_019279795.1. Lineage (NCBI taxonomy): Eukaryota > Metazoa > Chordata > Ceratodontiformes > Protopteridae > Protopterus > Protopterus annectens. The sequence continues at coordinate 1,471,129,073 of NC_056731.1, forward strand.
TACAGCTCATTGGGGTGTCAAACATTTTAAACTGGACTCTTCTGTTGTGATTCATAACACCCTGATTAAAGTTTGTTGAAGCTGACTCAACGTTGGTGAATGTGAAAATACTGAATAGTAAAAATGTGGACAAAACTTGTTAATTGCCTCTACCTTTTCTCCTACAACCTTCAAATAGAAAATCTTACTGGTATGAAGTTGTGTTGCTTGTAAATTTTAATGGCTTAATTCTTTATCTGTTGATAAGCTGACTTAAAGAGCCTTCAGAGCATCACATTCCTAACTTTTACTCTCATTAGTTGTTTCATTACCCACTGCATTAGAATCAGAAGTGCTTAACCAGTGAATTTGAGTAGTTATCCCTATTGGTTTTGTTTTCTTGACTTCAAAAATGATCATATTATGATCTAATTGTCCTAGTGCCTCAGCAGATGTGATATTTGTAATGAGTTTGTCAAAATTTGACATAACTAGATGAAAATGATCATTTAATTATATAGGTGTTATAACAAAACTGATTGTGAGTCGTAGAAGCTTATAATATGAAATAAATCATTTTCATATTGCAATTCTCCCCTCATAGTAATAAAGACAATTTTAGATCAGTTAAAGTCACCCATCAGTGGTCAGTGATAGTCTTTCAGAGCATAATGTACTATGGAATTCTACTACTGGTGCTTTTTGTGTTTCATTTAATGTTTCGAACCCTACAGGAATATTTTCTTTAACCCAGACTAGCATCCCACACCCTGTTCAACATGTTCATCATAATGAACTTTCGGAAAATCTTTTACATTTAGTATAGCTGCATCACAGGTATCTGTTATGGTTACAGTATTCATAGTATGATATCTAATATCAGCTTCATGTTTGAGATTTTCTTCTAGCAAACTATAGGCATTAGTTAAATACAGCCGCAGAGTGCTATCAGATTTATCACGTCTCACAGACTTTTCTTGGAAGCTCTGTTTACACCTAAAGTGGTAATTTATATTCAAGAAATTTCCCTCTGTAAAAAATTAATAGGCTAGAAGGTCCAAAGATTTGTATAGTCTACTCTGTGCCCAAGATTCAGCAAGCTCTGCATGGTGTGCAGGAATAGTGCAGGAGCTGCTGGAGGCAATATGGTCACCAAGAGATCCAGGAACAAGCTCCCGGGACGTGCATGAGTGCTCCAGCACTATTCCTGCATGGGCATGGCTCTTGTATGCAAATTACCCTATTTGCAGGTGAAAATCATGCAAATGAGGTGAATTTGAGATCCAGGAAGCTGGCAGCCATCCGTGCAGGACTAGTGTAACCTGCAGAAATGTATTCAGTTAGTAACCGAGTACATTTCTGCAAACTACAAAACGGAGCCATGACAGCTCCAAGTAAAGGGTGTATATAACATGTAAAGCATGCCAATGGCCAAATATAAACAGTTGCAAAAACAAAATAAAACTTTTTGTTTGGCCAATATCGGCCGTTTAACTGCAGGGCTGTGGTGTGCAAATGGGATTGGCCAGAAAATAACAGAAAAACCTTGAAAAAAAGCTTTCCCTGCAAAATCACAATTTTGCCATTAAAGTCAATGGCAGGCAGAAGACAACAGGGCCAGTGAATAGTGATTCCTAAGGGGGATGGCTGAGTGTGGGACTTGTTACTAGGCATTAGCAGGCAGTCCTATGCAAATGAGGGGAATGATACTGAATCCCAGATTTAATCTCATGGCTAGCCTGCACCCAACCGTGTAGGTGCAGGAAGACCAGGTGCAGGAAGACCATGGTGCAAGCCTAAGAGATAGCTGACATCATAGAGGGGTGTGTCAGGCATACTGAAAGCTTACTGGAGCCCTGTGGCTTGAGTCTGCCCTTAGCTTAGCAGAGCTAAGCAAGGGGGTGTGTCTGAAGCTCCCAAGAACTCTACATTGCCTAAATGGGTGAGCGCACCGTGCACCATGTTTTAACTGAAAAAAAAAAAAGTAAACTAGAAAATAGCACCTCCATGCAGATCTGAATACTATGTTTGAGCAGCACACCTCGGGGCTTAAACAGGAAGGCAATGGGAAGGGAAAACAGCAGTAGGAAGGTAATCAAGGAGAACTAGCATAGCTGGCAAGTGAAATGTATCAGAATCAGCCAATTACACAGGCAGCAGCCCAGCCCAGCACACTACTATAAACTATGCAAACACTTTTCCCTCTGTTTTTTTCCCACAAACTTTACACCACCAGTGTACACAAATGGGGAAATTTTACCTAACAAAAGAAACAAAATGACAGGGGCTGCATTAGCTCTCATAAATCAACATGTGGAAGAGGCTGAGGGTGGTGAGGATGAGAATGCTGATGACCAACCCACAGTGAGGAGAAGGAGAAGAGTGTACAGACCCAGGGTAACCTACCAGGGGCTACATGAGCTGGAGATAGTGGAACGCTATAGGTTGGACAGGGAACTACAGCAAATTTTTGAGCTGTGCCGGCCATGCCTCACACACAGAACCAACAGAGGGGAACCCATCCCAGTTGATACCAAGGTATGTGTACCCCTAAGAATACTAGCCACAGGTACCTTCCAAATGCCAACTGGGGATATCATGGGGATCTCACAGGCATCAGCATCCAGGGTACTTCACCAGTTCCTGGATGCCATGTCAGCACATGCTGGTGAGCACGTATATTTCCACTACACCCGAGAGGCATTGACCAGCAATATGCATCTCTTCCACCAAATAGCAGAACACCCTGAGGTAGTGGGTGCTATAGACTGTATGCACATACACTTCAAAGCACCAGCCGGTGAGCAGGGTAGGGTCTACATCAACCGCAAGGGCTTCCTCTCCATCAACTGCCAGGTCATGTGTGATGCCCAGGGCATTATAATGAATGTGTGTGATGGCTGGCCTGGAAGCTGTCATGACTCCCACATCTGGCATATGATGCAGCTGTACCAGACATTTGTCAGTGGGGACATCCCTTATGGCCACCTAGTGGGGGATGCTGGTTACACACTGGAGCTGTGGCTAATGACACCCATCAGAAATGCACACACACCCAAACAAGAACTCCATAATGAGACACACACACAGACCAGAATCATAATAGTGCATGTGTTTGGGATGCTCAAGTCACAGGTCCAGTGCCTGGACATATCCAGTGGAGCCTTGCAGTACTCACCAGCTATAGGTACCCAGATTGTCATCATATGTGCCATGCTACACAATATGATCCTGCAGAAACAGCTGCAGCAGGAAAAGCACAGGACAGGACCACACAGCCCCCCACCATTGTCAGGGCCTGCACAGGCACAGAGTGACTCAGAGGAGGAACAACCTGAGCCTGCCCCAGTAGGCAGAAGGAGGCATGCCCAGTATGTCCAGGCCTTGGCAAAGAGGTAACGCATAGCACATACACTGACACAGTAGGAACCCAGGGAATGACATCTCTCTCTGACTCACACATACAGTAAAAGGGGATGCCAAACATGACACTACCTGTGCTTAACTATGTATAGGGAGTGTATTATGTGCATCCAACATAGCCAACCCTCCAGCACCATCCTCAATACTGACACAGCCACAAGGTAAGTCACTCTCCCTATCAATTGCTGAATGGAGTAGTATGTTTTGTTACTTGTATCTATGGTATGGATGTGAGCATGCAAGGGAATTGGGTGGCTGAATGGGATGCCAGCAGATAGCAGACATCTATAATGGCATCACAAAATCTGTAACAAATACTGATGTCACTATAGTAGCCAGTACTAGACAAGGTGACAAAACCCACTGCAGAAAATGTGGAGGGGCTAAATGTGTGTCCATAGGATACATATATGCCAGTCAGGGAGGCTCACATACCCAACAACAGTCTCAGCCAGCAGGACAAGTGTAGACAAACACAAATAAAGGTTGCGCTAAGGCCTCTGATTGATGGCTATGGAGAACAGCCCCCTTCCAGACCTACACAGATAGACTACAACAGGTCAGGCAGTGGGATGTTAGTTCTGAAGGGTAAGAAGTCAGAAACTGAAATGTAAGTCAATAAAACCTAAGAACTGTAGTACACTAATATGCCTCTAGTCTGCATGACAGGTCAGAATACATAATGAAATGGAGTACCTAAAATACTAGTACAGTCATAGCAAATGTGTACAGTTGTCACGTGTCTCCCCCCCCCCAATCCTATGTAGAAATGTAGTAACATGTATGTGTAGGTATAATAACAGTGGAGCACAGATTACCTGAGCTGGCCAAAGTAGCAGGATAGATTGTAGCATGTGTACAATATGCAGGGCTGTGTGTGTTAGGTTGGTGTGTGTTGTATATTGTGTAAGAGTGGTCAGCATGTAGGCATGGTGAGGTTTGTCCTGGTGGCCATTGGCTAGTACTGCCGATGACAGGGCCAAGTTCTCACAACTGCAGTGGCAAACACAATGTATCCCAGCAAGACACATTCCAGCAATAAGCCATAGTAGTTGTTTGGATGCAATATTTGTCACCATCTGAAAGATGGACATGGCATGAATGTGGGCCTAGACATACAAAAAGTAAATTGGTGGAAGTACCCTAGAAAGACAGTGTATAAAATGTTACTGTCAAATGGACACACCTTTGGAATTGTACATACAGGTTATCAGCACATTAATTGGGTTTGTAGTATGGAATACCGATGTCGTCTGGCGAAACACTGGCAGACCACAAAGGTCACAGGTATGAAGTATTGAGAAACTGCTGATGTCCCTGCACAAGCCAGCATAAGTGGAATGCCCCACATATATCTGTGAGTCAGCTGCAAGTAGCTTCTATAGCACACATGCACCCAGCTCATGCCACCATCACCCACAGGTACCTCACAGGTCTTATCCCTGCTGTTGGGAATGAGTACAATATGACCCCCAACTCTGTATGGAAATAGCCACAGAATGCAGCATGCTGAAGAGGTGTCCCATGCAGGTGTGTTCCTAGCTGTAAGCAGCACCCTGCCAGTATCCACACTACTAGATCAATAATGACAGAAACTATTGACATTAACACCTTGTACATCTACCCTGTCACCCCAGGGCAATATAGTGGCTTGCAGTCTGGGACTGTAGGAGTGACACAATGCAACGGCCTTCTACAGATGGCCTGCATCACTACCAAATGCCCTACAGTCCTCTGCCAAAGGCCTGTGTCTCACCCGTACTGCCAATGTATGTTTTGTCATGGACTCCCAAATAACAACATAACACAGTCCACTGAACCAAAATGCAAGGCCATGTCAACAAATCCCAGTAACATGTCCACCATGTCTTACTGCATGAACTGTGGACCAACACCAAAATACTGCTGAGATGAAGTATAACTATAGGGAACCTATCAGATAATGGTTGCATAATGTTTGGAAGAGGATAGAATAACGGGGGGGGGGGAGGTAGGAGCATGGAAGTCATGGAGTGTGTGAAGTCTGAAACTCTGCTGTGTGCACATACTATCCCTGCCTGCAAACACAGGAATGGGTGGCTATAAACCTGCTTGCAAACCACAATGTGAAGTGGTAATGACCAGAAATATGACCCCTGCCTCTGGGTAACCTGTGTGAATCTGTACAGCTGTGAGGTATGGCCACAGCAGGATATGGCCATACTGTCATTTTGATAGATGTACAACCATGGGATCCTCAGCCACCACTGTACCAAGGTGCTGAACCATTTACACAGACCCATCAGCAAGTGCCTGCAGCTTTCCCTCCAGAATGGCATGATTGTGCAAGAATATGTAGGCTGCAGACCACAATACTGGACACAGCTTCATTCTCCCTGTATTCCCCAGGAAATTACTGCAACCAAATATGTATACCTGACAGCAGTTGATGACATAAAACATCACAGTGTAAACAGTACATATGTCTGAATATCTCTGCTAATACCAAAACCATGTAGCAGAAGCAGCACAGACACAATTACCTACAGTAACCCACTATCCCTTGCCCATTTTGACCCCATATTGTCAACCAATCTACAGATATCCCACAGAAACAGGTTACTAGTTGTAGGTGCAGAACACAAAAGCCTGCACTGGAGTACAACCTACCTGGAATGGATTCACACATTTAATAGAGAAGGTCATACTGGGCATGCTCCCACACTTACAGAAATGGAGCCCATGTCTGGCAACAACAGTGGTCTATACATATCTGACAGTCACAGATGTTTGTGCACACACTCCACATTGCATAACAGTCATGATTTGCACACACATTAGATAGGAATACACAGATATATCCAAGGACAGCACACTATAATAGGCCAAACGTACACATACACAGATGTGTGGAAGAGAGTGACAGACAGTGACAAACAGCCTCCCATTATGAGGCTTGTCCCACCCAGCACACATCCAGTTGGCTAAAACCACATGATGTGCAAATGTCAATCACTGTAGACATTTGCCTCTTGTATCCCTCAGCCCTGTAGTGTCTGTGGTGCTTGTGATAACTGTGTAACATGACTGTACAAGTCATTATTCATCTAGCAGTTGCATACATGTACCTGTGAAATATAAACCTGTGTATGCCTGAGTGTTGTGTGTCTGCTTCCAGATGATTGGTTTATGGCCCATGCACAAAAACTGCACTCTCCATTGCCCTACTTTGGCAAGCCTGCTGATATCATTCACCTTGAAATACACCTTTGGTGAAGGAGTAGCCCTATAAGCTCTGTGGCATGTGCTATAACTGCGTAATACTATTGTGTGATGTACTAGTTAGGTAGGAGTTATAATACCAAACATATCAACTGTGTGTGGGTGTGGTTGGTTGTGTGTGTAGGGAGCAATGCTTTTGTGGTCAGTCACAATCACTACACTCCCCATTGCCCTACTTTGGCAAGGGTGCTGATGTCATTCACCTCGAAATACACCTTTGCGGAAGGAGTAGCCCATTAAACTCTGTGGTGCATCCTATAATTGCATAATGCTGTATTGTGATGTGCTAGTTAGGTAAGAGTTACATTCCCTGACATGGAAACTGCAAAACGTTGTGTGTTTATCTGTGTAGGTATCAATGCCTTTGAGGTCATTCACACTCACTACAATTTCCATTGCCCTACTTTGGCAGGGCTGCTGATGTCATTCACTTTGAAATCCACCTTTGAGGAAGGAGTAGCCCAGTAAGCTCCATGGCATGTGCTATAACTGTGCAATGCTATAGTGTGATGTACTAGTTAGGTAGAAGTTTTAATTCCAGACATGGCAACTGTGAAACTCTGTGTGTGTATAGGGATTAATGCTTTTGTGGCCATTCACAGCCACTAGCCATTCCTAAAAATGGAAAACATTGATATCTGTGCAGTAACAGAGACCTTATCTAAGGCTCCAGAGATCACCCCTGCAATACAAGTACAGCTCTTACCACACCTGTTGGCCACCAAACCAGGACCAAAAACACTAAAGGTGGAGGAGTGTTCATATTCACTAAGGATATTTACACCACCAGGCTACTTGCCCAACACAATGAGTTTGAAATACTCCTGGTGCAACTAACAGTAGGTAAGACTGCAATCCAAATTGTATAGCTTGCTACAGATCCCCCACCATCCCCCAAGATTCCCACTGCACCTTTCTAAACATACTGGAAAATATGATACAACTGAACACCCTAATACTGGGTGACCTACGCTACCCTGCCATTAACTGGGAAAACTATTTGTGTACTGGCACGTATGCCCAACGGTTCTTTGAAGTCATAATTCCCAGTGGTCTGGATCAAGTAACCCATAGTCCCACCAGGGGCTCCAATATCCTAGACCTGGTCATTACCAACATGGGAAAACAATGCTCCACACCTATGGTCACCCCATCGGAGGTCATGTCTGCCCATAAGCTAATCACCCTTAACATCCACATCCCTCCCCCACATCCCAGTAAGGAAACCTCCATAACATACATCTCCAAAGCCAACTTCATGCTACACATGCTGGACACCCATGCAGACGGGAACTGAAAGGATGACTGTTGAATCCTACACTAAGGCATTGTACGAGCACATCCACTCATGCATGAACTGTACCATCCCAAATAGAACCAAGATGCTCCCCACCAAGAAAAGGAAGCCAAAGTGGTGGTCCCCTACCATAAACAAACTGTACAACAAAAGGAAGAAACTGTTGCAGAAAAGAGGGAATTTCTAGGATGCAAAATACTCTCTTACCAGCCTCAGTAAGAAGCTGAGATCCCTCATAAAATCCTTCAAAGCTAGTTACGAACATAATACAGCCAAAGATGCCAAAGACAACTGCAAGCCGTTCCATAGCTATGTCAGGAATCTAAATGGCAATGCTCAGATCTGCTATGAGCTACAACAGGATGGCATTAAATATACTGATCCCAAGGATATTGCCAAAATTCTGGCAGATCGATTCAGTGCCAACTACACCCCCTCTCACCCCCTAAAGGGCCCATCTCAATACTGAAAGATTGCCAGATTCTGGTAATAACAGCCACACAGGAAAAAAACACGCTCTCCAGCTAAGAAAACAGCATCCATGGGACCAGACAACATCCCGGGCTGTGTACTACATGAACTACAAAATGAAATGGCACCTCACCTACATGCCATGTCTAATCATAGCCACACCTCAGGCTTCATGCCCACTGAGTGGAGCACAGCTACAGTTATCCCAGTTCACTAGGTGTGATCCACCTTGGATCCTGGGAACTATTGCCCCAGCAGTATGATGTGCCTGATCTGCAAGGCCATGGAATGTATTAACATGGAACTTATAAACAAAGACATTGGCAACCTGCAAACACTGGACCCCACCCAGGTTGGGTTTGTGAAGGGCCGATTATGTCTCTTAAACCTGATTGACATCTTTGAATCAGTCTCCAGATCTGTGGACAAGGGTAAAGTGGTTCACACAGCCTATCCAGACCTCTCCAAGGCCTTCGACACCATCCCCCAGTCTGGAATCTTAGATAAACATACTAAGCTGGCCATTAATGCCTAGGTCACCCGATGGGTTGGCAACTGTCGTACTGACAGAACCCACACTGGAAAAGTAGGTGACTCCAAATCCAGCCCCAGACAAGTGACATTTGGTGTACCTCAGGGTTCAGTCCTGAGACCGCTCTTGCTTGACATCTACTGCTCTGAAGTACAGGCCAACACTAAGGGACTCTGGCTAACAAAGGCCACAGATAACTGCAAACTGGGAGCCAATATTGAATCCCCAGATGATGTGGATATTCTACAGAAGGGCCTTACAGAAAGAGATGCTTGGTGCCTGAGCCATGGCCCCAAGCTCAGTGCTAATAAATGTATAGTCATCCCATTTTGGAAGGGACATGTACCCATGAAGTATCACATAGGTGCCAGTACAATAAACACCTAAAGTGTGATAAGAGACTTAGGGACACAGGTGGACAGTGGTCTCACCTTTGATAACCACATCACCACAACAGTCAGGGAATCCACCTATGTGGCACACCTCATCAATAAGGGCTTTTCATCCAGGAAAAATGAGGCCATTGTCCCACTGTAGTCATAGTACAGACTGCAATGCCCCATTTGGTATGTGCCTCACAAGACATCCGCAACAACTAGAAAAGCTGCAGACATACCTCACTAAAAGAATCACAGGCCTAAACCAGATGCCCTATGCTGACTGTCTGAAAATCATCCAGCTATACTCTGTCACATATCATGCACTCAGAGGCTATCTCTGCATAACATACAATGCCATGTCATGCTCAGAGCTGGTGGACATGATACACTTAAAGAAATCCCAATCTCTCAGAGCCATACGCTACAGGGATCCAAACCTTGTTATCACAATGAACAAAACATGCTGGAGGGATGTGTTCCTAACCCAGAGATTCCCCAGGCTGGAATAAACTGCCCATACATGTCAAGCAGAGATGATCTTTGGCCCTCTTCAAAAGGAACCTTGATGACTGGATGGGAGATAGGAAATTCACCCCAGGGATCACAGCAGTCACCCTGCTAGAAAGGGGTCCAGGGAAATAAATATCGTAGGAAGACATAGCCAGGGAATTGCCATGGCTAGGCATGTATAGACCCTAGGGCCAATAGACTAGTACCAACCTATGAACCTAATAACCTATGAACTACACTTTCCATTGCCCTACGTTGGCAAGCCTGCTAATGTCATTCGCTTTAAAATACACCTTTGGGGAAGGAGTACCCCAGTAAGCTCCATGGCACGTGCTATAACGGTGTCATGCTGTAGTGTAATGTACTAGTTAGGTAGGAGTTCTAATCCCAGACATGGCAACTGTAAAACTTTGTGTGTGTTTGCCTGTGTTGGGATCAATGCTTTTGAGGCCATTCCCAGTCACTACAACTTCCATTACCCTACTTTGGCAAGCCTGCTGATGTCATTCACCTTGAAATATACCTTTGGGGAAAAAGTAGCCCAGTAAGCTCTGAGGCATATGCTATATCTGCGTAATGCTGTAGTGTGATGCACTAGTTAGGTAGGAGTTCTAATCACAGGCATGGCAGCTGTGAGACTCTGTGTGTGTGCTTGTCATTATTATCTGGTGTGGAGGTAGTTGTGAGTGCAGGACTCATTGTGGAGCAGGTTTTGCAAATTTCTTATATGGTGGGCCTATTGTATGTTACAATGTCCAGCTTACAAGGACAACCGATGTCAAACAGCAGAGATGCTGGTGTAGACAATCCATACCCTTACATGTGACATCAAATATTGGGGAACAATATAGGCAACCCTTAATTAGCCAGAGAATACTCTCCACCCATGTCTCATACACAAACACACTTGGCTAGGCAACAACCACTATGTTTGTAGTTCCCTGCATATTGCCCACAAATAGTAACCATGGTGTGATTGCAGTGGACTACAGAGGACATGGTACCCTGTCCCATCACTACAATAGGCAAATCATTGCATACAGTGGTCCTTATGTTCCCCACTGGATGCCTGCAACAACTGTAGAGTCAGCAAATATAACCCACAAAGTAAATACCATGCCTTATACACATGCTCTGTATGGACAGATGCCACTGACACCATTGTTTACCTGTATCATGCTGTCAATGTAGGTGCAGGGTCAACCTGGTGTCCATTGCCAGTTCTCACCTCATGAGGTCAGGAATGGCACATCAGATGATAAAAATCTGTCTACACAACATGCCCCAGACAACCCAGGTACACTTCCACATGTCACAGAACATGCATGTGGGATGTGTGCACATCCCAGACACTGTCCATGTTATGGAATATAGAACACATACATGCCAAGAATTGCACAGCACTGGCCACCCACAATAGTAACCCAGATGAGTGGATAGTGAATACAATACCCCCCATGTGGGCCAAACCAGAGACTACACTCATGAGCCATACTGCAGACCATTGTCATGTGGCCTGATGCCAAGGTATACCCTTTACCTAGCCTTGTACAGCCTTCTCACACAGTGAACCACTACACACCTGTGAAGCAATGCACCCATGCATGCCAGTACTGGAAAACCTGTGTCTGTGTGTGTGTGTGTGTGTGTGTGTGTGTGTGTGTGTGGATTATAATGATTTGGATGCTATTCACACTCACTACGCCTCCCACTGGCCTACTGAAGCATGCCTTCTGATGTCAGACACCTTGACATACCCTTTGCCAATATATCAGCCTGATAACCACTGTGGTTAATGTGATGCCTGTGTATTACTGCAGTGTGGCATACTAATTAGTTAGGAATTCCAATCCTGACCCTGCCAACTGTGATAATGTATGTGAGTCCCTGAGAGAGTGTGGCTGTGTCATCCTTGACACCTGTTCTTGTGGACAGGCACATATACTACACCTACCTTATCCCTCCTTCATCACTGTTGCTGATGTCACTCACCATCAAATAAATATACCTTTGGACAGTTCTCTAGCATGTAAGCTCTGTGGCGTATGCAATAACTGTATAGACACATAATAGCAATACATAGTCAGGCAGGGGTTTGAAACCCTGTACTGGTAAGTGTGTGACATAAACATGCTTAACTTTTACTCTCCTACCCCCTCCCTGTCTTACTTTGTCTATGTCTGTCTCTTTCACTCCCTCTCTGGTGGATGTGGAGAAGTACACATGTCTTGCTTAGGCAGCAGATTGTGTTTAGTAAGTGATGTTCATGATCAGCTGATAGCCTGTGCATAAATTGCCATCCCCCACTAGCTGATTGCATGTGGAACAGCTGTGGTGACATTCCCATAGCCAATTTCATTATGTAAACACACTCCTATAACTAGGAACATCATGTGGGTGATGGCCCTTTTCATGCACTGTAAGCAGGACTTCATGTCAGTGTTTGGCAAACAGCATCACAGATGGTAGTGGGATATATCTCTAACAACATACACTGTGGAGACAGGCCAACAAACAGGAGAGGGATGTTCCAGACATGAATACAGAATCTACATACACTGTAGAGACAGGCCAACAAACAGGAGAGATATGTTCCAGACATGACTACAGAATGTAAGTTTTGCTCTTTTGCATTTGAAGTAATGTTGGTTAACAGGGTTTGTGTAGATATGGTTGGTCTACATGATTTAATACCTGTCATGACAGTGTTATGAGGTTGAGGAAACTCCCACCTGTAGGGTTATCTGCAGACTGGCCAGTGTTTGGAGTCTTATGTGTCTTGTGTTACTCAAAGATTACCTATCTTAGAACTGCAGAAGCATAGTCTGAGGATTGCAGTCAGTACATGGTGACAGACATGAGAGTTATTATCTTCATATCCCTCATAGGACATATGTCACAACAAACCCTGTTACACCAGTAAATGTATGAGGTTATCACAGCAACATGTCAATACTGGTCGTGTGTTTGTGCCTCCAGCCACAAGTCTGTCAACCTTTGTACATATGTCATGCAGTAAGACATGCATATGTTCAGTACACCATTATTTTTTGACATCAGTATAGTAGGGGTTATATTTGAGGACATAACCTGGACATTCTGTGTTAGTGTGTACAGTAGTGAGATCTGTGTACTTATGGTGATTGCCAACAGTGTGTGTATTGCGAATATGTACCTTGGCCTGTGTACAGACTGTGGTAGATGTCATTGTTCTTGGTCTTCTTCTATCTGATGTTACATGCTGCTCCAGTGTATGGTACTCTATCGGCTTACATGTTTGTAGGGCCAAACACATAAATGTCCCATACCACAGTCAGGCATCGAACTACACTGTGTAGTGGCTCAGTATATGTAGGGTTAGTGTGTGAGTGACACATATGAGGAGGGTGTGGATCACACAGTCCATATATTGTAATATTAAGCTCGCTTACCATATGTGGCTGTGTTCACATTGGTTGTAGGTATGCACTTTCACACAGGTGTCTGTTACTCTGTGCTGTGACATGCTTGTAGAGCCTGCTATATTTGCAGGTACATCTGTATTCCCCCATAAGAAATGTAGGACAGTGTTGTGGCAGTCTGCTTGTAGATTGTACAGTGCTTTGTGACATGCCTAGCAGCTCAGTGTACTTATCCAGTGTGATGTTATGTCCAGATATTTGTTAGATGTACTGCGGCTGGGTGACCATAACTGTCATGTATTTCTGACAAAGCAGTGGGATGCTGTACAGATGTATGTCACTAACTAGTGGGTAGTATATTATGGCCATGTGACCTCTACACCACCAGTTTTTATATGTCAGGACAGACAGGAGTGTGTGAATGCATAAACTGTGTGGGCATATGTATTCCAGTATTTGCGTGATACACTCATTTACATGGCTGTTAACATCCACATTGTCAGGCTTGGTCCACATGTCTTGCACTGAGGGGTTCTGTGTATACCTCTAGGCTGATCAGAGTGTGTCATACTGTCCACATTTATTGGTCATATCTCTGCTATATTCCACAGGACCTTTACTGTGATATCTGTGGTACTGTACTATGATGACCTTAGGATGTCTGTCAGTAACTGATGGCGTACATGTCAATAGCAGATGTGACCTCCCACACACAACATTTCTGTTAGGATAACCCCTGTTACACTAGCAAAAGTCTACATTTATACCTGCAATGCTTACATGACATCCCCTTGCACTTAGAGGTTGAGATTATTAGTGCTGAGGTATGACTCCACTCCATGTTCTGGACATATGTTAAACATATATGTGTATATAAACACACACATATATATATATATATATATATATATATATATATATATATATATATATATATATATATATATATACACATTTACATATCTACATACATATATGGATATATATATATGTACATACATATAAATACACATATACATATACACATCTATATATGTCTACACATACACACACACACACACACACACACACACACACACACACACACACACACACACACACACATATATATATATATATATATGCACATATAGTTATAAATATCTATATCTATATATATATATATATATATATATATATATATATATATATATTCTTCTTATGTGTAAACATTACTGTTGTGTATACCTTCCAAGATATATCACACCATATTTATCTGATATGTGTATATTTAGATATAACAACATATGTGATGCAACAGTAATATCTCTAACAAGTACTACACAATTGCATAAGTCACAGCAATGTTTCAATACTATTCAATATGTGAACTGTCAGATATATTGGAAAAAAACTATCTTCACAGCTGTCATGATGTAGTGGTTAACTGCTGTGACTATAGTGTAGAGGGTCCTGGGTTCAAGTACTGCAAGGATTATTTATTTTGTTGCTGGTCAGAACAAGGGCTGTGGGATACAAATTGGTTAAGGCAGTTTTGAGCAGCTTCTTGGGTTTGTGCGAAACTAAGCGGTGTTAACATACGGTTAAATGTATGGGTGCTTACACCATCTAGGCTTCGCTTACCAGTGTGCAAATGTGCTTAGCTATAATATTGCAGCAATGTTGACACCTGCTACGCATGGCTGAGCCTTAGTAACTAGTGCTCATATTCCAGTTTGATGACATAGCAGGGTAATGACATCTGTAATATGTGTATGTAATTCCATGTACATAACATACGTCTATGCACTGTCATTACAGTAGCAAGGGGTGTGAGTCTACTCTCTGGTACACTTGAGTATATATGGCTCGTACAGCACTCTGATCCATGTGAATGTGTTACATACATGGGCAGTATCCCAAGTTATTTGCAGTCACACTGGCATGTAGTGTATCATTACCTTACTACTGTTGACAGTGCTCTCCCAAGTAAGAGTAGATTCCAAATTGTAGTACTGGATAAAATGCATTACTGGATGCAAAGGTGGACTCTGAGTCCTCGCTGTCATGTTCATGGTGTGTGAGCTGTGTCTCATTATATATTTCCTACTGGATAATGATCTGACATGTGGAAAATAACTGTAGACTACTGTGTGTATAGCACATGTCAGTGATGGCTGCTGCCATGTAGTAATGGCATATCTATCGGTGTCAGACGTCTATTTGTCATCTTGAATACTTACAGGCATTCTATGCTTGACTGACATTGACATGTCTGCCAGCTGTGTTATAAATGCCATAGATAGGAATACATACCCTGTATGCCCACATACCATGGATACCTGAACTACACTACCACAGTCAACAGAACATGCTTGGGTACAGGTCTCCAAGACAGACACTGACCATGTTATGTAATACATGTTTCGTACAGGTCAACTGGAACACCTCACTGGCCCTCTGCAAGAGGCACCCAGATGATTGGCTGATGCATGTCACTCTCAGCCTGAGGATCACCCCAGTGGTATCTGTTGATTGATGGCCTGCTGGCACATGGCAGGTGGCATGATACCACTGTAGACACATCCCCTAAACTTCTCATCTGTCCATGGACAATAGCCTGGTACACACCTATGAACACCTGCACTGATGCACCCCAGTGCTAACAAATGTGTACATGTGCATTACTGAGAATATCAGTGTCTGTGTGTTTGTAGACCTGTAGTTGGGAATACCCTGAGGCCCTTCACACCCACTGCACCCCCCATTGCCATAGTTAGATGTGGCAGCTGCTGTACCGGATATTACATGTACCTTGTTACACTCTTCTCCCTAAGGGCTTCCTGGGCCTTGCAGTACCAGCACAACATTGTTGTACAAATGGGTTGATAGGCGTGGGATACCCACTGAGTTCTGGCAAGTGTTTATATGTGTGCATGTGTGTATATATGTAGGGTACAGCATTCTGAGGCCACATTCTCCTATTACAATACAGATTGCCACATAGAATTAGGGATAGTGATGTTGCTGACCATAGGAGAGGCATAACAATGCATCACCCTACTATGCCCGTGGCATGCGCATTAGATGCATATCCCAGTAGTGGCACTCTTGGGATGGACAAGGGGTTGTATTGCAGTCCTGGTCAATGTGTGATGGTGAGTATGTCAGAGTGTTATCATGGGTTTTAGTGCACACAACATCCACAGTGGGGTGTGGGGGCTAGGTATACTGCCATTACACCATTGTGTCCCATGTACCACTGTATGGGGACCACTGTCACCATCAACCATACAGGTAACTGATAACACTATCCAGCCCAGTTATGCATGTGCTGTGTGCAACCTACTTGTAACACAATGGACACACTGACAAGATAGTTAGCAATGATAGGACCAGGTCTCTCAGATGTGTGTCTGACTGTTATGTGTTTGTCAATGTGTATATGATGATATGTCACATTATGTATTGTCCGTAAACAACCATTACATTCCCCATTACCATACTGTACATGCCTGGGGATGTTTTTCATGTAACATGTAACCTGGAACACACCTCATCCGAAAAGCTGTGTGGTGTGTGCAATTAAAGCCACACACACCAGTAGCAGTACATACTTAGGTAGGGGTCTAGTCCCAGTGTTGCCAAATAAGAGTGTGCGTGTATGTGGAGGAATCTACTTCAGTCTGCAGAATATACATGTCCCAGGAGGTCATCTGTCCAAGAACTGCCTGTCATATGCTAACATTTCACAGGTATCATCCTGTCGACATACATTCCATTACAGCTAGTGTTAGATGTGTAAATGCCTCTTCCCCACTCTATAGGTGTGCAGCAATACTGAGATTGGTATATATAGCTGGGTGTGGCTGTAACATCATTGAAGTTACTGTTGACTGTATCACTCCACTTAGCTGGCTGTAATACTGTACAGTTCATGTTAACAGGTTAGGTAGCTATCTATCACATTATCTGTGTTTCTACAGCACCTCTCACCCTCCAAGGTGTAAGGGTGTACCACCCACACCAGCACACATATGTTTACCGAGTTGAGGATTGCACTACATTGGGGAAAGGGACATATACCCTGCCAGTACCATCACCAATGACATTAAACTAGTGGACTGCTTATTCCCCAATGTGATGTTGTGCCTATTCTGGCTTGGTGAAATTACATAGGCTACAATGGGTTCCTTGCACAAGTACATACATCCATGTGTTTAGTATTCTCTGTGTAGTGCATCAACACCAAAGCCTCTGTGTGTGTTATACACAAAGATTTGGTGTGTACCACCCAGTACAACTACCATTGTCCACTGTAGAAGGGCTGCTAACACCAGCCACCATGCAGTCACCTGTATAAACCACCCCCAGACCAATCATCCATGTGGCACAGGCAGTAACTGTTATAGAGACCTGTGACATATGTGTTCACCTGTACCCAGGATATTGCACAGCCAAGGTGTCACCACAGTACTATACCCCTTGTGAGATACAACAGCAGACTATCCTCCTGCTGACACATGGACACCTACAACACAAATGGATAACAATATGGTGGCCACAATCACTCAGTGTTAATAACAGCTATAATGCATAATGGCTGGAGAGCTACACTTCCTGACATGTACGCATTAAACTTTACTGCTGACAACATGTTACACAGCAGTACATTGGTACATCATAGTACAGTCACCGTGTGTATCAGAGCCATATTAGCCTGTCCCTACATCGATGGATGACAGGGATGTGGCACAGGTATCATCATAAGCACAGGGTCTGTTGTTGGTTTGCCAGAGGCCTAGGCTGAGCCATACATTTGTCACCATGTGTGTGAGTGAGGGGGTTTAATTATTGATATGGCAGTGGTGATGTGGTGTGTGTAGGTATGGGGTTGCCAGAGCTGTGTTTGTATTGTTTGTGAATATGCATGCACACAGTTCTGCCATGTGGCTGCTTTATACAGGGATTTGTTGGACAGCTGCAGACCATACCTGGCAGGGTGTGCAGTTCACCCCCTCTGGCCATGGATATGAGAACTGTGCCTGTCAGGGGTTCCACGGGCATGTCCAGGTACAAGCCATGATATGGTACTCTTCTCCTGATGATGACACATGTCCGCTGGAACCAGGTCCCTCCTGGGACTGGCCAGGGCCACATGCATATGGCCTACTGTGGTGTGATGCGGACAGTGCCCCCCCCCCAAGTGCTAGGGCTGGTACTGCCATTACGGGAGCAGCTTGGTGTCCTTGCACATCCACATCAACCTCCAGCTGTTGGAGTTGCTGGCCTACATCCACATGGCTGTCTCATCACTCCTACAACATGCTCGAGCACGGACAATCTACTGTCGATGAGTCCCACCATCTCACCCCGCCATCTATCCACGACCTGTGAATAATAACAGAGGGCACCTGCAAGATCATGGATGTTGTCAGTAACAGCTAAAAGAGTAGCCTTCTGCAGCCTCAGACCCTTCTGGTGTTCCATTCCATACATGCCTGCACCTCCATGACAGCCTGAAACATGCGTCTGGTGGTAGCAGATGTGGCACTTGTGCCAGGGCCATGATGACCAGCAGCACTCCAACAAGCACCCCTGTATATATCTGCCTATGTGGTATGCTGCTGGACATCCAGCTATGGCTGCTGTGTCCAGACACACATGCCATAGATACCACACTGTCCTGTGCACTGCCAGCAACCACCAACTGTCCCTCTGATATGGCCAGTGGTGATGGGGTATCTATAGGCACTGTGACTGTGTGCAGGGATGGGTTGGATAACAGTGGGATGTCAAATGATGGCTCAGTTTTGGCCTCTGACAACCCCTCCTGTGCCTCAACACACCTATCATCATTTTCAGTGTCTGTATGGACACCAACATTAGACTGCCTGCAGAAGGGACCCTAACCCACCTCACCACCTGTGAGGGGAAAACAAGAGATGCACTTTAAGACCTTTATGTCATTGCTTAACAGTACACACACACACACACACACACACACACACACACACACACACACACACACACACACACACACACACACACACTAACATTCCACCATAATACTTACCTGTCCCTGAGTTTACAGACTGTCCTAGTTTATTCTCTTAAGTTTCCCATCCTGCATCAGTCTTGGAAACTTACAGTCATTAATACCAATAATTAATGTATCATTCTATTGCCTAGACAAGTGATCACAAAACATGACCTGTTACTCCATTACCTCTTTGACTTGATTGGAGATGTTTTTTCAAAGACTCACTACTGTCATCTAGTGTTCACCTTGGGTTTGTCCAGACATCTTGAGCATAGCCCCCATATGTTAGGAGCTACTACAGTCACTTAATAATGTCACGCACTGGAGTGTCATACGTAACTATTGATCAGTAGATGCAAGATTTGTTGCTTTATTAACTTATTATGTGGACTACAGTAATATTTGGAAACACTCTCTGGTGTTGTCTAGTAATTCCCCAATGCATCTGTAGTGCTGCATACGTGAGTATTCTTTCACCTTTCTGCTGATTGCAGTTATAACAGAATCCCTGGTGTCTAGTTTCCCTCCCAATGCATGTTCCATGCTACAGACCTTATTATACTATCAGCTGTCCTGAGATTACATGTCAGGCAAGTATTCCTGGTGTCTCATGTATCTGTCCATGTCCATGTACTGCACAATTTCAAAGGGAAGTCAAGAGGTGTGAACAACCCTACAATCACACATGTGCATACATGGACACACACACACACACACACACACACACACACACACACACACACACACACACACACACACACATGCGCGCACACACACACACACGCACACACGCACACACGCACACACGCACACCCTACATATATCAACCCCCCCACTCCACCAGATTGCACTTACAGACAAAATAATCCCCCACTTCCCCACACACACACACTTACAGGTGGGGTTGCACAAAGATATTACAGGTGAGGTTGCACAAAGATTTTACACACAGACCTCCCACTACCCATCTGTCAACATGCATGACATATGGCACTCAATAGCATGCAGTGCAGCTATAATCAATCCCTGCTAGCAACATTATACATGTGTGTGATGCATGGGTTGTGTTAGTAGGTGATGCCCCTTCCCCTGGAACACACTGCACCCATGTACACAGTATTGCTGTGCACCTGTTTGGCACCCTGGCATGTACTGTGCACCATACCTCACAGGTGTACACACCATTGCTGAATGTGTATTACTGTGTCAGTTATGTCTGCTCTGCTGCTTACAACCCCTATGTGTTTGTCTGACACATACCTGGGATGATATGTAGACAGATGTAATTTGTGAATGCCTGAAATTTGATTTACAGATCTCATCAGTGGTGCATGTATGGCCAATATCATACAATTACACTGACAACCATCAAACCTTACCATGGATATGGGGAGTGTACACACCCTTATTGATATGACACCCTCTTCCTTGATATGCCATGGGACCACATTACTGCATATGTTAGCATTACATGAACCTGATATGTGACATATGACCTGTACAATCAAATGCAGTATCAAACAAATGTGTTAGATGTGCAGATGCTGATTGAGATGCATACACTTTGTGGGTGCATATGTGTGCATGCCCTTATCATGATGGTTTGTTGCACCTACTATTATGTGTACTACAGCAGTCAGTATTCCTGGCAGGGGTATACTAACAAGGGCCATCTGCATTTGCCAGTATTTGGTCAGTCTGCCCTACACATGTCCCCCAACTCTGCATGACGGCAAGGTCAACTCATGTGCACATTCCTTGGAGGTCACACACTGCCGTCACTATTGCTGTGGAGTCAGCGTTATGTCTGCCACAGTTCCTGACCCTGACTGTGTGCAGATACAGCCATTCATAGCATCCATTGGATCCCTCCTTCAGTACACTGTTGTGTCATGATGACAACCCCTCCCCACCCTCAGCCTTTTTGCAGATGCTTGACAATTATGTCCTGCACATGTGTGTCATTTTGCAGTGTCCCAAACACTGAACACAATGTGTACCAACCTAGTCCCAGCTAATGAATGGCAAACATACAGGTGTACACTATCACTGGTGAGGTACAGATGGGGATGGTGGGCCTGAGGTAGGGTGAGGTGTTGGTTGTGCAGCACATGTATCTTACTTGATGCTGTCTGTAGATTTCCAACATGGTCTTGGTACACTAGTATACATTGCAATGCATGCCTTTTGGGGACCTTTTCTGTTATGCATACGCTACCTGTAGAGAGGCCTGGCTGATGTTTCCTGAATTACAACTGTCCCATCTGATTACCCTAACCCATGGTCCATATGTATGCAGAGTCTAGGCAATTGCTGACACGGGTACTGCACAGTTAGTACTTGCTAGACTTTCCTGTAACTCCCTCAGTGTTGAGGCATGTTACTAGGCAGCCTGCATGAGCAGTTTGCTACATGTGACATCATCTGTCTTGGATAGCCATCTGTTTATTTTCTACATTAATCCTGCCTCATACATCCCCACCACATACATGACAGTCTGCACTGTTTGTCATGGTATATGCAATAGTGAGGTATGGCTACATGTCCAACTCCTGGGTGCTACCTGTTGGGTATGGGGTCCACGCCATGGCATGTAAGATGTGTTCAAGCCATGGCTGCCTCTGTTGCAGGTAATTGAGCACATTCGATGGCCAAACATTTTGGACAGCAGATTATTTCTTGGTGTGACATTGGGGACATGTACTTGCTGAAAGGTCCATACTCATGAAGAATGGATGCTGTCAGTATCTCAACAGCTGCTTCCACTATATTTTATCTGGATTGTATGCAGAGATCTGCTTCCAGTGTTTGTGAAGGTATGTAGTCCCCATATTTGCTGTGCTAACATAGGATTCAATATTACACACTCATTGCTCATGTTAGGACCACATTGCAGGTTGTAAGGGTTGTGTACTGCAGTACTGGGATATGCCGTAGTGTAGATCTGTGACAGTTGCCATTGTAAAACTGGTAAATGCACTGTTGTAGCACTGTATAAGGGTGATGTTTCAGACATGTCCCTGGTGTAGGCCATTTGTCCCACCATTATGCCATTATGTTCATCTCTGTGCACATATTTTGTAATGACAGTATGTTAGTTATATTGCAGGAGTCTGACATACCCTTCAGATACACCATCATGGTGACAACTGTGATGCAGTGCAGTTAACAGCAACAATACGTGAACATATACAGCATGCATTATGGGTAGGTGTGTTAAATGTGTTCATGGAATATACCATACCCATAACATGACCAGTCTATTAGGAAACCTGAATAAACACCATACTCACCAGCTACAGGCTGCTGCCCTGGAGGTATACAAGAGGGACCTACATAAGTGTTTAAGAGATGTGATGTCAGCAGCCGCAGATGTGGCATTGGTACAGGGTGGGTGCAGCATTACAGTACATCAACAGTACAAGCCCACAATACTACAAATTAGGCACATCTGTTTATTACTACTACTACGCAACAGACTATATATATTTCATCTCACATATGCATGATCTAACTGTACATATGCTGATGGATACACAACAGTGTTCTACTGATGTGCCCTGTGGCCTTACCTGCATGCTCCTCTGCCATTGTGTGGGAAGCACCCACCTCCACTATGCTCTCCGCCAGGTGTTGTGTTTGCGGGTGGGCAGGTGCCCCGAGGCTGGCAAGGAGCTCCTCAACATGTGTCAGGGGGGATTGGATGGCATGACCCCCCTGTTGCAAGCTGGTCCTCCCTAACTGCAGCAGCACCCCGACGGGCATGGCA